>NW_026136723.1:6672350-7202350 GCF_905237075.1 Dicentrarchus labrax
CCTAATTACACCCTATCTCTGGAGCTTCTTTTGCAGATCTGGATTATCATTCAGCCAAATGCCACTTTGTAAATAGATAGTCTGAGGGAGGATAATAATTGCTGGCATTATTACACAAGCATGAAACCTCTTTTTTTTGTCCCCGAGGACAGTGCATGTGGGCTGTTGGACATTATTTCGAGCGTAAAAACGCAACAATTTCATATAATGGGCAATAACGCTGCAAGTGCGCAAAGTGACAAGGTGGAATAGGAGCGATTTCGCAGCCCAATCCAAGCAGCCCGTTTTTATTCCGTAGAGAAATTATAAAACAGTGAGCAGTACAAAGGGAAAGTGCTGCCTCTCGACCTGTTTCGTGAGTAACAGAAAACGACACCTACCCCGATGTATTAATGTAGAATCCGTACGGAGAAGTTGGATCAGTGCCGGGCTTGTTTCTCCAGCTGATGCTCCGGCTACATGCAGCCCTGCGGCGGATTCAAACTCTGCGGCGTCTCGGCAGTCGGAGGAGTTTGTTTTCTGGGTCAACTCAGGGATTATATGCATCTATAAAGCACAGAGAGAAGGGGAGAGATAGGGAGAGGAGGAGCTACCGTCCTCTCCGTCTCCTTTGTTGCTATTGGTCCTCCCCCTTAATCACTGTGCAAAGAAACATTCACTAACTACCTCCACTGATCCACCGGAGCAGCAGAGCGCCGCTCAGCCGAGCCTGCCCGCCGCGCTGTATCCTGGAGAGACTCCACCGCCGCCTGCCTTCATTACCCTTGCACTATAATCCGTAACGATCCTCACCCTTAACTGAAAGATTTCTGTTTAAAGAACAGCCAGCACAACACAACTGAGAAAAATCCTTTTAACAGTTTAAAAAAAAAAAAAAAAAATCTTATTACACTGCGGAGGATCTGTTCACAATATATGGATCTCAAAAACAGCAGTATTGAAGGTTATTAATCATGAATCATTTTCATTTATTTAATAATAATGATAATAATAATAATAATAATATATAATTAAATAAATAAATAAATAAATAAATAAATAAATAATCCTTTACACCAGAATGTCATTACTTATACTTTATAGTAATGGATTACATGTAACTAAGGATACAAGAAAAATTTGGATACAAAAAAGGTAACTGTAATCCATTACAGTTACTGAAAAAATATCTAATTAGATTACAGTTACATTCAGTATAAATGGGGATTAATTAGCAGGATTCTTTCCATTTTCCATTTCATTTTCTTTCCTACGGTCACATTGTTCTGTTGTCTTGTAGAATACACTTGCATCGACACTTCTAATTGACATTGTCACTGTTACTTGTTACTGACTACATCTTTTGCTTACACAAATCTCAAGTGTATCAATAAACACTCTCTTTGTTTCATGTATTAACGTGAGGAGGGTTACATTATACCTGTGCAAGCCATGGGAGCGATGAGCAGACTGTCGGAGTGGAAACAGTTATGAATCAGTCATATAAGTTAAATGTCGTTACGTCAGAACTTATTCAGAATCTTTTGCAATGCAATGCAATTTCTAATGTGATACTTCAAAATGCGCATAGAAATAAGTGGAAATGCAGCTAATGTCTGCTCGTGGAGGCATGATGAATGTTTCTATGGTTATGTTTAGGTTCTGATAAAGTCAACCCTGACTTGAAGCACAAGATGGGACGTGTTTAAGTTTTTACGATTGAACCAGAATTAAATCTTTCATTAAGCTTAAAGTTGCAAATATTTGGCCTCCTGGGGGCAGCTGAGAACATCAGACATGTCGTTGAGCTGTTATGGTGGTGAAGGTGAAGAACTATGGCCTTTTCATACATCCAGGTTTATTAGAGGTTTTCTGCTGAATAAAGCTTCCTACTGTGAGTGAAATCTGTTGGGGGTGAAACCAAAACAAAAAGCTAAAAAGCTCCATAAAGCTGAGCGGAGCTGCAGAGTTTGGTTTCTTTGGGTTTGTCACTACAAGCAACTCCTTTCACATTACACATAGTCATTTGATCCATTGTTAAAATAAAATATTGATAAGCACAGCTTTAACCAAAGTGTTTTTGTAGCCTGAGACTGGTTCTCCAAAGATACTTCTCTGCATGGTCTTATGAGCATGGGCCACAGAAACTCACAGAGCAGCCAACACATGCACTCTTCCCAAATCCTGTGCAGGCATCAGTTGAAGTAAATGAGAGACAGACAATTATACAAAAGATCCATATGGGTATAAAAGAAACAGCCTCATTGCCTGGAAAAAAACAACTGTCAGTGAACATAATCCATGCAGCAATTACATTCCCCTCAAAATGTATTAGGCAAAACCACTTAGTAGTATAGAAATGTTATTTTTAGGAGACAGGATTACACAAGCCCACTAGGAGCCGAAACCAAAAATATGATGACACATCAGTGTTTCCACCAAATAAAACAAAACATTCAAAGTGACAGAATGGTAACATGGGAGAAACCCCAACTTTACCCAGGAAGAAATGTCCTGGTGAATTTTATGGAAATTACAATTTTCAATAGCTGGAGATTACATACAAAGCATATTTGGACACACCTTTTCAGAGGTAAAATAAGACATTTGTTTTATGCAAGAAATCCTACAAAAAGTATGAAATCAGTCAATCAGTCAATTCAGTGTTTGTGATTTATTTATTTATCAGCTTTGACCTCATTTGCATTGGTCAAAAGTACAAGATACAATTTGGCTTAGTGCAATCGCTATAGTACTCTCACTGAAACATGATACCTTGTTCTTTGCAGCATGATGGAAATCAAACCACCTCCATCCAGCTCCAGAGCGAGCACACACCAGCCAGTCCTTTTGTTTTGGCCTCCCTCCCCGTGTGGAGAAAGTCAAGCCCCCTCAGCAGGAGCCTGGTATGTATTCCTGTTGACATACACACACACCCTCTGCTGCAGAGGAATGTGTCCTATTTTTGGGGCCCCTAAAGTCAGCCAGACTTCCAGTCTTTCTTTCTAATGCTCGATTCACTTGACCATTGTGTTTTTTCTGTTGGGAGGACACTGTGTTTTGATCTGCAGTCTCTGCCTCCTCCATTTATTTAGAAGGAGCCGTTGTTCTCAGCAGTGATGAGTACATTGCTTGATTCTGGCTTATGTTGTTTATTTTACCAAATACAGCTGGACTTTGGATTCATGATTTTTCAAGGTGCAGATTTCCAGTGGTGGAAGTTATGTACATTGACTCAAGCACTATATTTATGAGTACATATACCAGAGTGGTATCTTTTATTTCGGGAAGTGAGTGAGCATATTTCTCAAAATGTCCCAACTTTTTGTTTAAAGGGTATTTATGAGATTTAAAACATGAATATAGCATTAAACCACTCTGTAAAGATATAGTGGGGTCATGGTGTCTCACTCTGCCTGTGTTGCTATCGCAGCCTCTCTGTGGTTTGTTTACAGAGCGGTCTGCTCCGTGTGCAGCTGAGTAGAGGGACTGAAACTGCTGTTTTTATCATCTACGTCGTTAATTAAGGATTTATTTTGACCAAATCAGAATTGGTGAATGCTGGAACAGTCAAAAGACTAACAAAGACGATTTTGATGAGTTTTATTTTGTTTCTGTCCAAGGTATAATGTTATGATGATATGCGATGAAAAATGAACGCTTTTTATCTGATGGCGAGTGATATTAATTTGACACCTGTTTCTGGTTAAATAAAAGGTTTATCTCTGTAGAGATACTTTTCCATAATGCTGTCAGACGGAATAACAATACGAGCCTCTCAGTTGCAAAAATAAACCTTTAGTGGACGTACATTGACACCTTTTTACTTTGTCCCCAAGGATTAGCTAACATTACATAGCAGCACATTTCACAAATATTTTCTCATCTAATTCTGTGAATTAAGGGTTGACTTTTGACCAAACCAGAGTTTTGTTTTGTAGTGTTTTTACAATTATCTGCTTGGTGAAATTACTGGTTTGAGTCTGGTTGGCTGTAGCGGCCATTGTTTTGGTCCGAGATGCTGGTGCTCTGTTACGACATCTATTGGCAAGTGAATTTTGTATATAACCCTATAAGTGCAATTTTAAAATGCAGGACTTCTACCTTTTAATGCCTTGTAGTACTTCTATGATACAGTATTGCTCAGATCTGAATACAGCGCAGATTTCAGGTAAAAGCTAGTGTAAAGGCAAAATAACAGCACACTTTTGTATCATGTTGGAGAGAGTTTCTTCTTCTCCATGCTATTGGACAACACATCACTCATTCCTTGCTCTGCTTTGTTGAACGCTGTCAAGTGCTGTTAGACATGGCTGCGTGTAATAATGTGACAACCCCTCAGACTACTCAGCTTATTTGACCTCGTCTGCTTGTCTGAGGATTACTTGCTGGTCCGAGTGAGACAGAAAATGTGTTCTGACAGTTAACCAATGAAACAGTTACTCTTGGTTATCGATCATTACTCATAGGCTGCGCTCCATCTATATCATGACTCAGAGGTCCAGCATACTAATCTTTTACAGCCTTGAGCCAATGTTATTGTGTCTTTGGACTGCGTGCCACATTATGTAATGACCACAGCTTCTATGCAAAGGTAGGAGGATGGATGTAATTTGTTTATGTGCAACTGCTAGAACAACACAACAACAGCACTGATTCACGTTCTCTCTGCCTTGTTTGTCTCTCTTTCTTTCGATCAAGCCTACTCATTTTCTTGTTTCCCCCCCCTCACAGCGTATACGTCCAGGTTTCATATTACTCACTGCTTCTTGTTCCCTGTTCTTCTCGCCCCCGCAGCCTTCCCCCCCACCCCTGTCCATTCACGCTGACTGTCTCTCCATTGTATGCTTATTCCAATAAGGGATTTATGTATTGTCACAACATGATTAATGCAGTTTTTCCAAAAGGCAATTATTGCCAGCAGAAGGGCAGAGCCACACACGAGGTAATCACAACAGACCGCTGCTCGCGCTGCGGCTCCCGCTCTGCCACTAGCCCTCATCCAGACAGAGAGCGCCGCGAAATAGATTTGTAAAAAGGTCATTGGAATAAATTGCCTTTTAGGTACAGTAAAAATGTGTTTCTATCTGACAAAAACGGCTTCTGAAGTCATTGAGCCGTATGAGTGGCATATTCATTACACTGTTATGTTAGTCTGTTTATGATATGATATATGATAAATTAGAGGATTATGGGTGTTTTCACATTTGTTTATACGATATGAACTGCCTAAGTGCCACTGTAAGGACATATTTTATTATTTTATTCTGTAGGCAAACAGTGAAAGCGAGGGGCTAAATGCTTTCTGCTAATTAGCTGGTGTGTTGACTTGGGTTCGGCTGCAGTGTCTTATATGGTATGCACATAAGATATTTGTGGAGCTGAACGCTGGAATCCCACATGGTTTAATGTTATCAATTATAGGCTAGGATGCTATTTGAAAAGGGATCTTTTTTTAATAATGTTGAAAAACTTTATCTCACAAAATCTAACCCCAATCCCCAAATCCTATCCCACGGTCACATTACATGGGCTGGATGGTGGAGAAGGGAAAGCTTTCCACGTCTCTGACTATGTTGTGTGTTGGTTACAAATACTGTAAAGTTAAATTAATTACCTTGAGTAACAAGACATTCATGTCTGCTTGACTTCCATATTAACGTGATATCATGGGATTGCGTATAAATAGCACAGCATGGACCTTTTGCATGTCCCAGCTACATATTTTAAGCTTTTCATGTGTCATTTAATGCTGCTAGAGGCACATTTTATCAGTTTTGGACAAGCAGAAATGGATGACGAAATGGATTTGATATTGCCACCCGAAGACTCGCGCCATTGGCATGCCAAACAACATTTTTACTTGAAGCTGCCACTTGCTGAAAGATTTTTTTAATGCACCTCTTCTTGCAGCAGTTTTATTATAAAAAAAACTTCTTTCCAGTAGTCTGTTCTTGTCAAGGTAGAAAGATCTTGGGACACTAAACCTCTACTGTTACCCCTAATAATAATATGTAGCATTTGACCTGATTAAAATGCATTAGAATTGGGCTTTTTGAAAAGTATTAGAGTACAATGAAAATGTGATGGATCAACGTGCTTTCTACCCATCATATCAGCACTGGACAAAAATGACATTATGAGCCTCATCTGTCAAACCACAGTGTTCACTTCCTTGTTGTGTGTCCAACAATAGAGGGGGCCTCCTCTCTTCTTTCCTCTCCCTCCTCTTATACTACTCAGTAGGGAGGGGCGTCCCACCTGCTGCTCCAGGTAGTAGAAACAAGAGCATATGTTGTTTTATTAGTCTGTGTTTGTGTGTGTGCAACCACGTCCGTTCATGCATGTGTGCTTGAGGTGCTGTTTCTCCACTAATGCCTGTGTTTGCATGGGAGGGGGAGGGCCGGCTCTCAGATTCCTGGGTCTCTTGGTGTGAGCTGTGTTGTGCTCCAGCGGTTCCATTTGGCCAACAACACCCACCCCCCACCACCATCCCAACCCCTCTTACCCCATTAGACAACCTTTACAAGTCCTGCCTGCCAAGATCAGGTCTGATCCTGTTAACTCTTTGCTTATTATCGTCTCACATGCTGAGGCTGCAGATAAACATGAGGACATTGCTGCCAGTGTAAATGTAAGACAACGCAACTGAACACGAAGCTGCAACAGGAAACTGATGTAACAGTGGTTTGTCTCTCAAACGACTTCCCCTTTCAGAGTAAGAGACATACTGAGAATTCTACATCTTGAAGTATTTTATCAGATATTGAGGATCACATTGTTACATTATTCTTTATGGTGAATCAGCTTTGATTTTCTTCAACCTGAACTCTCTTTAACTAATATTTGGAGGGTTTTGCCATATTGTATATTATATATTACAATTTAAAACCTTTTTTAGATTTGCCTCTTTTGTAATATCTAGCCATGCAGATGATTTCATTTGTCCAGGTTTTGATCATCCATCCAAGAAATGTCTGCCTTCATGCAATACAATGGAAGCGAATGCAGTGCTTTCTTTTCCCAGAAACCATGTCCCGATTACTCTGTAAAAAGCAGAAAATACACTGTCAACACTTTAATAGGAACTATTCTATCCTTGGAAGAAAGCAGTTCCACTGAGAACTGTAGCAAGGTGGATTATCAAGAAAAAAACAGGACATTCAGTATGTTGTACATGCACTTAAGTAACTTTAGCAGCCTCAGGGTGGATTCACAAAAGCAATTTGCACCCTAAGTTGCAGATAAATTTGTCAGTCCTGGAGGGCTCTCACAAGCTGATGCTTGGATCGCAAGTATGATGTGTGTTTTGATTAGTGAAATGTGTCAAAATGAGCGACAGGAAATTATTTCATGTTGCAAATCGCAGCTTGCATGTGGCATGTTTGGTGAAACATCATGAAGGCCTGTACCTGAAAAGCGGTTCAGGTAATTGTTTTAGAGGATTAGAAAAACATGATTTCTCAGCCTGTTTCTTAGCCATGTGTGCATGGATCGGGTATGCAATAGAGAAAATATTCTCTCCCCACTGCCTTCCTGCTACCCATCATCTGTCTCGCTTCTCTTCCGATATTTTCACATCTGACTCTGTGAATTAAGGGTTTGTTTAAACCAAACCACAGTCAGTAGAAAGAGAAACCAAGGTTTTAGTGAGCTTTATTTTGTTTCTGTCATGTTTAAATGAAGTGTTACGATGTTATGATGTAAAATTACTTTTTTTTTCAATTGAGTCTGGTGGCTTTGAACACAGCGATACAACTGCTGTTTCTGGTTAAACAAAAATGATCTTACTATTTCACACAAAGATATATCTCTGTAGGGATCCTTTCCATACCGTTATGGATGTCTTCAAATAACAACCTGAGACTATGAGTTGCAAAAACCAGCATTGTTAATGCATGTGAAGTGACACTGTGCAATTGCTCATAAGCTTTACATTGCACACAGTTTAGCAGCTGCTAAATTTGTTATACTTGTAATATTGCAGTACTTAACTTTTCACTTAGACACAAATGGGAAAATAGGGTCCAGGTTGGAAAATGCCAGCTAGTTACCATTTGAAGTTAAGGTTTTCCCAAATTTAAACAAGTACTTCAAGCCTAAACATAACCACATACAAGAGTAGGTCTAGCAGGTCAGAGTTCTTCCTGGCACAGTCACATAGGTCATTTTGGAAAATGATCTGTTTTGTTGCTTTGGTATAAGGAGTTGGTGAGATCATATCCCTACTGGCACTTGTAGTTCCACTTGTTTTCAGAAAAATACAGTTTTAACACTGATAACTGCCTGTGGCTCTGTTGACACTGCGGGCCTTTACTGCTTCTGTCTGATTCTTTTGGATGACTATTCAAATCTATTCTAGGACACAACCCATATCTGATACCAATATGAGCTGACAGCAAGGTCTGTTTGACCTTGCTGTCAGCTTCAGAGTAAGAATAAAAGATGTCACATTTGTTTTTGTACCTAAACTAAGCTTCTCCTGCATGTTTAAAAAGTCTTTGGTTAAAAGTAGCCACAAGTATTGTCTGATTTAAAGCATTAGCTCACATACCAATCATATAACTGTTTCTCTTTCTTTTCATCATTGGATTCGTTAAAGCTGGCTGAGCCAAACTGCGTTGAAACGAATGATGATATACTTATTTTCATGACATTGCTGACAAATTTCAGATGGGGCCTTGAAATACAAATGATATGCCTCTGGATCATTTTGCACTACACATTCTTGGGGACCAGACTGGAATTGAAAAATGTGACTGTGCAGCTTTATGTTTTTCATTCTGGTTTATAAAATCTGTATTAAGGTCTGGTCACACCAAAAAGTTTGTTAACGGCTGGCTAGTGCTAGCTTCTTCTACTGTTCACTCTCCCCAGGTCTTTTATTCACCATTGTACACCATTTTATTCAGTAGAAAGTTATTTGAGATGGAAAATATAGCTCTCCAAACCAAACTCGCTAGCTCATTTGCTTAGTTAAGTTGCTAACACTTCAATAAGTTCAAAATATGTGTTTGTACTATTGGCACTGTCTCCTAACTGCCATCGCGCTTTTGTGGATTCAGAATTTGAAGTGAATTTACCTCAAAATGTTATCGTTTTAAATGCTGGTGTGGCCAGGCCTTAACACAAAGGGGAAAACAGGAAGTCGGATTTGTTTCAGTTTCTGTGTAAATACAGCCTGAATGGCTTGCTCAAATTGAAATTTTTTTACAGTGTAATGAGTAATAGTGGCACAATGTGCCTGTTTGTACACAGCCATCAAGACTGTCTGTTCATACTGAGTTGTGTTAATGCCCTATGAGTCACTGCTGTATGGTCTCCACTGTTGAAATACTTGTTTCCAACAGAGACTCACATATAATAAGAAATGGCCACTTGAATGAGTAGATGACGTTATTGTCATATATGAGACACACACAATGTATGACACAAGTCTTGTGAATGACTCTAGTCTGCAGTTGTAGTTTCATAATGCTACTGTGAAACCACAGCACAGAATTACATAGAAAGTGAATACCGTTTCAGTCTTCCCTGCAACATTTGCTTCCTCTCGCTGCCTACCTCTGCATTCTCTCTCGTTCTATTCTGTCCTCTTCTTTTCAAGATAAATCGGTAAGCTGGTTACATGTTTAAATGTCAACAACATAAAATTAATATTCCCATCAGCAATAAAAACATTAACATAATGGAAAGGTTGAGAAGACTGACTGACTTAACCACTCTCCAGGTTTAACACTCGTCCCTGTGTCGATCTGTGTCGAATGGAGTCTTAGTACGCACAAATTATGTTCCTTCACCACAAATTAGATGATATGATAATTGCATTGCTGACATTTTCATCAGTTCAAGTGAAAAGATAAGCTAATGGTTAAGGTTAGCTGGTGAAAACAACATGTTTTTATTTTATTCGCCGTAGATGCCTTAAATGTTCCTCCTATGCATTAATATATATTTTTTATTATTATCTTATTTTATCTTAAAGTGAGAAAATCTATGACCTGAATATGTTAAAAGCAAGTATAGGCAAAATTACTCAGCTTTCCTAACCCCGCCCCCTCACTCTCACAGTGTTGCCAACTTAGCGACTTTATTACTGGTAAGCGACTGGTGACATATGTAGCGAGTTATTCAGACCATCAGGGGGAAAGTGATATTATATCTATATTATATAGTAATTTATTCCCATGCATGCTGCTCAGAATAATCTCAGTCAGCAGCTCTTCTGGCAGCAGCACAGCATTTCTCTCTTAGTGTATCAGAGCCTTTCCAGTGAGCCAACATGCACAATAGCAGCAGCCTGAGTCTGTTTGACCTGAATGGAACTGAGGCTTAATTAGTGTCATTGGTAACACCTGTGCATTTGGGTATCTGGAGTGCCTACCAACCCAGAAACTGTGAAATAAATCAACCCAGTCCTTTTTTTAAGGGCTGTGTGTGTATCAGAAGACATGGGATTCAACAAGCCGTTCTGATTTGGCTCCTCATCCCAACACCTGGAATTTGATTAAAATCACCCAAAACTATCTTGGAAATGATCTACAATATCCTGGAAATTTTTAATTGTATTTTAGCCTCTTACTCAGATTGCCTATGTAAACCGGGGTGTGTATTTTAGCAATAGTCTCTTAAAAGGATTTTTTTCAGCGGGGGTGGGGGGGGCTGGGACTGGTAGTGGAGTATTTTCAAAGTTGGATATTATTACTTTTACTTAAGTAAAGGATCTGATCCTTAATCCACTCACAGCCTAACTGCACCTGTGTGTTACCAGCCGTGTCTTCCCCTTTAAGGAAGGTGGTCTTGTGGGTATCCTGTGCCGGTTTGTCGTGGCTGCGTTTCATTAGTCGTTCAACACGCCCTCGTTCACTTGCCCTCGGCACTTACCCGCCATCATAAGTGTCGTTCCAATTGTGTGGAAAACTGAAGTGAACTTGGTGAGATAGACCCTCGGAGGGCTGAGGGAGCAAGTGAACAACGATGGTCACTCCAAGGTGGATATCACCCACAATGCATTGCAGTTTACGTCATTGCCGCTACAACTCCAAGTGGCCTCCGTGCGACGTATGCTGTTACGTCATACCAAGGGCTGAGGGTAAGTGAACGAGGGGAAGTGGAACTACTAATGAAACGCAGCCTTTGCCGCTGTGTGAGAGTGAGGCCTAGTAGTGTATAATAGTTACTGAAAGGCTTAGTGTTGTTTTTGCTGCCACAGAAAATGAAGTCCCTGTTTACACCGATCAGCCATAACATTACGAGCACTGACAGTGAATAACACTGATTATCTGGTTACCATGGCACCTGTCAGTGGGGGGGGATATATCAGGCAGCAAGTGAACATTTTGTCCTCAAAGTTGATGTGTTAGAAGCAGGAAAAATGGGCAGTGTGAGGATTTGAGCGACTTTGACAAGGGCCACATTGTGATGGCTAGACGACTGGGTCAGAGCATCTCCAAACCTGCAGCTCTTGTGGGGTGTTCCCGGTCTGCAGAGGTCAGTACCTATCAAAAGTGCTCCAAGGAAGGAAAAGAACCGGAGACAGGGTCATGGGGGGCCAAGGCTCCCTGATGCATGTGGGGAGTGAAGGCTGGCCCGTGTGGTCCGATCCAACAGACGAGCTACTGTAGCTCAAACTGCTGAAACAGTTAATGCTGGTTCTGATAGAAAGGTATCAGAACACAGTGCATCACAGTCTGTTGGTATGGGGCTGCACAACATTCTGACCACAGGGGTGCCCAGGTGTGTTATGGCTGATGGGTGTAAGTCATGTTAACGTTACTACAGTGTCTTCTTGTGCTGTTCACAGCTGAGTTGGTCCAGACTGTGGACAGCTAGGTAGCTAGCTAGCAGATGTGAATCAGTCTTAATCAATATTTAATTCATGCCACTGTAATTAATAAGTGAATTTGTTATTTATTATTTTCGATAATGATTTGTGCTACATTATATACACCATGTAGTTTACTTTAGCCTGTAATTCATTTATGCATTTTAAGTGGAAATACAAAACTGCTTCCGTGGTTCATGCTTGGTTTGAGCTCACGCAGAATTTCTTCAGTCTTGCATCCAGTCGGGCTGAATTGTTTGGGCCTGATCAAGCTCAAGCTCTAGCTGGATGATGTACTGTGAATTCAGCCATGGCAGATTCTGCCACTACAAAAAAACACTACATGGAGAGATCAACCATACCTTAACCAACCTGTAGTTGCCATGCACAGATATTGAAAAAGTATCATTAAAGGTAATTCAGGTTTGCTCCAACCTCACTGTTTTAGCTGTGTGGGTGTTTATTAGACATTGCTGTTGACTTATACTGCTGCAATGTGTGTGCTGGGGATATTCATCTAAAGTATACAAAACTGTATGAGTTTTTTCAACTGCTGTTGAAAACTGCTGACAACTGGGCAAACTGTCTGCTAATGAAGATCGTGTGATGTGATTGAAAGCTCCAGAACAATGGACCTTGTGCTGAGATTGTTATCTCAACTGTAGAAGAGCACACTTGTATACTGTAGTATACACTTAAGATGTCAAACCTCTAGAAATGTGGGATAAAAGCTGTTTAGATCATATGACACTGCATGGAGAACCGGGTACAATTTATCTGAGCACCGCTGCATCCGCTTTGGCCATTTTTTTTATCAAAGCGCAGGGGGATGCAGTTTTCCAGATAGCAAGTCAATGAAACTCAGTACAGACACGTCTGCAGCAACTGAAGCCAGGGGCTCTTTACAGTCACTTTCCGTTGATGAACGTCCTTCCCTGGGTGAAAGATAAATCAATGAAGACAGTATATAAAAGATCTTTCTTCTTTCATCTAGGTTATCTTTCACCTCTTGCAGACCTGTTTTATGTGTGGATTACTGTATGTTGTAAGCAATATTGCATTCATTGAAATGGTTCATAGTTACGTTTTGATATTTTGATATACAGTGAAATAGCACAACGTGGTCGTGTCCTAGTATCTAAGTCCATCAACAATATAACCACAACGCGAAAGTTAATATTTTTATTTTTCATGACTCATGAATCAATTTTTCTAGCCTGAAGGGAACTGTATCTAAATTTCCTTCTGCAACCTTGTGTTGTAAATTACAATAAAATAACCTTGAATCCCTGAAATCCTTCAATTAGTATTTGCACTTATTCTTTATTTTAGATGTGTCATTCAAACCTGGTTATAGCTGTTATTTGTATCTTTAAGTCACCTAGCACACACATTGTCCTGGCAAAGTTTTGGCTACGTGCGCAGACTCACTCTGCTTCTTGCCTAAGACTAGTTGTGAACTTAGTGCCGGGAGCACAGGGTCCAGTTTGCTATTCTTAGCACTCTTGGAATGCTGTTTCCGCCCTGTTATTTTGTTTGCTCTCTCTTCACTTCGGAACATGTTAGGGAACTTGTGTTTGGCCTGGCTGCTCTTAGCCGGGATAACAGCCCGCCCCCAAGGCCTGTGACGTGCTGTTGAACTGCTGTGGAGAAGAAGAGTCATGATAAGGTGAATAACAAGCTGCCTGGTGGTTACTTTTAAAGGAAGTCTGACATTGTGTCAAGAAAATTGACTCACTAATAATTCCTATTTTGAAGATACAACTAATTTAGCTTTCAATTCTGAAAAATAAAGTTAAGGTAGATTTTTTTTTAAAAATATGGCCAAATAAAAGTATGCTTGATGAGGCATGAGCAAATAATGACATGCTCTGTTGTCTAGGAAGTAGTGAAGCGGTATGTGTGAGCAGGCGGTTATGAGTTGTGGGACACAGTTAGGGAAAAGGTGTGTGGGGAAAAAGAGTGAGTAACACTCTTGACATGGCCTTAAGCAAGGCACTTAGCCCTGCACTGCTCCAATAGTAAACTGGTCTTATAGGGCAGCTCTGAAGTGTGAATGTGCAGAGCTGCATGAATGAAGCTGAATGTTATTAGAAGAGAGTTTCAGTTTCTCTGGATGGAGAGTTAAAGGTTAAAAGAAAAATACTGGTGTTTTGTACCAATCAAGACATCATCACATTTTAAAAACCTTCTGATGGTTATTTACCAGGGGTTTAAATCTCTTCTTTCTAAGATGATCTGATACGTATCTAGATAGATAGCCCACAATACGATTCAGGGGCGATGCATTTTAATCCCATTCCATGCAATACATTGCGATCAGATAGAGTTCTTAACACTTGTTTAATGAAGACATTTATTTTCCATTCTAAATTGAAATAAGCCAATTCTATAAAAGTGACATTTAACCTTCAAATACATATATTTTATATAATACCCAAGTATTTTTTTTTCTTCATGGGAAAAAAATGGAATTTCAGAATTACATGTCATTGTGTTTATTGCTTTTCCAATAGACAGACAAAAAAGACTTTCTGCCGAGATTACCTTAGACCTTGCCGAGTTGTAGATAAATTGTGGCTGGAAACTGTTTAATATCTCTGTCTTGTGTGTTGTTGCTTGTGCTAGCTGTATTAGCATCCTATTATTAGTATTAGACTTGCTTGCATGCATAGTGTCACCATGGCGTCTCACCAGCATCCAAATGTCTTCCAAACTTTCACCAGTGCACAGCTCAATTAAATCAAACAAAAGTAAAACATTCAAAACACAGCAAGAGCAGATAATCTGAATAAAACAAGCACAAAATACAAAATGAATCTACAAATCCTGTCCGGTATTACAATGCCTGCTCCCCTCCCTGATCTTCCATCCCATAACCATTCAATGTATTATTTTTAGACATTTGTTTGATGTTGTAAATTTCCTCATTACAGTTGTTCCACAAAGCGACTCCTTTAATTGAAATGCAATGACTTTTAGCATTAGTCCCCTCTAATTGCCTCTTGAACATTCAAATTCCTCTCAAGTCATGTTGACTTTCTCTCATTTGGAACAGCGTTTGGATTCTAACAAACTGATTTTTGAAGTCAGCCGAATCTTAGTTATATTTTTGTGCTTTTAATTAGATGAAGAGTGGGTTTATTGGTTCTCTGTAAGTGGTTTCGTTTACAATTCTTTGGGCTCTTATAGCTGCTAACTGCTGCTAAGTGTAGCTTCCATTAGTTCAGTTAACTCAGTCAGCTAACCTGTTGAATTAGCTGACACTGCCCGGACTGGGAGCTCAGACAACCACAGTGTTCTAATGCAGGAGCTTTGAAGCACCAGCTCTCTTTTCTGCCAGTCCAGGCAGCCAAATGTTCTTCCCAGAGTGACATCCTGACATCCAATGATTGTATAGCGTTTTCTCTACATTTTTCTGTCCTGTAGCTTGCTATCTAGTGACAGAATGACCCCCTGGTGTTAAAAGAAAAAAGCTAAAACAAAAAAAAACCTTGGACGGTGGGTCAGGGTCCGGGACAGCTCGTTTAAAGGCCCAGTTTCTGAATACGGGCTGTGTGCATTTCTCCTTGGATTGAGCGTTTTGATACTTTCACAGTATTTATGTTGCACCTACACCTGCTTTATAATAAAAAAAGACATCGAAAATCTCATTCTCTACAATATGGGAATAAAAATAAGTTCTTCAAACCCCCTCATCAGCAGCCTTTTTGGGTCAACTCAGGTTCTAGGAAAGAGGAGGACAAGTTATTTGCATTTCTATAGTTTATTTAAAACAGAAGACACAGGCCCATTTACATGTGAACATCAACATGTTATCTATTGTCATGTGTCTAAAACATCTAATCACTCAAGTGGTTCTTGGCTTTAGGATCTTAGGTATTGCAGCATGTATTTGTCCTAGAGGCTAATACAGTACAGGTTAACTGCCCTTGGATTACTCATTCACTTCTATTAAATGTTCAGTGTGTAACATTCAGGAGGATCTATTAGTAAAAACAGAATATAATATGTACAACTCTGTTTTCAGTGTTTTTAGTGTATAAGCACCTCAATAAAGGAATCATTATCTTTTTATTACCTTAGAATGAGCTGTTTGTATCTGCAGACAGTCCATGTAGTCTGCAATGTTGAAACGTCATGTTTCCTCAGTAGCTCTGAACGGACAAACCAAACACTGGTTCTAGATAGGGCCGTGTGCATTTCGCTGCCACCGTAGTTTCTCCTTGCCACTTGAAAGTGGAGGGTGAAGCGAGGTTGTTGCAATCTACACAATGCGATTCCATAAATCCTACACACTGGACTTAAATACTAAGCTGCATTGTGCACACATGGCATCATTTCCTACTTGTATTAAACAGTTAAGTATGCTGATTTCTTGTAAGCTAACTGCAAAAAATAGTAGCCTATTAAACAGAAGTTGGTATGTGGTACAGTATATGGGGCTGCACATACGGCAATATTCAGTCCTGACTATTCCTGCAGTCTTGCAGAGATTCCCAGGTCTACATTGTGTTGTTCTTGTTTGGTACAGACCCTACAATTGTACAAATAGTGTTTTCAGTGAAAATGAAAATTGTGACGCAAAATGTATCATTATCACTAATCATGAATCCTATCACAATTGTAATATAAAATAATTGCATGATTTTTTTTACCACATTGTACAGAACGGCCCCGTATACTGTGTACATTTAGTGTGTCGTGTGGAACTGGCTTAAAGATCTACAGCCAGCCAGTAGCTCAGTGAGGCTATGCAATGCTAACAGGGTGATGTTTTTCAGGCATAATATTTATCATTAGAGTTCACCATGTTAGTTTTGCATGTTGGCATGCTAAAATGTGCTAATTAGCAATAAACACAAGTACTGCTAAGGCTGATAGGAATACCATTAGTTTGCACTACCGGGGTCCACTTCGGTGGACTCGGACTCAGTTCCCCTCACCTAACCCAAATACTGGCTCCAGATAGGGGCGTTTGCGTTGTTCACAGCCACCATTACCTTTAGCTCCAGACTGCCATTAGGAACACATTCAGCTGAATTTCAGGCTTCGGCGAGTTCTTACCACACTTCCCGCCAAAATGAGACCCCCTGGGGTGTTTGAAGTTCTCGCCTTATGTTTTAACTTTCCATTTTTATCAAAGAACCAGATATTGTTTTGAGCAGTTTTTATATTTTTTTACGCCAAAAAATAACAACATAATTAGAAACTGTTTTAAATGCAAACTAAACAGTTTGTAAGTCGTAAAGTGGGTTGCATCTTCAACTCAACAGTGGCAGCTTTCCAAGGCTGAGTGAATCACATAATGTCTTTGAATATTCAATTTTAGTCTCATTCCTGTTAAGTTTAATCAGCGTTCTCACGTCGAACAGAATGTCCTGATAGTCGGCTGGTTGTGTCAGATTGTTTTCCTTGTTCCCTCTTTTCCTCCTCCTCCAAAAACACTGGCTGCCTGGAGTTCTTGGTATCCAGCAGACTGATCACATGTCTCCCAGGCTTGAGTAAATCACACAGCACAGAGCATGGGCTGGACAAAGGGAAATAGGCTGATAGCAAGAGAGAAGAGAAGTGGTGGTGGAGGGAAGGCGGGAGGGAGAGGGGGCAGGGTGGCATAGAGCACGTGTTTGAAGTAGCCCCGCTCATACCCATCCAGATGAGCGAGAGCACGTGGACGGGGGAGGAGGGCTGGAGGGAGGGGAGGGAGGCTGTCCGAGGGGAAAACAGGCACCTTTGCAACAGGAGGCAACAACAGCACTAGACCCATGTGACAGCCCCATTGTTGTTGCAAATAACTTCACTTTCATGGTGAATGATCAGATATGTCAGGTGGTAGAATAGCAGATCCTTTGTTTTCTTTTGTCATTATATCAGAGAACTGGCCCACAATAACTTAGTCTTTAAAGGGTAATTCTAGTTCATTACAACTTAATCACATTTTGGCCCTCACTCCTATCTGCAATAACAACATCGTATTTAACAAGATAACACAGTGACACAGACAGACAGGTTTTGGGTGTGCCCACTTTCAGTTTTACCTCCAAATGAAGTGATATATATCTGGCTAAACTGTTTTTTATTTTGAAGCAACAAAGCCATGGGTGTCATTTGGGTTTGGTCACATTCCATAACTACAGTATGTAAAGCAAAGATTTCCTCAAACAGTTTATCAGCATTGCAGACGTCAGTGACATGAAGGCTACAGTATTTTCAACTTTGTCCTACTGTGCTCTAACAATTTCCACATTAGCTTTTCACAAATGCTGATCCTCTGAAAAACTGCAGGACAATATATTTATCATGTTATTATCCTTATCCCTGGGTTAACCACTAGAGCTGCAATGATTAGTTGATTAATCAATTATTTGTCAACTATCAAATTAAACGTTAACTATTTTGATAATCGCTTAATTGTTTTGAGTCACTTTTTAAGAAACAAATTACAAATCTTCTGATTCCAGCATCTCAATGTGAATATTTTCTACATTTGACACCTTATGCACAAACTTTTTACATTTTTGTTACATTTACCCATCATTTTGTGCTTGTAGCTTTTTAGCCAGCTCGGTCACTTGTTCTTTTTTTTATGGAAAACAGCACCAGAGGCCAAACGGAAAGGTGGAAGCATGTTACCTATTGGGAGGGTTTCTATTAGGTTAGCTCTAGGCTAATAGTTGTTTCCTCCTTACAACTTGGAATGTGGAATATACTGCTCTTTGCCTGAGGCCTCACTCAACAGTTGGATTAGCCCTGAAATTTTTGGTTAAGACTACTAGTGTGGGTTTCAACAGTAGCAATCTAACATTTGTTGTCCAGGCTAATGTCACCTAATCCTTGTGCGGATTTTCAAGTAACATGACGCTAACTGTTAGCCCAGGCTTGATAAATGCTAGCGTGGTGAGGCTAAGCTATCCTTGGGCTTTCTGTATCCCAAGGGTTCAGGTTAGCCATGCAGGGGAAAAGCATTTAACCTCATTCTCTGCTGAACCCAAGCAGTTGTACTTCTCCCCAAGATTAGCTGGCTAACTGTTTTTGTGAACCTGAAGTCCTCAAATAGAGTCAATCGACTGGGTAGATCCTGACTGACTGTCATGGCAACCGTGTGAAATAAAAGCAACAGACAACTGGAGCTGCAATGATTAGTCAATTTGTTGTCCTCTATTAAATTAATTGCCAACTGTTTTGATAATTGATTCATCATTTTGAGAAAAACTTCAGATTTTAAAATCTCAAATGTATTGTGTTTTTCCTGCTTTCTTTTGTCCTCTATGACAGTAAACTGGATATCTTTGGGTTGTGGACAAAACCATACATCTGAGGACGTCACCTTGGACTGTGGGGAACAATTTTTTACCATTTCCTGACATTTAGTGGACCAAACAGTTAATGAAGAAAATGATCGACAGAAAATAGTGGCAGAGAGAACAAAGATTAAGTGAATTGAACTGAAAATGGGAGGAACATTGAGCATTCTGAACCAAATTCTCCTCTAAGCCGATACTTATGTGACCTCTGTTTAATCATTTGTCACACTGACAAATTTAGATCATTCATATATTCAGAGTGGGTGTAGACTTTTTGGAAGCAGGTGATATTAGATGCAGGGACTCTGCCAAAGCGTAGGGTTGAGCGAATTAACAGCCCTGCTCAGCAAGGTGAAAGATAATTCAACATCACTGTAACCTTGTTGAAAATTCACTGTACGTTTCCGTGCTGCAGAGGCTCCAGAGTGTTCAGCACTGAGCCATGCTGACACATTACATGCTGCCGGAGCACACCTGCTGGGTTTTGGTCTCCTTCTCCCTTTCCTCCTCCTCCTCCTCTTGCCTCCACTCCTCCTCGGCTCCCCCTCCCCTCCCCCTCTATCTAAACCCAACCCGGTTTCCTGGCAATGTGGTGAGAGAGCCGTTGGGCTGCGTCTTTGTTTGCGTTCCCTCGGCTTCCTCTTTTTACTGAGAGCTTCAGCAGAGCAGAGATAGTCAGAGCGCTGCCTCCCCTCCCCCCACCACCCGGTATCCACGCCTCAGCATGGGGCTACATGCCAAGCGACCTGAGACGCTCCCTGACTCGCAGTGCAATCCACTGACTTTTATTGGTGTGACTGCTTATCACACACACACCGTGGCCAAAGCACATAGCACGGCACATTTATGCATTCGAACTGTAATGAGCTGATGAGTTGTTTGGTTCGATAGACAAAATAATTCATTATCCTCACAGATTCAAAACAGACTACTATTTATGTCATTAACAATTATAGGTTTGCAAGCGTGTATTATACAGTAGTACAAAACAATCAATATTTATATTCATGAGAAAAAGCTCCAAGTTTGAGATCATGTAGTGTTTGTGTAAGATTATAGCAGCAACTGCCAGCACTCACATTCTTTACATTCTGTGTGTTCCTGTTTGGATTTTCTAGGCTTTTAAATACTCGTAATTGGATCAGGTGGTGCTGTGCTTGATGCTTTTTATAAGGTCAGGGTCATTTTTGTGCCAAATTTTGATGCGAATGAATCAACAAAACTAAAAACAAAAACTCTGTTTTACTTCTCAGTCCTAAACCAACATATAGGGATTGCATTTCAAGGAGCCCAACCCAGCAAGCATTGGGTGACAGGCAGGGAAATACCTTCTCCATTCACACCTGTGAGAAATTTACAGTCTCCACTTGACCTGTATGTGTTTGCGTTGTGAGAGGAAATCGGAGCACCCAGAGGAGACCTACACAAACACAGAGAGAACATGCAAACTACACCAGGAAGCCACCTGCACGGCTGAACCCCTGTCAGAACAACACAATTAAAAATGTAGAAGTGGACACATTACATAATCTGCTGCTTACTGACAAGGTTTGTGAAGACTGGCTCATTGCTAAGCTAACCCATGATGAAAAACAAGGTCCATGTTCAGCCATTTGTAGAATGAATGATCACAGGTTACTTGCATTAACCAACAACCTTTTTATAATATATGGTTTTATCATTCGCAATGTTACTTACCTAAAGATATGGCAGTTTAAGCAGTAACTTACACTACAAGCTCACAGCTCTCTCAATTTTATATATGTACAAATTCTTGCCAAAGATAACCATTTTAAGATAAAACAAACTGTTACTATTAGGAAGGAGCAAGTACACTATTATCTGAATCTGTTCAACCAACTAAATTATCTGTATCTGTATCTGCACACAGAACAGCTGGGGGTTAAACGGGTGGTGCTAAACCTGAAGTAGTTTATTTAGGCCTGAAGTTTATATGGGTTGGAAGTTGCAAAATGTATTACAAAACCATTTACAGAATTGAGATTCTGAGCAATGTTTTTGATCACAAGAGTAAAGTAACTATTTACAGGACAAGTTGTGTTCTTAAATAAAAGTCTCCACAGTGAGCCAGCAAGCCACACAGTAAAGATAAATATCTAATTGCCTCCTCATTTTTCATTAAAGATTCCACATTTTGGAATTTTGTTCATTGGCTTTCTTGCCGAGATTTAAAGTGGCATCTAGTGGTGAAGTTGCAGATTGCAACCAACTGAATACCGCTTGCCTTCAAAACTATGGTGGCCCACTCCCTCTGTAGAAAAAAATGGCTAATTCTAAGGTAACAAAAACACAATAATTCCTATATTCAGGTTATTATACGCAAATGAAAACATACCTATGAATATTATATTCCATTTCTGACATTAGATCCTCCTAAATGTTACACACTAGACCTTTAAATCAAGATCAAAATAAATATGAAGCTACTGCCAGCAGCCGGTATTCGGAACCACCTTCTACCAAAGAACACTGTATGTCTAGTGCATCCTGCTTTTCATAGTAGTATGCAGTATAAAACTGTTAAATCACTTTATTTTTCAGTATGCTAAAGTAGACTCATCAGGTTTCTGGTTTTGGAAGGCCGAAGTATAAAGCATCGCTAATGGCCTAATGTTTATCTGCAGTCGACATCAGAGGTGTGTGTAAGATGTTTAAGTTTTACTTGAGTTATGACTCATTCAACTTTTATGGGTTAATTCAAAATGCGTCAATTTGCGTCACCTCATCTCATGAAAGCACATTTTTTAAATAATTAGCACCTCTAAAACTCCCTAAGTACTGTGATGCATCTTGTTTATTTAATGGTAAACAACATGTAATGATAGTTTGTGGTTTCATATATGAAGCAGTAAAATACATTTACAGTGATGATGCTTACAAGCTCTAGAGAAAAACAGACACGGATTTGAATTATAATTAACTAAGTTAAATCCATATTTTATTAATTGTTATACTGGCTTCCCACTAAAAACAGGCAGCATGTTAAAGATTCATTGTAGAGCACAATCAAGCCCCAGGGGTAACAAAACAGAAGAAAGCAGATACATAACGAGCTCTGGAATGAACATGATTTCAAGAGGCGACCTAAAGCAATAATCCATTACAAGTGTATTGATTAATAAGGAGTCAGACTAAAGTTATGAACATGATTTATGTTTCTTTGGATCTACTATCAATACCCTGGTTTAGTGCCATCGAGCGGTATAGTTGCAGATTGTAACTCTCTCGCTTCACCATCAGGGGGATGGTGAAGCGAGAGAGGGAGGACCAATTCTAAGGTAACAAAAACATAAAGATTCCTGCTGTTATTATAGATGGTTATACATTAATGAAAACATGCTGTACCTATAAATATTATATTCTATGTATGCCAATAGATTTGATGTCAATTTGGTTTTGTTAGCTCCAAAAAACCTTCTCAAAGTATTGTTCTGTCGACAATATCTATTCATCTCTAGGGTTGGCAGTGTTAATGGTACCCCACTTGGTCCTGAAACTATTGTATAGGTTTCCTTGAAATTTTGTTCAACTATTGAATGGGTAGCCATGAAATGTAAAACATTCATGTTCTCCAGAGGATAGAGTGTAAAAAAGTAAATATCTTTGTTCTTCTAAAGACATTTTCTCCACCATATTGGGCAAACTATTCATGGCTAATTACTCATTGGGATGTAAATCACTCAAGAATAACTATGGATTAGTATAACTTGGATTTTATTGCCGCAGATCCGACTGCTTGTGTTTTTTTCTCCATCTGACCTATTGTTAGCAATGTCACCGCATTCCAATAATTAACAAAAATACAAGTCCAAGTTGTAATAAATTGTAGTTTTCCTTTAAAGCAGTATTAATGTTTTTTTTTGGCCACTTGGGGGCAGCAGAATAAGAATCTAGAAGACATGGATTAGCCTAATATTTGCATTCATTTAAACACACCTAAATACCTGCGTAATGCTGTAACAGCATTCCCTGTTGACCCGCCCTACTCTGCCTCTGATTGGCTAGAGTTAGTTGGTGTGGTTGGTTTGGTTTAGGCATGAGGGGTGAGATGCTTAGGGCTAGAAAAAAATGTCAGGGTCAGAGCCAATCAGAGACAGAGGGGACTACAGGTGGAAAAATAACACCTGCTAAACACATAGCTAGCTTAACACAGAGTAAACAGGGCTATCAATGTCCTTGTTGAAATAGATAGGAAACAATATACAAAAATATTTAGGGTTACAGTTATTTAGGGTGCTGAATTAGGGTACTGGAACCTTTTTTGGTCCAATTCAGGCACTGGCAGTTGGACTGAATGAAAATAGTATGGGCACAGTCACACATGCGCAAATTCACATCTTCGCTTCATGTGGAGTTCAGTTCAAGAAGTGTGTGCGGTTGACTGTGTGCGTCTGCCTAGGTAGGTGAAAGTCACTCGCCTGCATTCCACATTTGTGAGCATGCCCCAAAGATCCCGCCGGAAAACCAAAACAGTGAGTTGAAAGATGCTAAAATGCTCCACAGAGCTGAGGGCACTGTAGAATTGGTGATCATTCTCTGTCCATTCATCACTACTAGTGACCCCTTTCACATTGCAGTCATTTGATTGATTGGTACTATGAAAATATTAATCAGTGCAGCTTTAAATGCCATATCTTTGTGTTCAACAAGAAAACCAAGGCTTCCTCCAAAGGGTTGGGGTCTGTGGGGCTACATTGATCACATACAGTCCTCCTGGACGTTTTCACACCACGTCTCAAAAACGACAACAGCACAGAGAAAATACCCCTTGCTTTCCATGTTTGCTGACTTTGTTCCACAATTAGCGTGTGAGTGAATCATCCTGAAGGGCTTATTTTCATGACGCTGTTGCTGCTCTTGTTTTCACCGGGGTGATAATGATGAGGAACAGGAGTTATTAATACACACATTTTCCTTTGGGGGCTCAATCTCACACAGTCAAAACGGAAGCTGACAGTGCACTGGGAGGTTTTCACAAGCTGCCCACGATTACGTTGGTTGCTTTGTTTTTGCTCAGTAGCAATTGAGGATGAATGGTTGCAGTGTTTGGGATCACTAGGTTTTTAGTGAATCTGTGTCAAGTCGTGCTATTTTCAAAGACTGACCATTGAAATTTATTTCAACCAAATACAAACCATGAATGTCACCTGGCTATTGTATCCTTAAGCCTAAGTGAGTCCAAATAGAGTCTTGTAGCTTTTATGACTATAAACAAGAGCAAAGATCAAGTAGAAAGTGCTGAAATCAAATTGGAATTCACAGTTAACAATCACATCAGGGAGTATTCAGGACTACTGTTCCCTGTAAACTGACGTAGCCTCTAATAATTCATAATTTAATAGAGGGTAATATCTTGTCAGTTATAATCCACTGCTCCACTGTGTCCAGACATTAAGAGGATATTTAAAAAATGTGTCAGATTATAGAGGCAGAGTTTGATTGTTTGCTGAATAGAGGCCCCCTGCAGAAAACCGCCTATTTCTTATAAAACGTTGTTCTCATTACAGTGACTGATGAGGAAACATCCCAAAGTAAACACATGTCCATTTGGCTGAAGGATCCCTGCTGTTGTTCTTCTAAACAACCCCACCTCCCCCCTCTTGTCTTCTATTTCCCAGTGCATTGTGGGATGACAAATAAACAAGTCCAGGCGGAGGAGGAGTCCAATGTTCAGCCTCCACAACAGGGATCTGTGGCAGAGGGTTTCTCAAAGCCAGCTGAAGCACCAGAGCTGAGTCACTCGGACTGTGAATCAAGCCGCACACTCAGAAAGACAACATGTCATTCTGGACACATCTGTGTGTTCAGGCAACGTAACTCCATAATGCATCCATATATACATTTACATACAGACAATCTGACACTGTTTCCTTTGAGGCAACCTGCTGGCAGTGGGAACAGGGAGGACTAAAACACAGGAAAGAAATAGTGAGCATACTGTTTATAGAAATACAAGAAAAATCTGAAAAATGCCAAAGATATGCCATATTTGAAGTAAGCAATGAGTGTGATCATCAAGTTTTAACAAGACAGCACCTCCCATGCTTCACTCAAATTTGACTGCTGCATTGTTCTCCAGTCTATCACCTTCTATGTAGCAGATTCACACATTAGCACACATTTTTCGCTCAGGTTGAAAAGTTTTTGCGTCAATTTGCATCACCTCAGGCGAACTGGCAGTGAATAGCGTCTTTCCTTTGTCTTTGTGTTCTATCTGAGGTAGTCTACAGTCGTGCTAGTGGCTCTGTGAGCTAGCAGCTTTGTATGTATGTATGCATATGTCGACATGCTCACTATGAAAATGCTAAAATGTTTATTGTTAGTGGGCAACTATCTTCACCATCCTAGTTTAGCATGTTAGTATGCTAACATTTGCTAATTAAACACAAACTACTGTTGTACTACTCTTATTATATGTCTATCTCATTATATGTATATATGTCCCACAGACACTGGCATCACTTGAGACACCACACTAATATAGAATAAGAGCTTAAAGCATAAGAGGTAAGAAAGATTTTCTAAGAGGAAACACATTGTAAAACTATAAAAAAACATTCAAATTCATGGAAAATACATAAAACACAATATAAAGTAAGGAGTAACATTACCAAAATACAACTGCATGCATTCCTTATAGAGAGTAACAAGGAAATATAAAGACAGAAGTGATAAAAACACATGATGTGTTCACATTTACAAGCTTATACAGTAGGCTACATAGCCTACACAAGGCCATTTGTATAGAACACAAGTGACTTTACAGAGACGATTGTGTCTTGTGTATCTTGTGAATATCTCAAACTAGGGCCCTATTATATCTTATATGTGGATAATAACACAAACTTTATATTCCCAGTGCAGTGGCAGTCTGCCCTGCTGCTTCAGCACACTGTCACCATGGCGATCCCTGGGGAAAGGTCATGAGCCGCCTGGCTTGGATGTTTGAAGGTCTGCAGATTGGCTATTGATGCTGATGACACGAGACTCGCTGGCACATACTGGTCATCCTTCGGCTGGCTCATTTCCAAACTTTGCTCTTTCAGAGAATCATTTTCACAAACCTCCTCAGCTCCCTGGTTGCACAGTACAGCTTGACTGTAGGCTGATAGCTAATGTTTCTGGAACAATGCTGCTAATAGCCTACATTCAGTATCTTTAAATTTACATTTTTGTGTCAAAAAAGGTGAATATTGAAACTCTCCATTCAAACTCATCAAATTCTATTAGGTGAATTATCAGCTCCTTGTGCTCCTCGTGTGCAATTTCAGTTTGGCAATCCAGTCAGTGAAGAGCCCTCCTAGTCCATTTAAAAACAGTCAAAAACATTACCCAAATTTTACAAGCGTTTGGTTAACAAGACACATCTGCGCACTTAGCACCTGCTGATTTATTTCTGTACAAAGTGCCCATTTCACTTTCATCTATAAAGCTGATATGTGAAAAACGTTCATCTCAGATATTCACACATTTGTTTACATTTATTCCATCATATGTAGAGTGATAATCTCTGGTAACAGAAAAGTGTAGACACCTGTGGGAAAGCGACATCATTCAGTTTTCAAACCCAATGGTTGTTTTCATATGAAGGATGGGCAGAATTGACTAATCATGTGGATATTGAAAGAGGATCTAATTAAAGTGTTATTTTGGACCTAAAGGATCCTCAGAAGGTATCAACATGTCTATATTGTGGAGAGAAACATTCAATAAAAATAAAAAAAACGCAAGGCAGAAGAAATGGCAGAACTGGTTTTTACTCACATATGCCAAAGTTTGTAGCACGATGCCAATGGTGTACATATTGAAAAGCTTCTATTGTTCACACAAGATTGTGAGGAGGACAGGTCACAGCAGCATTAATGAAAATGGACAGGCTGGCAGAGGCTAATCCACGTCTCAAAACCAACTTCAAAGTGTTGGCAGTTGAGGGACCATTCAACTGTATATAGTTAAATAGTACCAGACCTCCTAGAGCAATGTCATTCAACTGCCTTCTCTACCAGATTATTACTAAGCCCTCAGGAACACCACTGGGCTGTGTAGCAATGTTAGCATAGTGGCCACAGTTGGGATTGCAAGTCACATGACGCCCATTGGCCTGAATGTTTCTCATACACAATCATTACAGAAGAAACAGTTGTAAAATGATGAACTGAATCTTGAAGAGCTGTATCAGTAAATCATTTTTGTGCTGTTCAGATGTACACGGAGCCAGTAGGGAGGCATCCGGCTCGATGGCTTTAAAGTCCCCATGAAACAGAAAGCAGAGTGCTTTTTGCCTCTGCATATTCACGTGTTTCCTGTAAAAACAGGCCGATAGGGATATTGATTGGTGTTTACAGTTGCCAGTAGTGATCCAGTGAACACAGCTGGCAACGAGACATAGCAAGCCAGCAGTTAATTAGTGGTTAGCCACTTTAGCAAGTACTTAAAGCTATCTGTCCATCAGGAAACTCTGTAAAAACAGAGTTGAAGCTTAGCAGCCAGAGGACATATGAGGGAAACAGAAATATTTTCTGCATAAAATATGATTCAGTTAAACCAAAACTAGTGAATAAAGTTATAAAGTTGTGCTCTTGTACAGTAAACAGTGAGTCCCAGCCTTATGTTTTACATCAGCTCCCAGAAACACAAACACATTAGTTCCCTCTTGTGCATTATGAGCCATCAACAACTTTTTATTGTTTTTCAGGAAATTACAAATTCTAAGATACCATTAAGAATACCTGAAATTACCTAAAAAGGTACTTTTTGGTCATTGATGAGTCAGATACTCATATGTAGTTGACTTATAGCGCTAAAAAAACGTTTAAAAACATACATTTTGAATTCATGGGGACTTTAAAGCGACTATGTAGGATTTTGGTTTTGGTTTAATTCAACAATATCTATTGATGGTTAAATGTACTTTTGTATGAACTGAAAACATTCTTTCTTAGGAGGTGTGATTCTGTGATGGACAGGAGACCTGACTTTAATTGTACAGCACTTGTATTCGCTCTCAGCACCGTGGTTGTCTTTTCCTAAGTCCTTATGAGTTCTCCTACCCATCTTTCTCTGAATCTCTGAATCTCTGAGGAAAACCTTCTGAGGTCAAGGAAAAGTTTAGGAAAGCACATAAATGACCCTTTATCTGGCAGGTGTTGGTAATGCAGACTGTACCAATTAAGACTTTTGGGTGGGGGGAAGTCATAGGTTTTCTTTTTGTATTTTCTTTCCAACCTTAGTAAAATTAACTCTACCCTGTGTAGGATGTTATAGAGTTATTGTACATTTTAATGCCTTAATGGAAAGACTTATGTTACTAACATTCTTAATAGCTTTGATTGTCTGTTTAATTTTACCCTTGCTATTGCAGATGTAGTTTGACCTAAAAGTATTTAAAGCTATTGTTTGATTCATTTGGCTCTAAACCTCCCAGATTTGCTGGCTAACATCCTGATCAGCAGGGTTTGAAAGCCAAACATCAAGGAAGTGCAGCAACAAGATATAACAAGCCAGCTAATATTACGTAGTCCAGCAACGAGCAGGCCAGCTCGCCGTCTGTCTGCAGCCTTTTATTTTTCTCCTCCTCTCTTCTAAGCTTCCTCCATTGTCCTCTTACATCTATTCGTCTCTGTCATTACCTATGCATTGCCTGCTCCAGTTCTGGCATGAGTGTAAACTCTAGGGACGAGCCAGTACACCATTATCTGTATTTGAATTGAATGGGCAGGGCTTAAATCTGAAGTGGGTGGTGCTTAAACCCAAAATTGACAGGTCTAACCAAAAGAAGTTCATTTAAGCCTGAAATTGATATGGGTGGATTTGAAGTTGCTATATGTATCAGCAAAATATTTATAGGATTTAGCTTTAGCCAAAAGTTACATTGTGATAGAAAAGGCGTACATGGAGCCGAGTGGGAATAACAGAATAACATTCACCCTATGACAACTCAGTGTAGCATCAAAATGATTTTGAAGCTGTTATTTTAAGGTAGAAAAGTTACATAATGGGAACCCCCTAAAAATCTTGTTTTTGCTCACTTGCAGTGGTTCCACTGAATCACATGAAACAAAGACCTAAGGTCCCATCCAAACCACAGACACTGCAAACGTGGTCTGCGCCTCAGCCCATTCAAGCGCCACCTATTTTGTGAAGACTTGTGGATAAACGTCACCTCCTGGTCTGACCGGGCACTTAAGGTAAGATTATATAAGCCATTCAACACATATTTAAAAGATTCACATGCACAGATACCACCGTGTCCTGTGCACCATGGCAGCAGAACATAAAAATGTCAGATTCACACAAGCCAAACAGACAGTAATGAAGCAAAGGTCTGGTTGCACATAATCAAAGCAGAGAAAATCAACTTGACTTCTAAACACACTCTGCTCACCGTTGTCATCCAACAGAGACAGAACAGTCACCGCTCATTAGACATGCAGGTATCACACACAACCAAAATACATACAAACAGCAGGGAGTTCAACTCTGGGTTTTATATTGATTGCAGTGAGGCAGATAAGTTTGTATGTTTACATTTCTAAGCCCATCATTACAAACTGAAGCTATATGTTTGGCTGTGTTATGTTAGTGTGCTGGAAGCTGGATGAAGGTTATGCAAATTAGCTGTTTAAAAACATTTAAAACACCATCAAAATTACATAAAATAATACTTTTTGCTATATGACAGAGGTTCTCAATCTTATTACTTAAAGGTCTGTATGATTTTTATTTTTAATTGATGATAACGAAAGAATTAATCCCCTACATTTACAACCAGAAACGAGAAACATATGTGTATCTGTATGTGCGATTTAGAAGCTTCTCAGTCAACGTCACTATGACAACAGTGTCCACAATAGAGAAATAAGCCACATTAAAATCACATCTTGGGGACAGAGTGCTGTGAATTAGGGCTTATAGGTATTGGGTTTTCAATTTTGGAATTTGGATATTTGTTCATACACTTACATCTCTGTCCCTGTCACTGCTACAGAGACTGGGTTGCCCCGCCTCTTTCTGCTTCTCTCTTGCGGTATGATACAAGGACAGAAACCTACAGGCTGTATGAAGCAAGTGTGAACCTATTGTGGCATTATGGTCGTCACTATATCGGTTTGTCTGAGCCAACTGAGGTGATGTACTGTGAGTTGAGTTGCTCTCATTGGCTGTTTCTGAAAGGATTTTAGGAGAGAAATAGGAAACGCAGGAACAGAATCTGGATTCATATCTGATCAGCACTGCCTAGTTTGACAGTTTGATCTGAGTTTGGTACGTTGAGCTGGACGGACTCACTGAGAATGACCTGTCAATCCTAAGGTAGCCACGCCCTAAAGCATACCCTGCTTTGTCATCTATTTTAAATGGGACCATAAATGAACACCATTCTGTATGGAAGAAGACTGAAACTAGAGATTGACACCATACACTCATTAGGAAACTGTTAACTTAGCTCATACAAGTGTATGAAGTCAGAAGTCGACTCATTTATCCATAACACTGCATGCTATTTTTTTTTTTTTTCAAAATCTGACATTTTGTAACATATTGCATTCATCACATGAGGTATGGGCTAGGTCCGGATTGACTTGCCATTCAGCCTAATAAATATGTGTCCGTTTTTCCAGACTTGTGATTTCTGTTTATCATAGCAAATGCAATCGAATTCACCAGCCATTATGTCAGTGGTAAAGCTAAGTGCAGGTCATTGCCAGGTTATTTATTATAATTATTTGAACTATGCTACCTTGAATGCTTTTTTTTTTTTTCGTTTGACTGTTCATTCTTGATCTTGACACAGAATGTTACAAATCCTCTTAATCTCTAGTTCTAGATGTTTTGATGATCAAACAATCAGCAGATTGAGTTTGCTCCTAAAAAATGTTTTTAGATTCTTGATAATAGTCCACAAAACAAAGCTGTAATCATGGTCAGGTGTTTATCTTGGGTGCTATGTCACAAGCTGTTTGTCATGGTTTGGTATTGTTTATGCTGTCACCTGATCGTACTGTTGTAAGTGTCAGCTGGTTGTGACGGTCATGTGACAATATAAACATTATATACCCTGTTAAATCTTAAACAATTTGTGTATTTTATAAACTTATCATAGGACTACCCTTTTTACATAGATAATTGATTCATTCATTAATCTGAATCTAATAACAATAACTGTCAAATACATGTGGTGGAGCAAAAAGTAAAGTATTTCCCTCTGAAACGTCGTGGATTAGAAGTATTAAGTAGCATAAAAGGGGAATATTAGTAAAGTAAAGTACCTCAAAATTCCTTTGCCAGCCTTAACTGTACCTTATACCTAGTGCTCAGTAGCTAATGTTAGCATGCTAACAGGTTAAACTAACATGGTTAACATATCTGCAGTATATATCTGAATGTTAGCAGTCATTGTGAGTATATAAATATTGACTGTATATAAAGATGGATGACTAGACAATTCCCCAAGAGTGAAGGCAAAACATCTCGCTCGCCCCCTGCTGGCTGGCTGCAGTACAGGTCATAAACCCCGCCCCCTTCATGTTAGCAGTGAAAGTGGGAGGAAGTGGAGACATATCATCCATCTTTATGTCAATGTGTGAGGATGTTAGCATGCTTTAACTCAAAGCATCGGTTAAGTACAGTTTCCCCGAGGTGCTAGCATGGCTGTAGAGTGTTAATATGCTCCAAAAACAGTACTTGTTTTATGATCCAACAGCGTCTGAAACCCCGTCCCAACACACCTTTCTGACGTCGGAACTGGAGAGACTGCGTGGACAATTTTAGCCAGCTTCTCACCTTTCAAGTGTGACCGTTTGGAATACTTTTGCCTAAGGACGTGATCGGATGACACTTTGGTCTAATGTTAGATGACACACGAGAGTAATTATGCAAAAAGCTGACAATTACAATATCCAGTATATTTGGAAAGGGACGTGTCCCTACGCCCTGGACCCCGTAAACATTAGCCCTTGTACCCATTGCTAACTAAATATTCAGAACACATTATGTAATATTTCCTACCTCCATACACATGATGGGAAATGTAATATGATTTATAGCATTTTACCACTTTTCTCCATATTCCAGGTTTTTTATTATACCTGTTTTTCCCATAAGTCAAGTTGATGCACGGGTCTGCAGGGCAAAGTGAATGTGCAGCGGTGCTCACATTCACACATCAAATTGGTTTTTATACGTTCCAGGCTTTGCATTGGGTATATTTGCCCATGTTTTTACAGCAATGGTTATTCAGTGTTCATTCACATTTACCTATTAGGTTTTCAGACACACATACATGCACACACACACACACACACACACACACACACACACACACACACACACACACACACACAACTGCTAGTTTACAGCTACAAAACAACAGCAACAAAGAAAGAAACATTGTTTCTCACCAGGCAGATAGCTTGCAAATAAACTTCTTTCATCACGCACTAGTTAGGTAGAACATGTTTCTACAAGGGTTAAATAGCAAATCATTAAGAAGGAGATGCACACTGTCTGATTAATTGCTTTCCACAGCAATGAACTGTCTTGATTATCCACAGGCAGCGTTCCTGCTCGCTGTTTGTGTTATGACCCACTTCTACCTCCAATTTCAAAACACTTAGGCAATGTAGGGCAGCAGTTATGCAGCTCCAAACCACTCAGTCAGCCAAACAATGATACACAGTAACACTGTGTAGTCGGGCAGTATTTTATCTAAGCAGAATGATTTGTTCCAGCAGGTACTGAGCCTGCAGGGACTAAAACAGATGGAGATTCAGAGAGGCGACAGTTGCTGTGGAGTTATCAGAGCAACGTTTGGCAGAGTGAAGGTGATAGAGACCAGAAGTCAGACAGGAAAAAAGACAAAAATCTTTACATTGTATAAACTGGCTAGTGCGTGAACTAAAATACAAAGGTGTGTTGTTGTGGAGAAATGGCTGCTGTAAGCCCTGTTCAATATCATGTGTGAAACAGGATAGTATTAAGTTTAGTCCAACTAAAATTAAATTGCATTTTTAATTCAAGTGTAACTAAACCCCTAAATTCTGCTAGCTCCCTCCCAGCAAATTTAAAAAATGCAGCAGAGAGAATCATACATTGTGGCTACAGAGTGTGTGACGCGGGAGCTAACACCATCCAGAGTGACAGACTGCCTACCGCTCAGTGTAGCAGGGATACAGCTGCCGGTAGTCTGAGCTATCTGAGCTAACTAGTCATGAGCAGCTGTTGTTAGACTCTCTATAGCCATGCTGGAAACACAGAGTCTGCTGGAGCTTTGACAGTCACTAGAAGCACACTCATGTCAGTTTTTAAAAGTTTCTGTGTGGTACGGGTACGTAGCAGGCCACAGTCTGCAGAGTGGAGATGTTGGTCTTATATAAGCAGTGGTTGGTTGGTGACGAAAGCTGCCAGCACATATGTCACCTGCCTCCACATCAGCTGATAGCAAAATGTTATTGAATTAGCTGTGTTTCAACCCATAGAGAGCGGTTGCTTTGCATATTAATAGCAAAATATGTAGTGTGTTCAAATACTTTGCAAAAAATAGCAAATTAGCAATTAGCAAAATAAAAGTGGTTTGGGGGTTTAGTTTATTTTATTCATTGTTTATTTGTACAGGGACAATTATGTAGAATAAACAAATGCCGAAGACCACAGCATTTATAGCCTGAGCTAATTTGCAATTTTCATCCCTAGTTGGGCCTTTAAAATACATAAAACTCAACAAATACACAAGAGACAGTACAAAACAAAACTAACAATAAGTATGTACATTAAAAAACACAGAACTCAGCAGGAAAACATACAGGACACAAAGTAATTAAAGCACCATAAAAACAGGATCCACCAGATCATTCATGACTACATGACTGAGCATGACTGATCCCTCTTCAGGTTTAATTGACCTTTCTCTGCTACAGCACATTGGGAAAAAGCAGTAAGAAAGCAAAATGTATATATCATATCTATATTCAGAATGTTGTTCTACATCTATGCAGATGTAGACATTAGTACAGCCAATCAAACATACGGGATGCCATCATACACAACACGTTCAGTACCACGGATAGCACCACTCTTTATGAACTTTATGGAAACCTTTAATTTAGCAGTTGAGCACAAGTCCAAATGAAAGCGCCACATCTTCCAGATGTGTAAATAGGCAACTGTTTGCTAACACGTTCGCATATCAACATAAAAGGTGATAATATGTCAATGTTGTCTTTATAGCTATAGCCTTGGGCTTGTGAGCTACAGTTAGCAGCAGCACACAAGTTTGTTTACATTTTCTCTTCATGCCAAACACGAACACTGGCCAACCTGCTCAGGGGCTTAAAGAGTAGGCTATTTCTGATATCCCAAAGACCTTTTGTTCTTCCTTTAAAAATGTTAGCAAGTAACTTAAAAATCATTTCTTTTTTTATACCTTTTTAAATCACTGACTAATTAGATTTTTAACAACAGCTGTAAATGTTGCTGTGCACAAATAATGTGGGCACCATTGAGCCAGTCATGAACAAGATGGAGAATCGGTCCACATTTACTCAAAATTACACTTTCAATTACAGACTTTCAAAGCTCAAATTGTTTTTTGAGCCACAGAAGGTTATACATACAGTATATAATTGTGTCCATCCTCATTTTCATCCATATAAAAGAACTATGAAAATAAATTATTTTACATTCATAGATATACGATAGATGAAATAAAAGATACAGCATTATATTTTAAGCATGGAACAATATCAAACACAAACAATACAGAAAAGGAAAATTATTAAAATAAAAAGTAAGGATAAAATAAATGTGTCAATACAAAATGAGAAATTAATCTAAATCTAAGAACAGAAGCGTAACTCAGATAAGGTGGTCTTAGAGCCATCCTTATCTCCCTAACCCTCCCCTGTTTGGATAATTGGATAAAAAAGTAGACAGAGAAAAGAAAAGGGAAAAAAGGCTCAAAAGCTTCTCTTGTGCAAGGTATGATATGAGTGGTTGCCAAATCACATTATATTGTGAGCCTGTCATTCAATACATATCTTATCCTTTCTAATCTAGATCACGCAACCACATTTTGGAGGAAGGAACAGTTTTTTCCTTCCGTGACATATGTACAACTTGACTTTGAAGTCTCATCACCTGTACTCAGTTTCTCTTCATAGTGAAATGTTTGTTTCAATGGATAACATTTTAAACATTATTCAAAGTTTAAGTGGCAATCCCAAAGTTGTTTAGACTGAACTTTGTGTAAATCTGCAGAAAATGATCCACAAGATCGGATCAGATTTCATTTGATGTAATGGAAATGGAAATAAACAGCCACAAAAACACACTGTTGGATGTTACACAGTGCATATCATACAGTAGAGCTTCAGCGAAGTGTAAGCATGTGTATCAGAAATATACTGTATGTTTATCATGTTGGCATATTATTAACCTCAACATCATCTATTGCATTGAGTGCCAGTTATTAGTCAATTTGTAGGATATTTTTTTTTCCAATCTACGTGGTCCTGGCCCCACAAATGCCTTGCAACAACTGCGAAAAGTAATATCCAATTTACAGCAGTCAGATCAACATTAGCATTGCATTTGGTCACCAGTCTAACACTAATGTGTTATGAATTTCACACACCAGGTTAATAAATTAGAACTAATTCAGTGAATTAGACAGACGGAAGCAACGTGCTGCTGCAGTGACAAACGCCTAATGTACCACTGAGGGCAATATGAGCACTTAAGTCATCAAACACATGCAAACTAACATGGAGGTACCATGTTTGGATAACACATATGATGAGTTTACACATGGATAGCCAGTCTGTGTCAGGCAGCCGTAAGAAAAATCTGTTTAAGGTGAACACTACTCTGTACTCTGGAATTTCTAGCTATTAGTGGCAGAACAAATGACACTGTCCACACTTTCATGTCATTTTCCATCTTAGTTTGACAGCAAGTTTCCTCATAGCCTATAATGCATGTACAAATCATTTTATACTGATGCATTTCCACAGTGGTCTTGAAAATGAACTGTTACATTGACAGCATCCAATCCTGTAATAACACATTTTCCATAATTTTTGTATTTTTATGTATTCATTTTATGTGAATCAGCAAATAAATAATTATTTTCTTCATTTTCAGTGTGAAATATTTTAATACTCACTACTGCTGCTGCTTTACATAATTTTTTTTTTGGGGGGTTGTAGTGGAGGAAGCTGTAAACACTGCACTGACACTACCTGTCATAGTTGGTATGGCTATGTATTAGCAATGACATAGCAAAAAGCAGCAAACATATTAGTAAACAATTACTTCAGGGTTTAAGTTATGTGGGGGGTGAGCTCCCACCTCCCATAAGAAGGGGTCTCAGCTCCCATGAAAGCAGTGAAATCTTACATCTGTGGGGGTCGCTAGTACATTAACAGCCATGATTTTAATCACAAATAATGCATTTTTTAATGTGATGAGTATTATTTCTCTCTGTATTGACTGGTTGCTACCTATTGGATTTAGACTCGCTAAAACAGAGGCATCCTCCCACGAGTTGAGCACTACATAGAATAGGGTACTGTGCATCCACAGCCAGCAGTGCCTAAAATAATAACACCTACTTTCACATGACACCAAAAAGGACAGAATCACTGCCTTCCTTTGAGTGATGGGTGTTGGTTGACATTTTTTAGGTTAGGTTGTTACAATCTACTTGATACAAATGGGTTGGACCCCATAATGAGTGGTTAAGTCTTCTCACAGGAAGTGCACCCATTAGGCTATTATTTATTTATCTCCATCCCTAATGTTGCTTCTTTTAGAGACACCCACAAAGCTCAGATTATAACTCAAACCTGAATTGCATCACATTTGTATTCATTTGGAGTTTAATATCTCACCATTTGACAATTTTCACTCTCCTTTTAGCTCGGTTTTTGCTTCCACCATCTGCTGAGAAATATGTCAGAGCTTGTTAAATGCTCCACCATGGCTAGAAATTCTATTATTCAAATACAGTTCTGTTTCAGCAATTTCAATTTCTTTGCATAAAATAGTCAAGATAAGTCGTTTTAACAGGCAGTCTTCCACTGCATTGATCATTAAACTTTCTCTGCTTAGTTAAGTCCTTCATAAGTTATTGAAGGACAGAGTGAAATATCAGTTCTAAAACCAAACAGAACAACTGCTAAGTTGAGCTTTTCTACAGCATGAGTGATCCATTGGGTCTTTTGTACTCTCATTATACAATACAGCTGGCACATAAACTGTGCTAGAGAGCTGATTTGTAAACATTTGTTATGCCTTCCTAGGAAAATGATTTCTTCAGTACAAAGTAGTTCCAATGAAAACAGAGAGGTCTGTGGAGTATCAGGGACATTGTTTGCTGAAAGACACATGCTGTGAGTTTTCATTCACTTCAATAGTATTGGGGGAGAGGTACAAATCTCAAGGTCTCAGTATGCTTCAAAAGAACTAAGTAAGTATTATACCTATGGTCTAATGGCCTGCCATCATAGAGAGGGATATAAATCGTACAAATAGGAATTAAGCGTACAGACTCTCCTCGAAAGCATTCACTGTTTGCACTCGACTGCACACATGAAAGGTGACAGAAGTAGTTGTGTGAAGAATTAAAATGCCAGAGAGGTTTGAATCCTGCGTACTTTAACACTTCGGTGCACCTTGCTAATTGCTGCATGAAGTGGGAGTGATTATCGAATTGTTGGCTTCAGAAAGTCACAAAAATTGACAGACTCAGACCCCCCAAATTCCAACGTCAGAAAGATTTGCAGATGAGGGCTTTCAGAAGCAGATATCTCAAAATCTGGAAATGTAACAACGTACATTTGAGAATTCAGTCTAGCCGCATTTTTCCTTTGACTTTGAATGCAGTCGTGCCTCCTAAATTCACACAGTAAAAAAAAAAACATTTTTAAGTAAAACATCTGAATATTTCTGCCACCGCTGACTATCTGTAAAACTGTTTGTACAGATAGATACTGTTAGGACTAACTAGAAAACCACAAGAGTCGACAGAGAATTTATCGGTCTTCGGTTTAGGCCCCTAGCAAAATGGAGATTAAAAAAATGGCACAGATTATTACTTAACCATCAAAACCAGGAAGAAATTAATATTCATTAACACCCTTACACTACTCTGCAAAAGAGCGTGATGAGTAGATTTGTCAGAGTGAGTGTATGTAGTGTGTGTGAGTGTGTTAAGTGGAGGAGGGGTCAGACCTTTGTGTTTCAAATTGGGCCTGGCTGAGGAATGTGGGTTGTGGAGGGCAGGAGAACAAAAAAAGTTGGATTCACAGGGATTACAGACAACACTGAATGACAGCTCTTTCACTCATCCATTCACTGCAACTCATGTTTAATTCATCCTCTCTTTAATCAGGTGGTTTAACTGAAATCATGATGTCTTTTTAAAGGAGGGCCCTGACAACAAAAACACATTCATAGAATTGATTTGAATGTAGTTTGGCTTCAGACTTTAAATTTGTTGAGCAGGGGAAAGGTAACGCCATATCAATCCTGGCCTCTCTCTGAAAGACACAGAGCATTTAGAAAAGCAAATTTAAAAGCCTCCACGAGCTGGCGAGAGGCTGAATCATTACTGTGTTCTATCAATCAGCCCTCGAATGTAGCAAAAGAGCCATTTATTCATCTGACAGTGTCTCTGTCTATTTTAAAAACAAGCTTTGATTTAGACTGTTCCCTTCATCTCTGCTGTAAAATTACTGAAGCCTCTGTATTGAGCACTGACAACATCAAAAAAACACAGTCTCATGCATAGTCACACAAGGATTGACATATGCCAGCCGCAGCGAGCGAAGCAGCTTGGCGAGGCTTGTTCACGGCCTTAATCAATGGGAGGCTTAGCTGGTGACACAAACGATCATGGCAGCAGCAGAAGCCGCAGACTGTAGCAAATCCCAGCTCATCTCATTACCACAGATGCATGAGAGGAGCCATATTACCATTTCCGCCAGATCTGTCACTGTGAACATTCAGGGGGTGGACGAAAATATGAAACAGCTAGCTATATGTGTAAACATCTGGCACTTGTGAGTATCCAGCAGCTAATCAACGGTGATGATAAGTGTGTGTGCAGATTGTGTTTGGCATATGTTGTCATTCTCCATGCTGTTCATCTCACCACATTACAGGTGCTACAGTACATGTAGCATTCTGACATTGAAATATCATTACCATGTTAAATTTAAGGGAATTAATTGAATTACCCTAAGCAAGTGAGGTTGCCGGTTTTTCTTACACAGTGTGCATGTTGGATTTGAAATGTGCTTTATCCAGAGTTGCTCCTGTGGCCTGGTTGAGGTTAGTTATTTTTTGTCGATGACGCAACGTAGGAGAGAGCCTTGAGTTTGTGAGCAGGGGTGAGCAATAGAAATTACCCAAGAGACAAGTTGAATAATTTACTAACCCCCAAATTCCACCAGGCACAGCCTTGATGAGTTGGGCCGAAGCTGGCCGAGCTGATCATGGTGGTTCTAGACAAAGCTTGTGATTCCACCGGAAGCACCACGGCACGTCCCGGAAGCGCCACAACACACAATCCTCACCCAACCCGCATCAGGTGTAACACCGCTCCGCTGCTCCCCAGTGCCGTCATCCCCCTCCTGAGACCTCGCCACCAACAACCTCTGGCTGCTTCCTGTGCTCCGTTCTCTTCTCCAAGCTTTTGCTTCTTGCTCTCGTCCTCTTAATTGCCTGCACAGGTGCCTCATTTCACTGATGGCTGTGGCAAAGTCAGAATCCCAACAGGAACTACACACACAGAATTCAACACAATAGACCTTTTTTCGCAGCACCCTGACTCTGTTTGACCTGAATGGAACAGAACCTTAATTAGTATCATTGCTATTACCTGTGTTTACCCTACTGTTTCATGTCAAAATGGCTGCTGTGAAAAAGGTCATGCAAGAACTAAGAAAAAGTATAATTAATCATATTTGCCTTCAAAACAATATAAGCCAACACGAAGTAATGCATGCAGCTCAAAACACTGCAACCCAAAATATGACTGCAAGGCAGGCCACAACCCCCACTTTCACAGTGAAAGCCATTCACAGCTTTCATCATATTATACTATTGTAAACTGTAGTTTCAAAGCACAGAATGCTATCAAGGGTGATATTCAAACTTCTTCCAATTGTAGTTCTAACCTGTTTCCAACCTCCAGATATCATCACCTAAGTCAGTAGACTAAACCTAACCAGGGTTTGTGAGGATCTTCCGCCCAGAAAATTGCTCATTTCAGAGACAGTTTTCCTGCATTCTAGTGAATTTATAGACATTTTGCTGTAGATATGTGGAGTTGTAACATTGTATGAAAACGTAAATGATGGAGAAAATCACATTGTTCTAAGACAGTGGATCCCTCAGCATCATTTTGTCCAGAAAACACACAAACTAGGTTTTAGTAAACTAGAAAACTGGCCTTGAATTTGAAGAGAGGGGATAAGTTCTTAGCAGAACTATCTTGTTTGGATTTGTCATATTTTTCTTACTGAGTTTGTGAAGTGCTTTCACACATAGTTACTGATAAGACTACAAAGACAGTTCATCTTCTGACACCTTAGCGGCTAAATTAAGCTTTTAATCAATGGGGCTGTCTGATAAATAGAGCAAGATTAAATACCAATCACTGTAAAACTAAAGTTAATTTAACTTTTTTTAAGAATATTATATATAATTATATAAAACATTCTTGATTAGGAAGCTTTGACTAGCAATTTTAGGTGACACTTTATCAGGAATGAACTAAGCTAGTGCCAGTTAAAATTTCTAGTAAAAGCTGCTCAATCAAGAATGTTTTTAACTTACAGAACTGAGTTAATGTTACTTAAAATTTTGATTTAATCAGTTTCAACAATTTTTTTAAATAACTTACTGTGATGCAAAAGTTGTAAAGTGTTAAGGTGTAAATTTGTAGTTCTAGCGTCACATTATTGAAGAGCTGAGAAATTAATCTAACCTAACTTGTCTTCATTGCAGTAAAAGTTGTATTTAAAAAAAATAATATTTCCATTTTTCACATATGTAAAATTAAAAAGTAAAGTAAGGCAAAACTCTAGGTAGGTGTGTGTGTGTGTGTAAACTTTTATCAACTAAAAAAGCCTTAAGCTCATACTTTGTCCTGTGAGCAGGAAAAGCCTATTCAACAATATGCTTTCATGAGCGAGTGGCTTCAAGGCTTCCTCTTATTTGCCGTGAGATTTGTTTGAACAGCGTGACAGCGTGTTGGCAACCCTGTATAATGTTACCCAAAAATGGCAAATTATGTTATATTACAAGATTTCATTATTTAGGTATTTATTTACATTCATTTATGATGCATTCGACTAAACTAAAAACCTCTTATTGGGAATCATGACACAATTTCAGAGCGAGAGAAACACAGAGCGTCCGTGTAACCATAGTAACTCACTGTCCCTCCTGTCTGTGTGTGCATGGTGCGAGAGGAGAGATGCTGTGCTGCTGCCAGAAGAGCTGCTGACTGAGATTACTCTGAGCAGCATGCATGGGAATAAATTACAGTATAACAGATTACTGTCTATTTCTCGCTTTCCCCCTGATGGTCTAAATAACTTGGTGCTGCTGTTGCACTGTGATGCTCTGTCTTGTCTGTCCTGCACTGTAAGCATCCTGTTTTCACGCTGCAACATTGTCAGTTACAATGTAGGTGTGGCATGGGAGCATATGAAACATGTCAATTGAGTCTCACGGTCAATGCATGACAGTTGGCAGCCCTGATGGAGGGCAAATAGAAGCTTTAGCTGTGTTTAAATTCTCAGTACCTTGTACACACTCTGGTTATTCACTATTACTCTACATACTACAAAGCAGACAGCGTATGTATAATTCAATACTCCTACATATGTATAATTTTCATGTTCAGGGTGCAGGGAAGAACTTTTCTGTTTAGCTATTTTTCTGAAGCTGAAGTTAGCTAGCTATTTTATGATGTGTTTGTCAGTTACCATAATTTAAAAAAAAAATTGAATTACAAGTGGGAGACCCTTCTGAAAGCTCCAATATTCTTAACCTGAAAATTACAGAAAAGTCATGGGATTAGTAAAAATGCCCAGTAACATAAAATAATAGCATGATAATGAATATTGGATTTAAGTTTGCCAAATAAAAGCTAAGTTGTTTGCCAACACATTCGCTGTAACAACTTGGTCTGCTGCCCCCAAGTGGCCAGAAAAACAGTTATGCAGCTTTATGATTTCTAACAATTGAGTTTATTTTTCTATTTTGCTCGTGTTTACGAATGCTGATATGGGTCCTATGGGATCAGTATAACAGAACAACTGATAGTAGGATGTCAAACTGTAATACTAAATACATTTCTGGAGCTAATGTCCAGTAATGTGTGAAAAGCTAAGAGACATAGACTTGATGTAGAAACTCATATCTGGAATCATTCTTCCATCCTACACTAAGTGGCATTATCATCAAGCGATTTAAAGTATCATTGCAAGCTGTATTTGCCTATGTGAGCTGATGTCTGATGTCCATCATGTTGTTGCTATGGGAACAACTTAAAGAAGTACAAAGAAGTATGGAACAATTCTTTAGGGACCATTTGCTCCATTCTTAAAATGTTCAATCATCACTGGATACCTACCCTTCACATACAAAATATGCATACTGACACAGCACATTACTTTGAAAACATATAAAAGCAATTACTGACAGATCTCTTCAAGCTGACACATAGAGTTAATCATCTTCATATGACTGGCCTGTGCAGCTGTGCCTTTGTAGTTGTAATTTATTTATGTACTTCAAAGTTAAAGCCCTTTTCAGTATGGTATTTCTGTTATTTTTTTCCAACCACTGTATGTGCATTCGAATACATTCAGTAGTCAGTCGTGATAAAGACAGAAGCCTTATCGCACTCAAGTTAGAGTTAGATAGGAGGAAGCACAAGTCCTTCTCCTTTGTATCCCTGAATCAAACAGATATATTTAGACCCGCTGCTATGTGCTGTACAAACCGAGCGGTATTCCCCTCTCAATCTGTATGGCTGTGTTCTGCCACCGCAACACAGCCAGGGGTCTTCCACACTGTCAAAGGCTTTGTTGAAAGAATACCCACGCTGAATCAATCCCTTATGTAGTGGACACAGGAGCCGATTCACAGCGATAGGTTCCTCGTAGCTGATCCATGTTTTTCTGTACAAAGCCCGCTGTTGTGTAGACAGGAGCCAAGCTGTCTTCCCATGACCAGCCAGGCCGGCCATGTCTAAAGCAGTGTCAGGGCGCTGTGATGGGCTTGTGTCACGGATAACAGGACATGACTGGCCACTGGCTCCCACTCGGCTGCGGGAAATAACGAGCAGCTTGTGTCTGAAGTGACCCAGAATATTTGATAACAGGAATGGAGAGCAGGACAAGTGAGAGTACAGGGATATAGATGTCTAACAATTGTGGATTCATGTGGAAGTATCGGAAGTGGTAGTCACAAGATTCTCCACTAATATACAAAAGCCCCTGGTGCCTGAACCTACTGGACCATCCCGACAGCTACTGTGAGCACAGAAATAAAAGTGGCGTTAAGTCTCTTTTTGGACATCCTGTACAGTACTTCTGTGATTATCTGCCTGCTGTCTTGTAAGCCCCAGGCAGCGTTAGCTTCAGTGTCCTCATTTGGAGCTTTGGGTGACAATATGCAGCATTGCTTTTTCACTGCAGTACAGTAAGACATCATGCTTGTTGAGCAAATAAAAAAGGAAGTCTCATTTATTGACTAAATCTTGACCTTTGTGGTACCTACACTGATATATAATTGAATTCAAGGCTAGCTATGTAGTCCTTAATGGACACTGTAGTGAAAAACCCTATATAGAGTCATTGAATAGGCTTCATCTGTCTTATTGTGCTTTCCATATGAAGAGTGACAAATTAAAGTCGTCATGTTTATAACACGACGAATACAGACGCTTTCATACAGGACACGAGGGGACATTGAATGGTTTGATTAGAATGAATCACCTATGGAAAATGGAAAGTGTTCCAGAGACTAGGAGGTTTGAGTTGGTTTTTCCTTTAAACTGTCTATCTGTAGCACGTATAAATCATTAAAAGAACTGTGCATCCCACCTTTTTTGTGGTAAATGCAGGAATTCATGGTTTAACAATGGAAATTTAGTTATCTGTCTGTTTTATGGATGGCAATATCTGTTGGTCAAGTGGTTGACCACCACTTACCGATGTCTACACTGAAATGTCTAAATGTCACTATTGTGTGGATTTTCATAAAATTTGGTGAAGACATTCAGGGTTCATTGAGGATGCATCCTAATAACGTTGGTGATCCCTTAACTTCTGGTACCTAACCTGAGTGTGCCACATGGTTATAGAGACTCAACTGGGAAGTCGTTGGAAACGTGGAAAAGGGGCAGACACTTTCCAAAAATACTGGGCAGGTGATTGGATGGACCATCTGTCTATCCCCGTCTATCACAAGCAAATTTCAACTAATCAGATCAACAAACCATATGACTTTGTCAAACTCTTACTGAAGTCAGTCGGGAGAAGAGTGAAAACTTTTTTTCCATCAAGATAAGTTCCGTTCTTTGCTCTTCTTTCAATGAAGAAATATTCTCAGTTCTGCTAAAACTGATGCAGGATCTATGCTAAACTCATGCTTCTCGCACATAACTAGCATTAAACCACCTTTAGCTCATGCTGTAGCTAGCAGTAGTTCCTCATGGGAAGCAGATTTGTCTGAACCACTGTGGTTGAACCCAAATGCATAGCTTGTGATTACATGATCTCCTATATTCTAAGTAGTTACTGTGTTTAAAAAAATAGATTACTTGAAGTATTTAGAATACATTACTTGTAATCTAATTTTTAATTTCATAGCATTTATTCTGTCATTTGTAGTGGTTTACTCTGTAAAGGTAACTCTCCCAACACTGACCATTACTAACCAACTGTTAGTAACCCTAAACCAAACAACACATGGAACGGGATCTCTGGTCCTGTGTTGTGTACTCCCACCATCCATTCTGGCCTCTACAGTATCAAGATGCCACACTTCCTGAAAAAAACAAAACACATAGTGCTGAAGCCGTTGGCAGCAATTCAGTTTCCACCAATAAATGTCTTATTAAATCAGTGGTATATAAAGACATTTTTCAGGAGACGGGGTGACACTTTTCATGGGTGTCAAACAGATAACTGATGCTCAGAAGTTAGCAAAGTTGATGGAAGTTTTCTCACCAGCTGCAGATGCTTTCAGACATATGGCCACAGTCTCATATTCACATCACCTAGACATGACTGAAAGTCAGTGCAGCTGGTTTTAGTTAGTTTTTCTAATATTTCTGCACTTCCTTGTAATTTGTCACACTGTACGGATGTGCTTCTGTTTGCCCCCTCCTTTATCAAACAGACAGAAGGTCTCTTCAACACACACAGCACAAACTCCGAGTGGTTAAAGGAACACAAAGAGGGATTGAGACGATGGGTGGGGCTGAGTGGAGGAGGACAGAGGGAGAAGTGTCAGAGAGGGGACAAAGACAACACCATCTGACTGCAGATGATTGTTTCAGTCATTAGCATGGGCTTGGGCCCTCACGGAAATCTCAGCAGGGCTTTTCTCTAGTGACACAGGCAAAGCTTTTATTGAGCCAATGATGATGTTGAAGTGGAGCTTCCACTTCTCCTTGTCCCTATGATGACCTTGTGTTTCTAAACCTTTGTAAAAATGTTCACATAATATATCTGAAAGATAGTAAAAGTCATATAGACTAAAATTGGCACAATTGGCCAGTAACCCCCACAAGAGAGACAAATTCACAACAGACAAAAAGGGAAACCTCCAGGCTAACCTTATTTAGCATCACTTACAGTGTGATACCTAAAATCCCTCCTGCGATCAGTTTAGGGCCACTGGAACTTCCACTCCTCATGTGTTTCAACTTTTTTTCTTTTTTGCTTCCTTTTTGGATTTAGTGTCATTAAAATGTACATTGTAAAGGTGTCTTTAGGTATCTATAGGTGAAAATGTATTCGGGCAACTTCGGATACTTCAGGCTGCTTTTTGTATTATTTTGGCAGTTTCACCTGACAAAAACAAAGAATCATAATGTTTTCACAAGGATAAATATAGATATAAAAACAATGAAATGTTTACTTAGATTTAGATAAGGCAAAATAAAATAATTTCCAGGTAAAGACACTTTATGAGAAAAGATGTGTCTTAAAGGTCCAGTGTGTAACATTTAGGAGGATCTATTGGCAGAGATGCAATATAATATTCATAGGTATGTTTTCATTAGTGTATATCATTGAAATAAGAATCTTGTTTTCATTACCTTATAACAGGAGACTGAAAGTGAAATTGTCTCAGGGCCACTACAGTGACCACAAGAAAGGGCAGTATTCTGAAAATATTTCCATTACTGACATCATACTTAACAACTACCCCAACAAGTCCTCAAAATGAAACAAAAAAATATATTGTTTGTCAATGCCCTGTTTTTTTTTTTATTAAAAAAAAAATTAATATTAAATAAAAAATAAAATTAAATTTTTAAAAAAAAAAAAATTAATTTTATTAAAAAAAAAAAAAAAAAAAAAAAAAAAAAAAAAAAAACAGAATGACACATAACAAGCGTTTTTATGATTTGATCTGATCTGATCCGTGTCCTCCAAAACATTTGAAAATAAATCTATTTTATAATGCAACAACACTATGGTTACGGTTAGGTTAGGTTCAAAACAACCTGTTTAGGTTTAGGGAAACATTGTGGTTTGGGTTAAAATTACTGCCTTGTTAAGGTTATGGGAGCTTCGTCATCATGGTTACAATAATAATCACTTGGTTAAGGTTAGGGAAGGCCGCAGTCATGGTTAAAAGGAACCAATGCTGACTGAAACAGAAAACAAACAGCAGTCTTAACCCAGTAAATTAATTTGGATTTTTTATTTGTCACTTAGATCATTTCTTAGATTGCCTTTTTGACAATACAGAGTGCATTTCCAAAGCAATAGTCTACAGCCATGCTAGCAGCTCTGTGAAGCTGTACTGAGGTACCAAATTATAGAACCCTTTTTTATTTCTTAGGTATGGTATAAACTGTGCAAAACAATGCATATTTGTAAAAGTGAAACTGATGTCTTTGCACCTTGATACAGCTTCTGATGCAAGTGAAGCAAGACGTCAAACAATCAAAGTCAATCTTCATGCAAAACCCTGTCTTGCTTGCAGACATGTTGGTTTGCACACAGATAGCCCTCCTCTTGGTTGTCCACGGGTCAGAACCTCTCTATCCCAGCTCAGCTGGATGTGGCAGCGCTACAAATAAAGTCGGGGAGCCACTTTTGCCATCATCCCCTGGACTGTGAACATCTAGACAGTAGCTGTCAAGATATATAGTATCTTGCTCTGAACCAAAGTGGTAGACAGATGGACAGACCAACTGACCGAACCAACATTAGGATTCTTACAGCCTTTTCACACCTTGCACAAATATCTGTGTAGATTATCCCTGATATCTTTATGGTGTGTAATCAAAGGTTGCACACTAGTGCATAACAGTCTGCTGAAAACAATTCAGGACCACCCAGTGGTAGTGGTAGTATTGTATGCAGAAAGAAGGACTCAACCAATACAATAAAATCCTTCAGATTCATGTCATGTTTATTACCAAGGAATCAACCGCAAACATTCAAACAAAGTGTCTGTAATTATTGAAAGTTGCTGTCAGCTCCAGTTTCAGAGAGATCTCTGTACTGACACAAAGAAGTTTCTGGAGCGAGAAGAAATTTAATAAAACTTGTGAATCTATTGTCACTCTGTCATCCCTTTGTCATCTTTTACCACACCAGCAGTCAGTCTGACAGCATTGTATTTTATTATATAACACATTTTTTATATAAATCCGTTGTCTGTGATTTTTCACCCCAGCCCCAATTACCTACAGTTTTTTGACAAACCCGTTGGTCCTCTTGTCCATGATAGATGCTCTCTCTCTCTGTCTCTGTCTCTCTCTCTCTCTCTCTGTCTCTCTCTCTCACCCCAACTGGTCGAGGCAGACGACCCCCCACCTAGAGCCGAAGGATCTGTCCTAGGTTTCTGCCTTTTAACAGGCAGTTTTTCCTTGCCCTTGTCGCCAAGTGCTTGCTCATGGTGGTACTGTTGGGTCTCTGTAAATAATGTTATAAGGAGTTCGGTCTAGATTTGAAAAGTGTCCTGAGATAACTTCTGTTATGAATTGGCACTATACAAATAAAATTGAATTGAATGGAGTTGAATTGGTTTGTTAACACTACCATTCAGTCACCTTGTGCAATGAAAATGAAAAATGTTGCTTTTTTTGTGTGTAACTTTATACTGCAGCATTAGCTTAGCTAGAGTAGCTTTGTTGTTATCCATGTCTGTTGTGTATGTTGCACCTGCTGTATTTAAATACACTTGATAGATGAGCCCTGAAGGTGACAATATAGATATGTGTGGGAAATAAATAAACTGCAGGAATTAATTTGCCTGGCTAAGGTGTGTAATTTTTATTAGCACCCAGCAGTTACGTTAGCTCATAGCTAAAAACAAACAGTAGAGCTGATGCAGAAACATGGCGTGCTGTGCCTGCTTGGGCTGATGGGAGCTACTCGGGGGGGCTAAAGGAATACAGTGTCAGAGGGTGAAAATGAGAATTGTATGCCCTCTTTAAAACGGTTAACAAACATGGAGTGGCTTTTATTGTCAAGAGGTTAGTGCTGACCAAAATCGTTCATCAAAAATGCGTCTGCAAAACAAGACAGCAGCCATTTTTCGCTGGCAATGATTTTTAATTTTGCATGGTGGTAATGGGAGCAGCCACAGCGAGCACTGAGATGAAAAGCAGCAGGAAATCTATTCATACCACAAGCAGCGTGAAATCAGATTGTGGTTACAGCTATTATTGACTGCCTTCTTTTTTATTTATATGTAAAGTATATATGTTTTTTTTGGGGCATTTTGCTTTATTTGACAGTACAGTAGAGAGAGACGGGGGAGAGAGAGGAGCAGCTAAGGGCCATGGGCTGGACTCTAACGCGGGGTGCCTTGAAATTCTCTTTGCCTGTGTGTGTGGTCTTTTGGTGGCCAACCCAGAGCGCACGGTTTGGGGTTCTGCTTTTAGACTTTGCACTCAGAATAGACAACTCACACTAGTGTTGGTTTCTGGTGCAATGTCACTCTGCTGCCAATCTTATGATTTTCAAGTAAAGCAAATTAAGTACTACTACGAGCAAATTAATAACAGAATACTGCTTAAAATGTAAATAAATAAATGTAATTAATTACACTCCAACCAGTTAATGAGTTTAAATCAGCATCAAAAATTGTCCACTGTCCAATGCGATTATCTTCATTAAATCACATGCAAATGACACCAGGCTGCTACAGAATACCAGCACACACCTTTACGCACAACACACTGGTTGGTTGTTACTCTGTATTCTGCCTGTTTATTCAGACATCAGATTACTGGAGCTCATTAATCCTGTGTATCACAACCTCCTTTCCAACTAAAAAGAAAAAAATTCTAATAATTAATTCTTGAAATGCATCATGAATACGATTTCCTGGGAAAGACGTTTTCTTAGGTTGTTGAGCTGTTGTCATCAGGCTTCACTGTGATTGGCACAGCTGTTTCAGAGCGATGAGACCAGTGATTGATCTGGCTGGGAGTGCAGTTATTTATCACCACACCTTCCAGTCTATATTCACCTTCATCCAGCCCTTTTGCAGCGTGCGCTGCTACACATACACAAACCATTATGGGTGCACTTGTACACAGTCTGCTTCAGTGAAAATGAAAAAAATCTGTTGGCAGGCTAGAGGCTAGATGCTCAGGGCTGCATTTGCTGCTACGTGTAGATTATGTCTCTTGTAGATTATGTCTTCCTTGTGTGTCTTTTTAAACTTGACTTGACTCTGAGCAACAACCGCACAAGAGTTCCTATGTGTGCAAGCACAAATGGCAAATAAAGTTCTTGAATCTTGTCTTGAATCTTGAATCTACTTGCTTAACACACCTGAATCGGACTGAACATGGTGGTTGAGTTGGATTGTGGGTAATTTACGCACCAGGAGCCTCATGTACTAATGTTGCGTACGCACAAAATTCGTGCATACGCCATTTTTCACATTCACGTTCGGATGTACTAAAAGTGAAATGAACGTGAGAATCTGCGGTCCTCCACGGCAGCTTCATTGCTGGCGTACGTACATATTTTTTGCTTATGTCAGTTGTCAGTTGGCGACACTCACAGGCGATGCATTGAAATTGCATAGCCGAAATTAATAATTGCTCTAGGGACAGTTGCACTGTATGCGAAAGTCATTATTATTTACAATCAGTCAAGCAATTACACAATTTTAAATCATTTGCAGATTATTTGTGTTAGGGGTTATTTACTGCAGCGCGCAGTCCTCTACTGCGTATGGAGGAAGTAGAACACACTCGAATTATCTTTAGCCTCTTGGCATATTTATTTAACAGTTAACAATAAAGTGCGGACCGATGTGCCGCCGTCTCATCAGCAATCAGCATGGCTCACACACAACAACAACTAGGGCTCACTGGGAGCGTGGTGACGTCACGTCTTGTACGTACTGTAACCCTTTCACAATACAGCAGTACAGTATATCAGTCTACTGTAATACAGGGACTCCACCACCTGTGGCCTGAAGGCTCTGGCGATGGGAAGATATGTCTTAATATCTGACCACTTCTTTTTCAACTCTGCTGAGGTGCGGTTCTCTGACCCTCCCGAGTTTACTGCCTGTGCCTCGCAAAATACTTTTTTTTTGGGGCTCTACCTCCGTCAGCAGCACCTCCAATTCACACTCCGTAGAATTTCTTTTTTTCCTGGCTTTTGCCATTTTCCTAAAGACAGCACTATCTAGGCCTATTTATACTAATTAGCATATTCAAATCGGTGTATTTGAGGGAGGGGACAGGGTGGAGGGTTGTGCTCGTGCATGTGCGCTCAATTTCACGTTGATTGCGATGTACAAAGACAATGTGCGTGGGATTCTGCGTACGCACGTTTTGATACATCTGAATATTTTTGTGCGTACGGAACTTTAACTCTTTCAGTGTACGACACATTCTAGTAGTAAATCCACGCAAGTCTTAGTACATGAGGCCCCAGGTTTTCACAAGGAAGAAGAATGAAGGGAATATAAATGACAATGTCTCTGGTACTGCTGAATCAATTCTGACCTTTTTTTAAAATGGTCCATAGTGAGTCCGACAGTGTTAAAGGAGTGCAGTGCTAAATTGGTGGCGGACTCCTTTAACTCATTTAGAAAGGTTAGAAGAAAATACTTCAAACACACTTCCGAATGTTGCTTAGGTTAGGTAATGTTGCTGTTCTTTATTGGTGAAAGAATGTTCATGAAAAGAATCTTTGTGCCCTTTTAATAAATCTTAATCTCTTCTTCACATCACATTGCTAGGAAATCAAATTTGCTTTCTTGTGATAAATGATCTCGTTATCTCGAAGAATTCTGCCTTTTGTTTTCTCAAGATAATGAGATAAATTATCTTACGATCTCAAGCTAACAGCATTTAAAAAATTAGAAAAAAGTGTGTCATGTATTGACATATGCATAAGAGAGGAATATGCAGATATGTGCAAAGAGGAGAAAACTATAATAATAATAAATAAATATATAAAATAAATACTAAAAAAGAAGAAAACGTAAATACACACTTTTTTGTGGGATTTTTTGGTAGAGGCTATAATTTGTATAATATATTTCCTGCAGGTTTTTTTCTTTTTGCAGCTTTTTGCAGCTTTAAATATCATCCCCAGAGCAAAATTTAAGTCACGATTTCAAAAACTTAAGAAAAAAAATTTAGTGGCCGCCTCAGGATGTTTAACCCTTGTTGACATTGTATTTACCCTGGTTGCCTACACTAGTGAAAGCTGCCATATCAGCACATAATCAACATGTCTGTTGGTTAATTTCTCTGAGATAGACCCTTGTGATTTTCTGACAATGGGGCTGAATGCAGGTCCTTAGAGAGACAATAGCCTGCAACAACAGCGTGTGGTACACAAGATGTAACATGAGCCGTCACCCTGTCAGAAGCATGGTAGCCCGCTGAATCTTTCTGAAATACTATTTTCCTAACCAGCTCATTGGGATGACATAGGCTGTCTTTGCCTTGTGCCCTCTGCTGTGCTCTTCCCAGGCAGCCTGATTATGTAAGCTGTTATCCAATCGAAGCCTGTCTGGATCGCACAGTCCTCTGTGTGCCTGTTTGTTTGCATAGTATATAGCTGAGAGCAGTACAAAGGAACCTGGATATTTGAAAGAGCTTTATGTAACTAAAAGCCACACGGTGTGCCATCACAATACCTGCATGCACTGACTGCAAATCGCAATATAATCACAGGTGTGACAGTTACACATGGTCCATGAAGGCATTATTGACCGAGCTTTATTCAGAAAACCTCCCGTAAAAGCCTGTGAAAGTGTGTCCTGTACCTGCAGAGATGATCGAACTAGGATGAAAGCCAATTAATGGGCAGAGAGCAGGTTCCCAACCAGAGAGCAGAATGTCCAGCTTCAGAGGAGCGAGAGGGAATGCTCTGTCACACTTGACATGTTGAATGCTGTCTTACATACAGTGGGTACGGCCCCTGAGTATTGTCAAGCCTGCAAAGGAACAAGAGAAGTAAAGACCACAGTACACATATGATCCTTTGCACATTCATGTTTGCATTCACATCCCATCTGAATAACAATAAAGAGTAGATGAATAGCTGAAAGGAACACCTTTTTTAAGACGCTTTTTTCGTGTCAGCAACACTGAGTCCTTCCCTTGTTCTTTATTTACGTCTACCCGACTGCTTCATTTCAATGTATTGCCCTTTTACTCACAAAGCTCAGTTCAGTTAGCAAGCATACAAAATTATTACATAACATTTGAAAGGAGCAAATATATTAGTTTAAGCTTTTTAAGATTACTTAAAGTTTATACATATATAAAAGAGTGCCAGAAAACAAAAACTAAACTAAACTCACCCAAACCAACTTTGTTGGTCCACAGTCATAATATCGCTCGCCTCCAGACTCCATAGGCAGTACAGCCATTTTACCCTACTTATCATCTGAACACTGTAACTTTATTCAGAGACAGAAACCAAAAACAAAAAAAACATACCAAAACTGTCTGTTAGTCTTTCCGCTGTTCCAATAATCACCGACTCTGGTTTGGTTAAAATAAATCCTTAATTCTACTACGCTTCACACAGAGCAGACCGGCTCTGTGAACAAACCACAGAGAAACTGCGATAGCAACACAAGCAGAGGGAGTGAGACTCCACTATATCTTTACGTAGCAGATAGTAGTTTGCTGCTATATTAATGTTCTAAATCTCCATGTATGTGAACCATTTAAAATGTGTGCTTTCTTCCCTAATGGTAGCTGTCCAAGCCATGCAATACACACTAATTCATCACTAGCTTCCTCATGACCCCACCTCCATCTAATACAAGTAAATGGGTGTAAAAAAGGCACAGAAGACAACGCCTTAAAACCAATTCAACAATGAGATCCCTGAGTGATTGACTGAGTTGCTAATGAAGACTTCACACAAGGGGGGCTGTCCCTGTTTGTATTTCTCACACTATCAACAGCCTGTTGTTGGAAGAGCAGAGACTTTTAGCCACTCTGCTGCAGTCTTTTATGAAGTCTTAAATGAGGTCTAATATTTGTGTTATCAATACAAGTGGGACACACTGCGCCGCTTTGAGCTCTGACTTTCTTCACGACTTCCTGTTTACATGTAGTTGTAGTATGGCAGCCTCATAGGACACACCTTCATAAACTCATTGGCACAATATTAGCCATTTCCATTTTCTGTTTCAGTAGCTTCAGGAACTGAGAAGCCACAAACATGGGAACTAAAAGTATCTTCTGCACAATCCTGTTTCCTTTTGCAAGCATACGTTGCATGTAAAAAACTTTGACAGTCATGCAAATTAGTCTAACAGTGTTGTATCAGAGAATTTTCACACCCAATAAATCAACATCACAGATAAGAGGTGTTTTGTCTTTACTGCTTCACAACACATGTTGTAATTAACAGATATAAAGGAAACATGCAGCGTTGTTTTAAGGTTATTAATTACTGCTTTGGTACATAGCTGCTTTGAAAAAAATCAGCATCAGTGCTTTCCTGCTGTGTGAATAACCCAATACAGCAGCAAGGCTTCTACAGTCAGTGATGTCTAGACCATAGGAGGGTACCCAGGAACAGGGACTTGGCAAATCAACTCAGGTTCTGATTCCTTCAGTTTAAATGTAGATAAGATTCCTCGGTTGCTAAAATGGCAGTGTAGGTACCCCTCTAGCATCATTTATGGATGCACAGGGCTCCGCAGACAAGTTAGCCATAATAAATATGGAACATCCAGTTAAAATGTAAAAATTAAGCTTGTGTGGTTAACGTTGTAAATCAGTCACACTTTGTTTAGGTTTAAGCACAAAAACTACGTGGTTAGGATTAGGAAATAATTGCAAGTCACGTCACCTCACACTTATGTAAGTATGTTACTCAAAAGAAGTACTTTAGGTTTCACCCAGGATACGATCAGTGGTCTCCTGGGTTAAAGTCCCACCGCTTCCATATGCGGACATTCTCACCTGACTTTGATGGTGGTTGCGACGCAAGAGGGATACCTCAGCATCATATTTTCACATATTTTTTATATTTGATCTCTTCTTCAAAAGCTGATTTAGCAGCATTTTGTATGCTAACAGTAATGTTGGTTACCATTAGTTACCTCGGTAACCATGGGTTCCTGTGATACTAATGAAGGTTATGTTCTTTAAAAGGTTCTTATGTTCCTTTAAAAGTTCCTGTGATAGAAAGGGATAATAGTGGATATGTCACAGAGGGGTGGTAGAAAGTGGGTTTTTTCTTTTTAACTAGCCCTTACAAAGGGATCACTCCCTGGTTCTAACCTTTGTACTCCTAATCAGCCAAGCATGGTGTGCACAGACAGGAATGAGAATGCACTGCTACCCCTCTAGTTGCTATTGGCAATGTAAAACAGGCTGATCCTACACATTGTAGTATTGATTCTGCTGGTGTGTCTTCGAGAGAATAGGTTCTAACTGTGAGATGATTGCAGAGTGTCTGTATTCATTTAGTCATGAGGTGCAAAAAGGAAGAGCTGATTCTGTAATCAGAGTCACACAGTGACGGATCAATACGGTTTGAGACACATGTTGCAGGAGAATGTGGTGCTTGCTGGCTCTAAGGCCACTTGCCAGAGCCATGCTTCATAATCAAGAGCTCAAATCACCGGAGATGTTTTTATTCCTCTGTGCAAAGGGCTTCAATGCCCAGCAATCATTTTTAGCGTTCCCTGTATCCTGTGTGAAATGGACATAAAATAAGGATGAGCAGCTGCTGGCATCAAAAGCTATCAGTCAAATGGAGCAGAGAGGCTAAAAGAAAAGGACAGTAGAACGAGGACAGTGGATCTTTGCTGCCTTTCTCTCTGGTCTCTGTCAGTTCAGTCAGCTGTGATTTCCATATCAATATTTGAGTGACACTGAATAATTTAGAGGCGTGCAGTGACACAACGGGATGCAAGGCTGAGTGGCGCCCTGCCACCGCTCTTATTGTTTGTGTGTGTATGTGTGTATCTGCGTTTTGCCAGTTGCATTCAGAATATATATTTGTAAATCAACTGACAGAAATTGAAAAAGCAATCATGTATGTGAAAGTCTGCATTGGTAGAATAGGCTCTCAAATGGCCTGCCAAAGAGCCATTTGCTTCCACGAGAGCAGTTCTGACTGATACAAGTTCAGCTCTAGATACAGTCAGAAGTAATATTTAAAGCAAACATTCATAGTGTGACTGATGATATCTGAACACAACTTATTTTCCATAGTATAGTATATTATATTCATAGTGTAGAGGAACGAGAACATACCAGAGAAATAGCATCTCTTCATGTAAGAGCATGAGAAATATGCGTGATTCTCTACCACAAAGCTTGTGGGTTTGTCCCTGTCGCATAGTTACAGCTGATGAACCACTTTTACCCTTTGCACTTATTTGTATTATGCTTTTGGTGAAATGATCTACAATTTAACAATTTCTTAAATTCAGTTAATAGCATATTCATTTTTGGTCTCAACAAGTATATGATAGTATGCCACATAGCATACTGTAGTACAGTGTTTCTCAAATGTGTGAAAAGAATTTCAGTCATGAATAACTATAACACGGTTGTAAATGTGAATTCGATAGACCTGTTGAAGTATTCATTTTTTAATGCAATCGTTGACTGCCATAAACTGCCAACTGTCATAAAACCTCTGCACAAGAGAATGATTACTGCATGTCATCTTGGTGTTATCGCATCATGATGACAAAAAATGGTTTGCAGTAATTTAGTGATGGATTCTAAACATTTGAAATTTAGCTTTTAAGTGTTTTTTACTTATAAGATTGTTGTTTAATAAATCAGACTGCACTGAGGATGCAGCACTGTATTGTACCTCTTTATATATAAATACAGTATAGCATTATATATATATATAAGCATAATACAGTATACTGTATTACAGTATAGTGTAATACAGTGTAGTATAGTATAGTGTAATACAGATAGAATAATATAGTATAATATAGTATAGTATAGTATAATGCAGTATAGTGTAATACAGTATAGTATTGTATAGTATTTTATAGTGTAGTGTAGTATAGTATAGTATAGTATAATGCAGTAGTATATTGCAGTATATTATTCTATATTATAGTATTTTATGGAATAGTATAGTATAGTAAAGTACAATGCAATAGTATAATGCAGTATATTATAGTGTGTGTCTGCAGAATAGACTGCTACTGTGGTCAGTATGTGGTTTAAAGAGTGAGCTGCTGCTCTTTGCATTCCACTCAGCCACTGTTGACCCAGAGACTTTGCCCCTGTCTCTGTGACTGATCAGCCATTTATCAGCTCTGTATCTTGTGACTGGAGGCTGCTGTCACTGCCTTCCTCCCTCTGAGTTGCCTGGAGACTGTTGCTCCTCTATCCACTTCAGGTACAAGGACAAAGGGGATGATGCACTAATCCGCTCTGGAATATTGTGGCACACTACAGTGTTTCCTAGTGGAATGCCTGCTTATTGCTTAACACAAGAAGGGAAACTCTCGCTTTCTCAGTTTTATTGCTTTCGATTTAATAACGCACATGCTGTTTCTCATAGCCGAGGATGCTTATAACACCGTGCAACAAATTGTTAGCACTAATTTAACTCTCAGTATGTACAAAACTGTTGCATATCAGATTCATCAGAGTTCATTAAACATCCTTTGTGGGGTCTGAACAACAGGTTCAGACGCATATCAGATTTGAGTCAACAACCAACCTTCCAATCAACACTTAACTTCACATAATAGTCAGTGGAAAATCAACAATTGAGTATTGGGGTGGGCAGACAATCCATCAGTCTGGATGCTGTCGCTATGGTTCCTTTCTCCTGGTGCTAACAGGGAGCAGGGGCTGCTCACTAACAGATACAGGGATGTCAGGGAGCATGAGAGTTTTGATTCTGTGGCATATATAATCCATGCCAATGGCCAGTGCCATGGATTATATATGGGGTGTCAGTCAGCCACAGTAGCAATGGCATAGACTTATTTTGATAAACAGGGGAGCACAATGACACTTATCAATTAATAACACCACAAGCTTGCTCATTTCCAATATCTGATTTCAGGTCACAATGATTTTCTAAATCTATTATTTCTAATTATACCAAGTTTATGTTATTAGAAAAGAGGAAGAGGAAGACCTTAGCAAAATCTACATTCATTAAGTTGATCTCCTTGGACTGCAAAATGGAGTTTTATTAAAATGGTTTTATCTGACATCAATACCACAAGCAAATAAAACTTTTGTATTAGTTGAGACTAACTGGAAGGAATACAATTTGGTTTGTTGTTACTTGGAGTGTCAGAAACTGGAGATTTCTACAATCTGATGCTTTTAGCCATATATTTTGACCTCTCTGTTGCTTGCTCTCAGTGGTACCATGTAATGTTCTGGGGTCAGATGAATAAAACTGTATATTTAGGTGTAGAAATCTGTGTACACAAAACAGGAAGCATGCAATCTTTTTATCAGATTTATAAATTAAAGCTCATGTATGTCTGTTCCTGCGTGTTTTCCCTCATAAATCTCAATCATCCTGAAATTGTGTGCACCTGCATGAGCCTTCTGACCATTCCCACAGTTTAAAAATAAATAGCTTGAAACACACACCCAACTTCACTATAAGGCTCCAATGACTACATGGTACACATGGTGTTAAAGATGTGTACCAGTACGCACATTCTCACCATGTGTGGGTTTTTATACATTTGGAAACCTGCATGGAAAGTGGCGTAAGCACACTTTATGTGTGTACACATCTGACCCCTGATGTTAACATGTGGGTTGGAGATATATCTTGTGCAGTTATTGTGAAATAAATATACCAAAGATCAGCAACAGTCCAATTTGTAATCCTATGTGTACGTATTTATTGTCAAGCCGCTTGCTAGTTCTTCTTCCAAATGTTATTGGACCCATTGGATCAAATTCTGAATGTGAAATTAATTTTAAAAAATTCTTCCGTTTTACATCTTTTACAATGTAAGCTTATGGGGAAGGTCTTTGGATGATGGATGACATTGCTGACATTACACAGTTTGGCCACTGCGTCAAATTGGCTTCAAAGCCAGGTGCTCTTTCAGGGGGCTTAGGGGGTGTGATGCAGCAAGAAGCAACTGTTCAATCGAAAATAACAATGCGTAGATGCTGCTAGCATCAGTTATATCAGAACTGAAGAGTATTTCTTCATTGAAGGCTTATCCTAGGCTTTTCTCAATGGAAAAGATGTTTTCTCCCAACTGGCTTCATTGATCTGATTGGTTGAAGTTTGCCTGTGATAGACAGTAATAGACAGGTGGTTCATCCGATCACCAGCCAAGTAGTTTTTGAAAGTGCCTGCCCTTTTCCAACAGTTTCCAACAATGACTTCCTAGATGGTTCTGATGCAGTCAGGTTACCAAAAATCTAAAACCTTGAAAAACCAAACCCTGAAATGTAAACACCCTTACAGAACAAAAACTGAAAAGAGTGTACTTACTGTAACCACAAGGCCTCCTATTAGAGGCCATTTGGGGCCCTTTTTGCCCATCTTAGGGTGAGAGTATCTCAATGTATGATCAGTACTTTTGCTCCATTAGTTAAATAATCTTGCCAGGTCTTGGACATCATTTCATCAAGCTAGCTGGACGATGGCTGCTCTCTCAGTAGATAAAAACAGCTCATTCTAAGGTAATTAAAACACAATGATTCTTCTTCAGGTGATTATTCACTAATGAAAACATACCTATAAATATTATATTCTATTTCTGCCAATAGATCCTCCTAAATGTTACACACTGGACCTTTAAATACAACCAATGTACTTAACATTAGCTTTGAATTTGCAGTGTAGAGAGATGGCAGAGCAGTTTTGGATAATTATAATTTTGTCACGAAGTTGCATCTGTAGGCATGACTTATTGCCAGCATCCAATTAAATACAATAAAAATGTCCAACCAATCCATATCCAGCTAAGGATCATCTCTGGGAACCAGCCAGTAAACAGCCTTTGGGGACTTTATTCTGGCTCCACAAACATGATGGGGACAGATATGACCGCTCCTATCTCCCTTTGATTTCTCTCTTCATTTCTCTTCCCATTTGTCTGCTTTGTCAATTTCAGCCTCCCCAGGCAGCCGTATGGAAGCATGTAGCCAGGCTCATTGTTTCGTTGCACAAACTATTTCCTTCTTCTATATAGCCTCTGGATACACGAACCAGGCTCCATTTGGCACACACACACACATTCATGGATAGAAAAACCGACAGGAAATCAAGAGAAAGAGAAAACGGGTACAGATGGGAGGGGGAGAGGTAAGACAGACAAATGACTTGAGGCCATGTTTCCAATCTAATCCTCTGTTTGTCTTCCAGGATCTCTACTCTTAAAGGGCTTGACATCAAATTCAATAAGAAGATCTCAGGCTGGCATACCACGGAGCTCATTGGCTTTCCCTCCCTGTTCTCTTTCTCTCTCTATCTCCGCTTCATCCCATCTCTCTGTGCGCACTCCTAGCGCTCAATACTGTAGGGTTTTTGGAGGTCACAGTGATGAGGGCCCCCGCTCTGATCTGATTTGAAAGGGCAGCCATGATCTAAGTCCATCATGCCGAAAAGTTAACCATAAAAAATGTTCCTCCTGCTCGTAAAAGCATGCACTGCGACTCTGCCACTTTGAAATCTGATCTCAAAATAAACTTGATACTCTTGATTTTTATTGCAAGGGGACTCATTGTGTCCAATATGTGTGGTCTTCACTGCATCTAAATAAGTGTAGAAACTTCAATTTTTCCACATTTACTGATGTGAACAATCCTCCCACGCACAGTCCTTGAGTGTGGTCACCTTCCCCATGGTCACATGTCAAAATATAGCCTGGAATGGAAGAAAGGGGGAGAAAAAGGGGGAGGAATGGAGGCATAGAGGACAAAAGGAGACACTGAGGGATGGAGGTGAGAAAAGCAATGTTAGAGGCTGTTGTGCTTCTCATTATGAGACAACCAAGGTGGTAAATATCTATCCCTGCGTGCCTAAACACAAAGCTCTTGGGAAATGTAATACATATTATGGATGCTGGTTGTCCTACAGCTTGTTACATTTATATAATGTACAATATATTTCAGTGCTGTTTGTGATCAGGAAGTTATATATTCATAGTGATTATTTGCACACTGTTCGGGGCGAACAGTTGCTCTGAAAATGACTGACTAAATTAAATTTACAGAAAAATAACTTCTTTAGCTTCCTCCATGTTGTCATCACAATCTTTTTTAGGGTGACCATATTTTCAACCCCCCCCAAACTCTTAAGTGTGCCACACATTCATGCATGCACTCCTGTGTGCTTGTTCTTATGTTTGTACCATAGGTGTTTTCATCAGAATGAGGGACAGTTATTTCAGCGCTTAGCACACCTACTGAACACACCTTTCAGCACCATGAATGTAGCATTTATTGCCCCGGTACTCCATTAAGGAGTGAGCATCCTGGAGCTCTTTAGAAAAGACTGACTATCTCTTCAGCATGACAGCTAACGTTAGCATACAGTCAGAAAGAGCCTATGATGCTTGACTCTGACTCATAGGCTAGCAACAGCCATAGCGATGCATTCATTGATTGACACACAGACAGACAAATCGGTGTTGAATTCAGACATGGTGAATTGTTTATGTTTTTATATTGGATTAGGTAATAATGAGTGGGACAGAACATGAAACCGGTCTATGTAAGCGCTGAGCACAAGTATAATATCTTAGTTATTAATGTATTAATGTTAATGTTTTACAAACGTTTGTCGGGACAGTCCCAGACAAATCTGGACTCACCATAACTCACCTTCAATGGGGTAAAGCTTCTCTCCCCATCACCTTCAACTGTCTGGGATAAGTTATTTTCCAGTATAACTGATCAATACTATATACCTATAGTATAGTAGACATATATTTAATGTTTCTGTTTTTAGATGACCACTGAAGAAAAAATGTGTGTTTAGCCTGAGGGTCAGAAATGCCACTTGGTTTCATTAAAGTATCATTTTGTACATTTTGTACAACAGAAATGTCAATGCTATCAGTGGCTGCAGCATTGTGTGATTGGCTGTTGACATAAAGTAACTGATCATAAATAAAGCTAAAGGTGAATGAAAATTACACTGGCTGTTTGTGAAGGCTGACTTCAAGCTAATTGTTATGTGTGTTTGATGTTAGAGTCCAGTCCTGCAGCTACGGATGAGTCAAACCTGTTTCCCCCAAGATACATACAGGGAACATAAGAAACCTTGCAAGAACCAGAACTTGGTGATTCAGAGGCCTTCATCTTAGTCTTTATTTGTACAAAGCTGTTTTTCCTGTCGCCATTAGACATGGATCACCAAACAGACAAAAGGGAACACTGGCCCTCATTGAGTTTTATTACTTGCCTATTTAACTATCAAAATCTACCTTCTCTGTCTGCTTGGAGGATGAATAGTTAAATCTTTGGTAGGCCAACCCATTCTCATCCCAGGTTGTCGAATATCGACGCCATTGTCACGCCTCCTCTGTATTTCATACAGACGGCACCCTTCAGCATCTGTATGAGCTGCCCAGGGCTGCCTTTGTCTATCAAACCTTTTTAACATGTGGGTAATGTGAAACGGTTACAGTTTGATTAGGTTTATGCATCATTAACCTATTTGTTTAAGTTTAGGAAAGGATCGTGATACATTACATTGCGTAAATCATGTGACGTAAGTGACACGTTATGGACACTCATAACACAACTTATGCAACTTAAAATCTAAAATGACTTTTACTTTTAATTTCTTTTCTTTAAATGGGACATACACTCCAGTGTCCTGGGTGAAAGTCCTGTGTTTGTTTGAGCCATTCTTCCACCCCACCACCTCCAGGCGTAGAGTTTATCGCTCTTTAAACAACCTACCTGACGCAGATGGGATTGAAGCCTGGTGCATCTCATACAGACACTGTGTGTTTGTATGAGACGCCTAGGGCCATGACAAAGTGTCGGTATTTGACGACCTGGGAATGAGATCGGGCTGGGTGGGCCGATGTGTGTAAAGGTGGGGGTATGCAACTGCCAGGTGGGGATTTGGGGGTGAACATGAAGTGGGAGGGGGTACTTGGGGGTTGATCAGACGGGTGGGGAGGCTCACACTCATTGATTTTAGGGACTGTGGCCAAGCAGTTTCCCGTTACTCCTGCAATAAAATGTCTGTGCTGGACAATAATCAATGTGCAGGGATTCTTGCCTACTTGTTAGTACATTATTTTTTGTGTTCAGGGTTCATGGCCTTATTACACCTGACACATCTGGCAGCAAAGACAGCAATTGTCCCAGACAGTGTGCAATGGATTATACCAGCTTCAGCATTTCTCTTGAAAAAAAGAAATGTTGTTAGGTAAGCAGACTACACTGTCTGGACAGCAGCTGCTGCCAGTGGCTCCTGTTTGTGCACAGAGGTAAAGGATATCAGTAGAAGAACTCTAAAGCAACTATATTCTGGAAGAACATCAATGCGTGAATGTGTAAATGTGTAAAGTAACAAAAATAAAATTTACTCCTAATCCAAGATGGTCCATGATTTATTCTCATGGACTCGTTGTTCTGTGTTCAGTGCTGCTGGCGTATATGTACGTGTCAGAAGACTATGATACATTCAACTCTGTATGTGTCTTAATTTTGGAGCTCTAAATTAATGTAAACACTTTTATTTGCTTTATTTGATTTCCATTAGATAAGAAGATTGCTACCAAAGTCGTGTCTGCGCGTTAAGTGTGGAGCTTGAGACAAGAGGTGATTAGCCTAGCTTAGCTTAAAGAGAGGGAGTGTGGGGAACCGCTCAACACATATTTTTACATTTCTGTTTATTGTGGATTAAACAAATATACAGCATGATCATTTCTGAGCTAGCAGGTGTAGTTTTGAACTTTTGACAGAGACAGTTTTCCCTGCCTCTAGTCTTCACAGCAGGGGTTTCAGACTCAGATTGCTGTTAGGCAGATAGGCCACTGCTGGTATTGTCATCTCATAGGAGGGCCACCTCAACATTCAAGTAGGCGACTACAATATTCTAAAAAAAAAATATATATATATAAATACTTACATTACACTTGCAAAGAGTAGTTTCTATATGTTTTTCTATCATTATTTTCTATCATCTTTGTTGTTTACAGCCAGACAACACATGAAGGCTGCTCTTTTCATATCAACCATTTGCACGCATTTGTGGACACCTTTGACCTTTGCCATTATTTTGCACCGAACTAAATTCACTTTTGAAATAGAATCATGTTTGTATTTTAATTGCGTATGAAGGGGTAGTTTTTTAATTGTTATGAAACAACTAGGAAAGAAATAATAATGATGCAGGCCAAATTATAGACATCATGTCACAGGCCAGGGGGAGGGGGATGGAGGGCCAGAAATGTCTTTAAAACATGACCTTACAACCTAAAGCCAGCTGTTTTTGTAGCTTTTATGAATTCTCAAATATATGGCTATAGTACGCTATGAGCGTAGAGGAGTTAAATAATGTAAAGTTGGAAGCAAAGCCATGTTAAAGATGCAGTAATTTGGCTTTAAATAGTCTGAAAGGGATTGCTTAAAATTAAAGGATGCTCACAGTATGTTACTGTAGTGGGTATAAAATGTGTTTGGCCAAAATTATGTCATCTCCTAACTTTGAGGACATAGTTTCACAATTTTTCACACAACTGGTGTTCATTTCATCAGTATCCAACCATGTCTCAGGTGTTTATACCTGTTCTGAATGGCCACAACTGAAGGCAGGGGAAGAAGTCCGTCGTAGCCTCCTCCTGACTGCATCGCACTGGCTCCCTGATGACAATTCCGCCATTGGAAAAGGGGTTACAGTGTTCATAATGCTGTCAGATCCTGTGGCAAGCACTCTGTGTGAAGCATACCGAGTCTTTTACTGTATATACAAAGTACAGGCTTTGGGGAGTGGGGTGCCTTGCTCAGGGACACCCACATTTTTTCACTCCACAGGGATTCCAACTCATGAATGTTTCACACGCCTTCTTTTAATACCCTCTAGGCTTCCTGCGTATCATGACACACCATTTGTTCCCAAAGCACAATCTTGTAATCATGTCATACTCTATAAAGTGAATGTACTCACATAGAGTTGTTGCTGTTTGAACAAGTTCATTGACTAAACCATAAAGAAAAGGCTTGTTTTCCTGTGAGTGTCTCTTGAATCTATCAGCCTATTGAGTCTGGCTCGACACAGACAGCAGTGATGGAGCAGATGCTGCTGAATGAAAGCCCTGTCGAGACCAGCAGCCTCAGACAGTCTCTCCTTTCTTCTGGAGTCTTTCTGTGCTTTCTGAGAGCCCTCCAGCCACGCAGCCTCTTCCTCGTCATCTGTCGGTGGCAGACGTCAGGTCAGCTCAAAGAGGCAGCAGGTGGTCTGTAGTGACAGTCACCCTCTCCATTTCTGACTGGCTGAACTCTGGATCTGCTCGACTTGCAAGAGTCTCAGTTCAGCTCTGCTCTATAAAGCGAATCTGTGCATTGTACCTGCACTGACACTGCAAGTCAACAGCCTGTGATCTAATTTGACAGTAGAAAGTCCCTCGTCTTCTGCTAACACCAACAGACATGGTGCAAAGTTACTGGGAGCTACAGTTGAGACGCTGCATTTAGTATTGTGTTTCAGTCACAATTTAATCAAGCATGAAACTCATTCGGTCAAACTCAACACTGATTTCCCTTTGAGTCATTCGAAACTGCTCTAGCTGGTGCACAGAGCTACAGACTAGAGATATGTTATGAAAGTTAGACACATGACTTTATAGCTATTACCTGGAAGTAATAGCAGAGAATGTAACATCGACTGAACAGGCAGAGCTTTAGCCTCTCATTCTCAATAACTCACTGAGTACATTTCCCTCTCCCTCTACCCCCACTTTCTTCGTAATCAGCTGACTGTGGGCGTTACTCTTTTAAGTTAAACCAAACAGGTTTTGCCACAATCTCCATCAGCCAATCATACTGTTGATATATAATATGTACCACTCAGTTGCTGTCAGCTGTCATTTAAGTGTAAATCTTTGTGACCCTCCTCCACCCTATTCACCTCCAGTTTCATCACTTCCGGCCCCCAGATTATCACCATTCCTGTTCAAGCACCTAGTTTGAACAGGTTTTTACTTGGAACCAAAGTGGGCGTGTCATATTGTCCAGGTCGTTGTGCATCGTGCAGCCCTGTTGATGACACATCCTTGATTACAGTGGTTCTGCTCAAAACTGGTAGAAATGTGGGCTGGTTGGTTAGAGAGCACCAAGGTTCCTAGAATCTTGCTTGATCTGGCGACACCTGTGGTCACTGTGCATTTTAACAATAGAGACCCCAGAGTTTCATGTGTATTGACCACTGGAAGCAGCAAACAGGCCTTGTCTTTCAACAAGACTCAGATTCTACAGCCACGCCAGCGGCTCTGTGAGGCTATACTTATGCACAGCTGTGCATTCGCTGATCTAAAATGCTAACTTCAGTTTGCTCACATGTTTGTTGAGACATTTCAGACTGGACCAAAGTGGTGGACCGAATGGACAGATTGACTGATATTGCCATCCTTATATGGCAAAAAATATATAATAGAAGAGGAACAACGTGCAGTGAGTCAACCTTAAACAGGCCTTTACCCCATTCTCTCCAGTGTTTGTCTGTGGTATAAATAGATCATGGATCTATAATGAGAACATGTAACTGACAAAAAAGCACAGAAAATTTCCACATCTTGTTGTGTAGAAGCATTTTTGTAGAACAGTAACAAAGTAACACAAATACATTGCATTTTCTGTGGCTGCTTCACAATAAATGTCTCCCCACATTGGATCAGTTGAACACTTAATGTGAAGCAGCAGCTTTAGGAATTGTTCACTTTGCACTACAATAACCTAATGGGGCAGTGACTTTACACATAAAGGTCAGATTACTTGACATGAGGAGTTCTACTGACCATTCACTTCTTAACTGGTCTCTTTCAAGTATCCCATTTTTATTTTATTTACTAAATAGCTGAAGTACCCCTTTAATACAGCTCTGACAAAGGCATGCATCATTTCCTGTCAATCCCCAGGGAGTGATTACCTTTATGGCCATTTTCATGTTCAGGTCAAGTCGCAAATCTTTGTAAGAAAACTGCAGCAGATTTTACCAATAACAGAGTAACTAACTGTGTTTGATGGGATTTTTTTTATGCTTGGCTGAGGTGAAAAAGTTGTTAAATGTTACACACTGGACTTTTAAATTCAAACCTTCAAACTCCACTGACGAGACAAAAACATCAGATCATCAGAGCAATGAGGAGAATGTAACCTTCCTCAACAGAAATGTCATACTTGTCATGTTTTCCACATCGTTTTAGTTCGTTGAGGTTTGACTGCAATTCTTTTAATTACGTCATCTTGTTGCATCCTTTTCCTCTGCGATGATCTAATGACACCTGTGTGGAGAAAAAGCCCCACCAGCTGTTTATCTCAATGAGTCAACTGTTAATACTCACATAATGTTCGTAAACGAAAATTTTTATTTGGTGATTTTCTGGAAGTTTGCTCAAAATTTGTGTTACATTTGCATGGAAAACTAGCTATTGGCGTACTGTAAATAAAGTGGATAAACACATGCATATTATTTGCTAATCTAAAACAACCTACATAACTCCTTTTATTCTTATACCCGGTGACATGACCAGAGAAAAGAAACCTTTAAGCTGAGCCAACATTGGCCAAGCACAGCACAGTGTAGGCTGTGGGTGCAAGGTCTGCGAGGCTATAATAATTAAACACAAAGTGTGTCAGACAGTTGCTGCACTGGTGCTGCCTGGTCGATGACACGGACTTAGTCTTAGACTGAGAACTGGGCCATGAGCAATGTTTCTGCTGCTGGTACAGTAGAAGGAGTCAGTGTTTTTTGGGAAAAGAAAAACTGTAGATTATCAGTAACTAAAAGCAGGAACTATATATACATATGCTGCAATAAGTCAGGCGGCTGCTGTGACGCAAGAACTGAGGCAACATTCCTCAAAACATGATAAACAGGAAAGCTCCTCCTTCTGTTCAATGATTCTCTTAATTCAGTCACACTGGGCTAGAGGCCCAAAGGTTGCACAATGCAAGAGAACATGCCTGCTGCTGCTGGGTCAGAACTGAGCAGGTTGTTGCTTTCAGGTCCGGGCTACGGGCAGTAGAGTCTCAATAAGTCTAACAAGTCTAACTTTAGTCTTAAATCAGGGTACTGTGACCTGCATTCTATACCTCAAGCAACCTTATGTGTCATATAACCAATTAACAGGAGTAATTCCTTTTTACATGACACATCTGTTCTGAACAGTCAAATCATGCAAGACATTTTATGAGACAAGATGTGTAGTGTAAGCTGGGAGCAGCTCTTGGGATGGGCTCAAATTACAATGAGAAAACATCTGTGGTTTACAGCAGTCTGGGATAGTACGGTACTTACCACACCCTAGCTTAAGTGGTTCCAAAATGTATTTAGTTTGGATTATAAAGTGGCAAACACCAAGTGTAGTTCCCCAAGTTTTTTTTTATGTGTATATCTTTTACATCAGAGTTGACTCCATTTTGTCTTTCATTCAGTTTGATGCAGTTTCTTCAGTTTTTAAGTCAGGTTGCAGTCATAACAAACCTGATTCCCACACAGAGTGACAAAGAAGCACACGCCTGTGTTTCTCACTAAATTGTCTGTGCAACATATCAAAAACTGCGGTACAATACTGTATTAGTGTTATTGTATGATGACAAAAAATTGTTTTGCCATGAATTTAGAGATGGATTCTAAACATTTGGAAGGAGCAGTTAAGTGTTTTTTTAAATAATTCAAACACTGATGGTGCAGCGCTGTATCATACTTCTTTACATAGGATTTATATCTATTATATTAAGAAAGTTTTTTTTCAAAGGGGGTACCTTGAGAACCTCTGCTGTACGTAACCACACACGTATATAAATAAACAAAATTCATAGCAATTTTTATCATCATGCAATAACACTTTAATATGCTTCAATCATTGCACTCAACCTGCTTTAATTTGGAACAGGCCTTAAATTCATTTCACACAAAAAAAAAAAGAGAAATATTATCAAATTGTTTATTTAAACCAGTATGAATATTACTAGGCTATTGAATAACATCAATCATAAATTTGATCATTTGATACTTTTATGCTCATGGTTCAAATTCTAACTGATCTAACGATGTCTATCAAGTCCATATTGACAAAATCTTAAACATGTCTATCTGTGTAGGTGATCTGCAGCTTAGAACTCGCTCAAGCAAGCTTGAAGAGGTTTTATACATCCTATAAAATTTGGACCAGGTGTCTAATTGAGACCTTTGTTTATTTGTCAAAACATGTAGCCACACCAGGCTAGTAAAGGAGACCTGCCTCTAACTGGAACTTTGTTTAATGGTATTTATGGATAGCCTTTCATGTTTTTTTACGTGTTTCATAACCACCATAGTTTCTCTTACACGTTTGGAACAGGAGGGTGAGGCGAGGGGGTTGTAATCTGCAATTAAACCGCTAGATGCCACTAAATCTTACACAATGGTGCTTTAAATCTTGTCCTTTTGGCTTTGTGCCGTGTCACTCATAAACATGTTAAAAACAACAAATTTCACCAGCTTTAACCAAAAAAGTTTCACTCTTCTATAGCAAGTAGCATACCAAAACATACAGTTTTTTTTTTTAAATGTAATAAAGTGCTGGTTGTGGATGGGCTGGCATGATCTGGTCAGTTGGTTGAACTACAAGATTACAGCCTTCCTCCTCTGAATACTATTTCTGACACTGAAATGGTGCCACGTTCAAGTTGAAAGTGAATTCTTTAAATTTCCTTCCCGTTGAGTGTTCTACTCACAAATGCATGGAATGAAAGTAATGTCAGCTGCCTGTGGATATGAGGTTGCTGTGTATGGTGGAAAGAAGTCCATTCCCTGGGAGCAGAGCAAGTAGACTGCTGGTTGTGACCTCCTTTCTCGGCTTTACTGTTGTTTCTTAATGCGCGAGAGAGCCCGGAAAGCCTCGGCTTTACATTACACTGTTTTTAGATTAAGTCTGCAGAGTGAAGTGTGTGAGTGTGTGTGTGTTTCATCTTTCCAGAATCCATCATACTGTTGTAAGGTGGCTATGAAGCTTGCCACTGCTATGGACCCCAGTTTAATCACTTCCCCTCATTGTCTGTCCCCGGCTCCAGGAAGGAGTGGATGGAGAAAGATTGCATTTCCTTTCAACAAACTGTCACCTTGTGGGTTTCTGTTGAGCAGAAGTGCTTTCACGAGGCTAATAGGCAGCTGCTGGTGTCTTCTTTTTTTTTTCATTGAGTGAATGGTTGTAGTTGTGGAGGTGGTGGTGGTGGTAGATGGAGGGATGGCAGGAGGGAGATTTGTAACCCGAGGAGAGGTGCATCCCTAGGGTGTTAAGTTTAGAAAAAGGACAAGAGCTGGGAGAGGCGGAGCGTGAAAAGAGAGGGTGAGATGCAAGCAGAGATAGTGCAACTGAGGAAGAGCGAGGGGAAATGATCAGATTGAGTTTTAATGACAACAAGAAACGAGAAAAACTAAGGCTAGACTGTGAAGGTTGGGCCTAAGTCAATGATTACTGCTTTGACAAACACTCTCTGTCCCTCTCACATACGCACACACACATATATTTATACACATAAACAGTGGTTGAAGAAGTACTCTTTTACTTAAAGACCCTCTCCAGACATGTATGAATACACATATACAAATAGTCTGCTTGGAACAATAATGTGTGTCTGATATGTTTTTTCCACAAAAAAAGGTATAATTACATCAAAGCCCTTAAAAAGTAATCTCCTCCTTCTACCTCATTAAATCTTCCAGAATCTCTGAATATGCAAATGTTGTTCATTTCTAAAGTTTTCCTGCTGGACACAAGATGTCTCCTCCTTCACTGTAAAGTCCATTCTCAGTGGATGTGCACTGGTGGCTTCAAGTTTCTACATCACAAGTTGCATACTGGAACAGGACTGACTTCATAACTATTTAACTTTCCACTTTCAGCAGATGAATGTAAAAACATCCTTCCAGTGTCAATACAGCATTCAAACAGCACACTGTAGGGAAGAAAACTGATTGACTGGAGGGGAACTTAGTAATACCAGTAGTAATACTACAGTGTAGAAATACTTAAAAGTACCAAGAGTAAAAGTACTGATCATGCTGAATGGCCCATTTGAGAATAATTTATATTGTATTATAATTATTTATGCATTAATGAGTAATAGTAAAGGTGGAGTGCTGGATAAAGTCGTATTGGATCTAAACCCATAATAATACATCATCATTTCTTTGTTGGTTATATTTTGCATTATTATTGTTATTATTAGTAACTAGTAACTAAAGTTATCAGATACATTTATTGGAGTAAAAACTACAATATTTCCCTCTAAATTGTAAAAGTAAAAGTATAATCTATCAGAAAATTAGCATTCAAATTACAGGTTCCTCAAAACTGTACTTAAGTGCAGTACTTAAAGTAAACGTACCACCACTGCACATTCATGTCACTCATACATGTCTTGCATGAAAAAACACACACGTCAACAACATAATATGTTAAAAACTAATCCCAGTCAATGTGTTGTTCCCTCATTCTATGGAAACATTGTGATCAGGTTCGACATGATTACAACAATTGTGTTTAATGAAAATGTAAACTACTGTCAACTGTAACGCAAAAGTGGTGTCAGAGTTTTAAACACACCCATATTGCAAGAGCCCTAAACAACACACAGTGTGTCACCCTGTTCTCTGCACGTCCATAGAGTAATGCTACACTCACAATAGCACGTGTGCACCCAGTCCATGAATCATTAACCATCTGCTGGTTGGGTGGAACGAGGGAGGGAGGGGTGAGGAGGATGACAGAGTGAAAGAAAGAGAGCATAGAACAAAGTCTGCTTTTTTATGGCTTCTCTAAGACCCAAAACAAAGGATCTGTTTAGTTGCCTGCAGCATGATGGGAAGATTGGGATGAGAAGGGGGTGGCGGTTAAAGCAGGCAGCAACAGAGAAGCCCAGTAATCACTTATGGTGGTTAGGAGAGGCTGTTTATGACACTGATATTTGTCATGTGTTGTCTTTCACTGTAACTCGGTGTCATTTCTATATATTGTGAATAATGATGCAATAACACAAAATAAAGAGCTAGATCAGTACATTGGCAGATATTAGCATGTGGCTATCAGATGACACAATGCTACACAATGTGTGTTTTTGTTGCAGTTTAGTTATTTATTTATTTATTTGGTTTAGTCTCCTATTACAGTATAACATATAGCTTTTAAAAGGCATGCAGAAGCTGACATCAAGGGCTTAAGTACATGATCAAAATATTTTTTAAGGTGGACTGCAAGCCTAAGCAAAAAAGTAAGCCAAAGTCATTTTGCTAACATAAACAAAAAAAGAGGAAGCCGTACGATGTCTCAGTGCACATTGCTCTTGCATTCTGGGTCCATTTTATACGACATATGACCAAATTTGCAGTAAATGTCCTGTTTTCTATAATGATGTGTTTTTCTGTAGTCCTTCACATAAATTACACTTTTTACTTACTAGTAGGGATGCTCCACATTGGCTTTTCTGCCGATATCCGATATTCCGATATTGTCCAACTCTCAATCTCCGATACCGATATCACCCGATACCGATATATGCAGGCTTTTTACACCAAAACTGTTAGGTAACAACATAACATATCTCCTATTGTGGAATTAACACATTATGCCTCATTTTATTGTGATGCCCCACTGGATGCATACATAAATGTAACATGGCTTTCCAAATGTAAACACTGTCTGTGCAAAATAAGAGAACAACTTCAACTTTCACTGTATTGATACTGAAAAGAGCGCTAACGCTAATTGCTAGCTAAGTGCTAGCTTTGGTTAATGTGTTTAGTTTGGTTAAGGAACAGCTCAGAGCAGGGTCAAATATTTAAGGTGCATTGCACTTATTTTGTGTTAATATTAAAATCATTCAGCTTTAAATTGTTTGCTTGTTAGCCACGGTTAGCAACCAACCAGTCTAGCATGTAGTTGTTGTTACGTCGTCTAGCGTGCGCCGGTAAACGTCCCATGCTGCGTTCATGCAGGCTCGGAAATGCTGAAGCCTACAGAACAAACATCGGTTATAAAGACCCGATACCAATAATTCCCGATATTACATTTTTTTGTGAATATCGACATCCCTACTTACTAGGATTTGTAGTGAGGAAGCAGGCAGTGTCAGTATGACAGTGTTGTAGCACGACTTTTTGAAGATCTCAGTCTCATCTTAGAATCGCCTACATTTTTACTCAGCCTTGTCTCAGTCTTAGACAAAAGGACTCAGGACTACAATCGAGAGTCTGGGCAGAAGGGACGCCAAACTTCGTCACCAGGTCTGGGAACAGTGGCAGCTGGTAACTGTACGCACACTAGAAGGGAAAGAGACAGACGCAGAGCTAAGCAAGGCGTTTCAGGAGACGTTGTCTGGGAGACAAGACAGTGTAGAAAGATTTCCAGCTCATTCTGGCCAGTAGACTGGGGTTGGTACCTGGAGAAGAAACTGACTGACTGAGAGGCGGCATCAGGGAGAGAGCCTGCGAGAACTGGGAAATAAACCACATCCAAAGAAAATACATGCAGATAAAAAAGTGGGACAACACTGCCTCCACTGTCTACTTATGGACGGACACCAGAAGCAGTGTCTGATGATGAAATACTCCAGGGTGACAGGAGAGAAGGGACGTGGGAGCCCAATGGATGACCTGAAAGCAATGAGAGGTGGGAACAAACAGTTCTGTTTGGGGGATAGCAGTCTGGTACTTGGACACTAACATTTGCCTGTTTAACCCTTTTCCATGACAAGGACATATAAGAAGTTCTTATATGTTCAAAACAAAAAAGGGTTCTCCACTCCGTCCAGACAGTAGTACCCTCTCCTCCAGGCCGAATTGATGGCCAGCTGCTCCCTGTTCTCCACGTTCTCTCCAAGAGAAAACCTCTGGGAGAGGCATGCACAGCGATGTAGCTTGTTATACACCTGTTACTGCTGGGAGAGGACATCCCTGATGCTTCATCCTTCACAGGTTTTGTTCACTGTAAGGAAGGGACTTCTATTGATAGTCAGTATACCTTTAAACCATAGAGTGTTTAAAGGCACTCTGATGGACTTGTGCTAAGTAATGAAAGTAAAGTTACAAGTAATGTCAATAATTACTTTTGAGTAATAAGTTAAGTAATGTAACTGGTTACAGTTTTCAAGTACCTTTGCAAACACTGCACAACCTACTGTTTCAAGCATACTGAGCCCTTCAGTTCAGTCAGTTGCTGTTTTGTTCATTTCAGTACCAAACCTGGCCTATATTACCACTCTTTATATGGTTAATAACTTAGAAATCAGTCATCTGCAACAGAGATGTTGCATCATTAATGTGTCTCTGAACCGTTCAGTCTTTCACTAAGCTATTAACCAGGAACATACCGTATATCATGGCTAAGCTGAAAATGACACAAGTGAGGGCTTTTCAAAGCAAAAAACTACTGATTCAGTTGGTAACAGTGATGGTTTAATACACTCAGGGTTAAGGATTCATTTATATCCAGAACACTTCTTGCAATTTACTGGATTGGTTGAACGTATGTGGCCAGAACTTCTTCTCAAAGCACTGCAACTTAAATTAGTAGGTACATATATGTGTCATTGAGTGTTGACTCAGCCGGGGTGAGAGAACTAGATGAATGACAGCCATGGCAAATGCTATAATTCATAGGTACTACATTACTCTTTACTGTGACATTTTCTAAAAGCATATGAGCCAGTGGAAAACACCATTCAGTCCTGCCAGACGGTACTGACATATTCACTTTAAATTAATGCACATAGCAGTAAAAATATGTTATTGATTTCTTAATGCTCTCTCCATGACAGCTATTACAAAGTAAAATGAAAAACCAGCAGTCACACCATATAAATCAGTAATTTGTGGTTAGTGTTTGCACACCTTTCTGACAGTGTCAAAACTGAAACCAATTGTAAGCAATGAGCAGATTATTGCTGGGCTACTGTATTGGATTGAAGTACTGTACATGTTTACATAAAAAAATAGATGTAATTATTGGATAGGATTCAAAGAAGTTGAAGTTTGATTTGATAGAGACTGAGGAGAGAAGACAAACAGGATTTGGCCTTGCAGGCTTGTGGACAGTCCAGAGAGTGGGTATTTGGATTGAGAAGTGAGTTAAAGGGCTCTATCTTGCACTCACTCACACACATTGGAATTTTCCCTCCACCGATGCACGTCCTTAAATTAGAGAATGTACTTGCGCTCCGGGGGGCGGTTCAGCGAAAAGAGGAGGCGTGTTCCGGCGCAAACGTTCCCTGGTGCCATTTTGCTGTTTCAGAAAACAATTCCGCCACAGACCTAGTCTAAAGTCAATGGCGCTTATTCAGATGCTATTTTAAGGGCGCAGACTTGAGGCGCCTGAGAGGCAGCAGCAACATCGCCACCCGGTCAGGACGGGCATTAATACTTTGCCGCATCCCGGACAGCTCCCGCTCCAGCATGTCAAACCCGGTTTGCTGCAGGAACGGGTGGTCCTCCGGCGTGTAGTGGGTCTGGATCCTGCGAAGCTGCATTACATTGTTTTGATTTATTGTATGGCTGTGTTACATTTATTTCATGTCAATAATGTCACTTCTCGGCCTTTACAGCCCTGACGAGAACGTCGGTCTCCTGGGCTGTGAACCGCTCCTGGCGTGCGCCTGGCAAATCCGCCGTTATAATAGCAATCCGGCGTTATAATAGCAATCCGCCATGGAACAAGTGCGCCTGCTTTTAAAGGGAATGTGAGATGACGCTCTGATTGGTTTATTGCACGTTACGCCCAAACCACACCTATGACTAATGTAGCTACTTCAGACCAACCCATTTTAGATTTGCGCCGGGCGCAAGAGTCATTTATCCCGCCGGCATAATAGCTACAGCGCCCGAGATCCGCCCACAAAGCTACTTGCGTTTTGCGTTTGATACTTGCGTTTCAGATCGGCAAGATAGGGCCCAAAGTGTTAGTGTCAGTGACTTCCCTGTCTAAGAGCAAAGCCACACCAGCTTTTTTAACAACAAAGTCAATCGGCAGAACTTTAGCCTAATGTTAAACTTTACATGCATCCACTTGCTGACCTTTGAGGAAACAGAGATCAGACAGTCCAAAATGAAAGACTTCATCATATTAGCTGTGTTGCACCATCCGATACAACACTCTGCTCTGCTGGAGCATAAACTACTCTGCCAGAGAGGCAGCATGGTTTGTAATCATTTGTGAATGGTAAAAATATATATATTGAATGAACTGGTATGGCTGAGGCTCAAGTGGTAGAGTGGGTCGTCCACTAATCACAGGGTTGGAGGTTCGATCTCCAGCTTAGTCAAAGTGAACTTGGGCAAGAAACTTGCATGGTAGCTCTCTGATATCGGTGGGTGAATGAGACGCAAACTGTTTATCACTTTATGAATGCAGCCATTTATCCGTTATTAGCTGGTATCAAATTTTCCAATCTCTACATATGACACCCTCTGTTCTTAGACCTTCGATTCGGATAAGTAAAACAAAAGATCTTAAGAACACCAGCTTCACTTAAACCTTTGAGGATGATTTATATTTTTACTGAATTTATGTTTCAGAATCAGAATCAGAAATACTTTATTGATCTACGGGGGAAAGTTGTTCATGTCATAGATATCTGTAATATCTTTATATAATCCTATTTTTTCCCTATAATTACCACATCGCATGAGAAAATCTCGCAAATCGCGTTGCAATTTTTCAATAAAGCATCAGCAAATTCATTTTTGGTAGCAACAACCACAAAAAACACTCTTGGCTGGCCTGTTTTGTTTGCTACAATGTGTCATTGTGCATAAGATAATGCTCTCCAAGTGTATGTGTGTGGCAGCAAACAGCAGTGTGTTGCAGTAATGGCAGGGGGCAAGGATCGAGCATAGCTGCAAGCTGTCACACTCCTGACTTAAAGAGGCAGTGCGCTAACTCCGCATCACACACACACACACACACACACACACACACACACACACACACACACACACACACACACACACACAAAACACCAGCTATTATACCCAAGCCGCCAGTCTGGAGGAAATGAAGCATCATTGTCATACGCAAGCACACACACACGCAAACACACATCACAGCTTCAAGTGTTCTCTTTTGTTGAGGAGGGCAACAAAAGACAGTGGGACAATGAGAGGAGGAGATGGCTGCCTCTAAGGGAGGCAATGAATGAAAGAAGTAGAGATGGAGGAAGGAGAAAGAGAACAGACGTGGTGTTGTTGTGATGGACAGGTGAAGGCAGGCGGGGAAACGGGGGACTGGATGAGCAAATGCCGATTTGTATGGCATTTAACCACTGGCCCCATGTCAGTTTTATTGTGTAACTGGTGGTGTAGGGAATATTAGTGTGCAACACAAGAATAGGATATGCATTATGTCACTTGCATGCAAGCAGCAGACCGCTCTTCAGTAACCTTGTCTTTTTATCTAGGAATGGGGGCTTTTGCATAAACAGCATTCGTAAAAAAGCCAGGGACACGACCTGTGTCAGAATTGCCTTATATCTTGGATTTATTGCAGCCCAAGGTCATTAACGTGTCCTTGTTCTGGGATTCGTCCTTCACTTTTAAATCCCAGCATCTCCACTCAGATCACCTCAACATTCACATCACACATACACCTTCTACCCGCTGTGCACACACAGCTGTGGATGTCCATAGACAGACATACATCCAGATACAGCTCCCCACCCACACACCCTCCAGAGCAGAGTAGAGAAGGGCTGCGGATGCCTGATACCTTGCCGTGCTCTGTCAGAGACCCAGTAGCAGGAAAGTGGCCGAATGCATGTGCAAGGATGGGGGTGGGATTAGAGCTATTTAAAGCTGTACGCGTCTGTCTCTCCAGGCTCAAGCACCAGAAATGTTCTCCCCCTCCTTCTCTCTTTTTCCTTTTTCCACAGAACGCATCCCATGCACCACTGTGGCTCTGTAAAGCAGGCATGCAGGCCTCTGCTCCTGGGCTCAATACACTTATGTAACATTGTCATTGGTGGAGAAGGAGCACCATCTGGGCCTGGGGCTACTGTACTCACTGTCCTCAGTGTTTGTGCCTGTGTGTACGTGCCTTTGTGAGTTTGTGTAACAGAGAGTGAAAGGATATTATTGTTCATCATCTGTTTTCTCATGTTTCTTCATTGAAGGTGTTGTGAGTCTGATTTTTAAACACAAATTTATCAGTGTTAATTATTATTAACACTATTATTATTATTATATAATTAATTTTGATATTTTAGTGTGGTTAGTGTAAAAGAATGAGACCACCAAGAAAAATAGTGTTTGAAAATTGAGACCATATCTGCCATAGAACTGTGGGTTCTGCTGTTGTTTTTGCATAAACTTTAATAAACATGTTAGAATTGATTTCTCCATCTGTCTTTTCATGAGCCTTTGGGCATCTCATCCCTGTTCCCAATATAAGACTTTAAGTGCTGGTGGTATTGCTACCGGGAGAGCCAGATCATCTGGGGGAGATAAGAAATCAAGTGTGGGATGCCTCAGGGCTCCATCCTTGGCCCATATTTCTTTTCTATTTACATGTTCCTCCTAGGACATGTCATTCTTAGACATAGATTTAGGTTTCATTATTATGCCGATGACACACAGCTCCATCTTTCCAAGATTGACCTTCAAGACATACTGCCCAACTGTGTCTGACATTCAAAACTGGATGTTTTTAATTTAAAATGTTTTAGTTGAAGTAAAACTTCTGTTTACTCACACAGTATCGCTTAAAAGGTTATTTTTCTCCAAACAAATTACTGTAAACATTAAAATATGTTGCATGTCCATGCTCTATGCAATGAGACACATCCGCATGACAGATGCTGTCAGCCTCTTTTGTCTATGGGTCATACTAACTTTGCACTTGCTTCCTCAATTGTAGAGATTTAGAAATCTCACTGAGGCAAACCAACCTTAAATCTGGTAACAGCTCGGAATACTCTCCAACTAACCAAGCAACTATCAAATCCCTTGATTCTCATTTTATCACATCAGTATATTAATTTGTGACTCTCAGCCATGAACACAGTGCTTTAGACCAGGACATTAATGTAGCACACACACACACGTGCACACACGTGCACACATACAGCCTGTATCTTTTTCTTACACCAAACATGATCAGAAGTGTACCTTGACCTCCACAAACAGATCAAAATCTCATTGACCTGACATTCTTTAGGTCTAGTATGGAGTCCAAAAATGGCTACTCACTTCGTCTTTTCCACATCCCTTTATTACTTTACTCGGATTGTTGTGGGCCATTATTTTCATGTTCTGATCCTCTCGCTTCATCATTTTTTATGTTGGGGAGGTTTAAAAGCAGTGGACCATGTCCTGCTGGATTGCCACTGGGCTGAAGTTAGAATCCCAGCGACAATAGAGAAAATATCTTGTCAAACCCATTGCCACCCAAAAGTTTGATCAAGTATTTTTGCTTAAAACCTCATAGACCTGTAGGTTGTTTTTCTGCCCTGGTGGTTTTCCACTGCTAGCTTAGTCACAGTGCTAGCTTGTATTCATTTTAAGAATAAAGGCTTTGTTTAATGTTACAATCTTTTTTACTTGAATTAATGTATTGTACTAATTTAACCACTGAACTGTTTTTGAAGTCTGTGTTTATTCAGATTAAGGATTCTAGCAATGAAGCTGGCTAGCAACTGTGTTCTGTCTGAACACGTTTTTGACATATACTACTTATACATCTAGATTTACATGTGTGCAAAAAAAAACATACTAACTCCTAGCATTTTTACATTTCAGTGTTATGTAATTGTCATAAAATAAAGGTCCTGTGTGTAAAATGTAGTGGCATCTAGTGTTGTAGCACAAATCACTCGCTTTGTCAGTTGTACATCCAGTGCAAAGCAAGCAGTCAATACAGAGTAGTAGTTAATACAATGTAAATCATACTTCTTCTTCTCTACATTGAAAAATGCATTATTTTTGATTAATGTAAGGGTTGTGAAATGTCAGCCTCCTGATGAGTAATATGTGTATTTTAAAATGTGGTCTCATGTACTGGACTTTTGAGCAAAGCACCGCTTTTTGTTTAGGCATGCAGGTGCTCCATTAAGGCACTGATCCGCCTTACTTTCAAAAGTAAGGGTTATTTTGTCTTTCATTTGATTTCATCTACTTGAGTTTGCCGCCTCAGTATCACCTGATTGAGTCATCTGTCCACCCAGCTGGTACTCTTTCTCAGCCAGTAGCAGTATGCCGACAATTAAGGGCAGTTATTAGTCACTGTCCGCCAGATTGTCTTTTATTTGTTGCCTTAATTTTCTAGCCTTTATTATCTTCTACCTCTATGTCTTCTAAAGATCATCTCCTTGCCTTTTGACTGTTGCCTGCCTGCTTTAGCCCTCTGGATTTGTTTACATGGTCTGACTCCCCCCTTTTGTCGACTGTTGCTGCCTTTTGACCTAGTTTTACACTGTTTTTTTTACCACAGCTGTTCTGCCTCCTGAGTCTGCTTTGCGGTACTAGATCCATGATCCAGTGTTACACCTGCAGTTTTTAAAACAAGCGTTATGATTCTTTTCTCATATGCAAATCCATTTAGATGGCATCAAACAGCAGGAGACCATACTTATGAGTTCATCTTTTCATCCGAGTCAGCTATGCCTTTTTTTAGATAATGAACCTCATCACTGTATAATCAGAGTAATTCTTCTATGAATGAATGTGTTATGTTTAAAGCTGTGTGTACTATTGTTCTTGTAACTAAGATGTGTTGGCGACTGATTGGTTATAGATGACAGAGTAGCAAAGTGGGAGGAGTTATTTTGGGCTAACAGGTTGCGGAAGTTCAAAGTTTATTTTCTGTTAAGACAATCTTATCTTAATCTAACTAATAATTGGCAGTGGGAGCACTTCCATGGCTCAGATTGATCTATGATGGATGAATGGATATGAAACTGTCCCATACACTAAGGATGAGTTTAGGATAAAGTTTACACTTGACCTTGGGAACAGTATGTGCAGCCATGCAGCTTTGTGAGGCTATACTAAGGCACAGCTGTGCTTTGAACTAAATGCTACCTACCAAATTTCATGGCAGTCCATCCAATAGTTGTGAAGGTATTCGACTGAAAACGACACTAGTGGAGAAGTCAGGTCATTAGAACACACACTCTGGAGACCATTGACCAAATTTCATCACAAGCCATCAAATAAAGAATTGTTCCAATATTTCAGACCAACCTGAGTGATATTGCAATCCCTTGAGCTGCTAGCACTGCTAAAAGTCACAACTAAAGATTCCACCCACTAGCTTAATTCATAACTTTCACAGTCTTCATCATTCATTCAGCCAGTGGATGCTGCATTAACGCACTACTAACCTAACCTTTGGACGCATATTGACCCCCACTTTTCTACAACAGTGACAGTCAAAGGGATCAGTTAGCTTCAACAGTCTTTCTAGCTTATCAGCTAGAACTGCAGAATAATGTAAACAGTAAAGAACTGAATGACACAGCTGTCATTCAAAAAGGAGTAATGCTCTATATCAGAAGGAAAACACTATAACGTTTGTCTGCTGTGTCACCCTTTATTTAGTCGCACAATGTAACAGCACTAAAATCTGGACATTTTAGTGCAAAGTATTTGAACACACTACATATTTTAGACGGAGAGCATGCGCAACAATGGGAGGAGCGCAGCAGAGTACCCGTGGGGTGCTAATTTGATATGCAAATTTTGCATGACGTCATTTGAGTTGTCCGACACAGTGGCACACTGCCTTCAGTGTCAGTACTGCAGCTACAATGAGCCAAAGAAAGCGCAGCAGCATTTGGATGCACTTTTTGGACGAAAAAAAAACGCAAAGCAAAGCGTAACATCTGTCAAAATATGTCAAATGAAATTATAATCAATATTTCAAAATAATTCAAACTCCGATATCTAAGTTTGAATGATTCTGATCCAAACCTTACCCAGATAAAATGGGTTACCCCCAGGCTAGCTTCTTAAAAATAAACAAATAAAAAAATGAGCCAATCTTTTGAACAGCTCTTTGAAAGGAACGGCTCCTCAAGATCCGGCTCCCTTCAAAGAGCCATAAATCCCATCTCTATTCGTCACCAACCAACCACCATCCTATAAATCCAACGTCTCCACTCTGCAGACTGTGGCCTGCTACGTAGTGGTAGCTTGACACCAGAGAGTTAGCTTCTCTGAGCCACTAGCTTAGCTCACATAGCTTAGCTGATCTTACAACACAAGTACCACAGAGAAACAAAGAGCCATGAATGTGCTTGTAGTGACTGTGTTCTGACAGCTGCTGCTCACGGCTAGTTAGCTTTGTACTACTGAGAACTACACAGCTACATTCTTAATATCTGACAGAAAAGTGGTCACAAAAATGAGAATGTGTGGATGAAAGTGATTCAGCTGTACAGGTTGCTGTAATGCAACCGACAAAAACAGCTCTTAAATCATCATATTTCTTTGATAATTGGGAAAAAACTTGGGCAAAACAGATTTATCACTGTAGGGAAAACAAACATTTCCCTGGTTTGAGTTATAATCTGAGCGTAAAAAAACATGCTAACAGTAGTGCTAGATTGGCCTCCCCAGCCAGTCACGTGAACCTCACCAATAGGATGATTTCGATACATGAAGTCAAAATAATTTAAACCTACAGTATTGTGAAATTATTGTTACAAGCTGATAATCAGCTGGGTCCGTGCAATGTGAACCTGTACAGGATCTGCATGAGCTGTTCTGAACTTTCTGATTTACTCTACATTTACTGCGTAGATCAAGCTGGTCATCTTTTTAACCAATTTGCAAAACCTCCCCCTTGACTTCTCTGTCTGTGTTATTTCATGCCTCAGCAACTAAATGGCACACAGTTGATCTGCTGCAGGTTGCAAAAAAAAAGACTCGGCAAGTGGTTTCAGTTCAAATATGACCTGCTGCATTTTAGCAGAGGAAAAGGGCCGGCAGAGGAGAGAGTGTGAGCGCTGTGTTGGGCCCTGCAGCCTCTCCACCCCCCCCTCTCTATGTTTCCTCCTGTGCAGAAGGGCCAGCAGTAATGACCTCCCTCCGCTCTGCAGAGCACCTTCAGCCTGGCCGTGGGCTGAGGCAATCTGTCGCTTGTTTGTGCCGGTGACATCTGCTCCCATGGGGACCTGGGATTATTTCTCCTCTCTTCTCCGAGCTCCTGAATGTGAACCTGTGTGTTTGTGGATTTTATTATGTGTGGGGGTGTGATGAGTGAGAGAAACAGCGAGAAGTGCACTTGCATGGGCACATATTGTTGCCGTCAAGTGAAAATTACAGTTTGACTTGGATGGGTTTGTGAAAGCAGATGCCGATAGTTTCACACTCATTTGAAGGGTGAATATATGAACATGTAAACATAAAACATTTTATTTTCTGAGATGAAGATTTGGCAAGCAAGAATTCACACTGTAGGCACCCTTGTTGATTTGTGGCAGCTTTTTAAATGAATGTAAAGATATTAGATGATGAACTGAATCACGCAGGCTAGTTTAGGCAGACAACCTGAGTGTGCTGATTGAATATTGTCCTCAAAATGCTTCAGACAAAGTGCACTTCAAATCATTTCCAATGGTGGTGCCTTGAGGGCCAAATAAGACAAAATATGTAAACAAAAGTACAAACATTATATAGTGTACAGTAATGTCCATATATGTCTCACACATATATGCTTATAGATATGATGTACATATAAGTCATAAAGCATATACCTCATCAGACTGCATCCAGAAGATGGTAAGATTTGTTTTTAAAAAGTCTGGAGCTGATGATGGAAGTAGCTAACCAGTGAGCCATCTCACTTCCTTCTCATCTCTGAGAAGTGGACATGCGCAGTTCTGATCGGGCAGGAGGTACAGATTGGGTAACACCAGTGCTAATGTTTAGAGGGTAATACAGTGCTTTAATGGGCCAGTACTACTGAATACCAGCACTTCAAAATTTGGTCCACATTATTGCCACCTCCTGGTAATTCCATGTACATACCCCTAAACTCTGATTGGCTACTGTTTGTCGCTTCATTGGTTGTGGTTCGTTAAGGTTTAGGAGTGAAGAGGGAAATGGTTAGGGTTAGGATTAGAATTGGGGGCAGAGTAGGGGTGGAATACTGGTGGAAACAAAGTAACGCACATGTAACTGTGTCTCTGTAAACACAAAGCAAGCCTAACACTGAGGAAAATTATATTTAGGGTTAGGGTTATGTTTTGGTTGGGGTTGTGCTGAATTAGAGCATTGCACCATTTTTTGGAACTGGGGTCGTGTTTACTATTTTCAGCCTCTTAGCTTAGCAAACAGGTCCAACATTATACAGTATAGGTAGTAAATTAATATTGGTATTATTATGGCAAGTCTGTTTGGCTTCATTCTAGATGTAATTTAATGCTATGATATTTGTAAAGCTTCAGTTTTAGTCTTTTCTTACTGCTGTCTTCTCTTTGTAGTATTCTTGCACATGTGCAATGGACCTTTGAATTATTATTGATGCAATGTCAGCTGCACAGTTTGATGTGTGCAGTAGAATTGCTTGTGACTGTGATTGAGTGTATTTCTACACTGTGAGCAGCAGGCTTATAGCTGATACTACACACTACTTAGAAAACATATGTATGGAAATTCCTCATATTGACACAAGTAAGCGCACATGTGTGCGTGTGCATGCTTCATAATGTTGCCACACCAGTACTGACTGATATTTTTATGACCACAATAAAAGGCTCCTGAACCAGATTATAACTGCAAACACCACGCAGTAAAGGAAACAGAGTGAAGAGGAGGATAACAGTGAGTTACAGTGTCCCTAGGCAGTGGAACGAAATTTGTCGAGTGGTGGGTAGATGCTGTATATAGTGAATAGTGTATGTTTGGATGTGTGTTATGTATTCGCTGCACGACTACACAGCAGTGCTCTGGACCTAATCACAACTTACTCTGGGTCAGCATTCAGACAAACTGACTGGTCCCTGCACAGCAGATTCAAGCCATCGACTCACCGTGGATCAAAACCAATTACATCCGATCACCGACACAAATGGAGACAGAGGGAGAGAGAGGAAAGGACTATAGAGGGGAGAAAGGAGCATGTTAAAGGTTCATTTTAGATTATTGCACTAAGCAGGGATGTAGCATTAAATTAAAGAGGAGTAAACCATAATGTCCAGTTAGTCATTATCTTTATAAAAAGCAACCACCAAATAAAAAAACAATCAATTACAGTTTAAGCAATAGCATCAATCTGATGCTGTTTGCCATAATGTACAGTATGAATTGACGCTATAAAGGTTTATGTCAGCCTAAAAAGGTGGACGGATTATTCCTGCAAAGAAGTTGGGTAAACTGACTGAAGGTGGATTTGATCAACGCTGCATCCTTGACATTTATCAGCCCCCCTGTCTCTCCACACTATTTTCCACAGAAAATGGGTTACATGGTGGAACGTGATCCACACCACATGAGAAATGAAGTCCCAAAAATCTTGCAGAAAACAATCAGGTGCAGGTGCATATCGCAGTCTCTGGATGCTGAGCCTTCAGTAAGTCTCTCAACTCCCCAGGAGGCTTTTCCTCATTCAGTAGGTTTTCAACTCGAGACAGTAAGATGCAAACAGAGGCACTGTTAGACCTTGGCTTTCAAGGAAGAATCTCTGGATGGTTTGAAGCCTTTCAGGACAGCTTGACAACCTGTTTTAGCTTGAACATGCCCCCTTACACCCTTCACATATTCAAAAAAATGCACTGAAAGTCCCCACACTATTATGTTCAAGTAAAGTATAAGTACCTCAATATTGTGCTTTAGTACAGTACGTGAGTAAATGAGCCTAGTTACTTTCCACCACTGCTGCAGCTACACCTACCATGTACCATAAAACTTCTAAAAAAGCAGTGTCACAGTTAGACACCTAGCCTGGTGTGGCTACACGTTTTGACAACTAGAGGCAGGTCTCAATAAGGTTTTAACCACTACCCATGGTCAGATAGGTTAGATTCACCAACATTTCAATCATTCAGTTCATTTTACCAATGGCCACCAAAGTATAATTCATTCAGATTTACCGGCATGATAAACAGAGAGACGAAAAAAAAAAAAATGCTACCTTTGAAGCAATCTGAAGTCTGAATATTCCTTAAATATTTACATTCCTTTATCCAGAATTGATATATTATTTTTTATACTAGTAATATTCATACTGGTTTAAATAAACAATTTGATAGTATTTTCCAGTCTTTGTTGAGCAAGAGTAAAAGGAATTAAAGGCATGGGTTCCTTTGACCTGTTCCATCAGTGCTTGGTTTGTCCGTTATCCAGGTTAAAGTGGTGAGGTGCAAACATTTGGTTGCACAAAGCTTGTGCTTAGGTGACAAGTGTATAGTTGATGAGGCAGCTGTAGCCATTGTATGCCATGAACAAGGCTACTGCACATCATCAAAGACCATTTACAGATTGCAGTACTGCTGTACTTTAATGCTCTGCTGTGATTACATCGTTTCGAGGTACTAGAGAGGACAGTGTTGTTGTTTTTTTCTCTTTCCTTTCTTTCTCTTTATAATTTGAGGGAGAGTCCAATCAAAATATTACATGAAAATATTAATTAAAAAAGAATTAAACATGCTGCCACAGATAATGTGTATGAAAATGTAAGTTGAAGTCCTCCTTTCAGAGTCAGCTAGTCAGCCATCAAGTCTCTCAGTCCCCATATGCCCCTATGTGGAGATCAAACAAAGACCTGCGTGAAGCAGCATGGGTAATGTGACTGTAGACCTAAAAGGGCACTCTGAGTGAGTCGTATTTTTTAAAATGCGTAACTGTGCGTAACAGTTTTACAGCCATGCAATGATGTGGTTGCTGTGGGTCTCAAGATCAGTGTGGTTTCATTATGTTCAGCTTGTGATTTCCTTGCGTCATGGCAGCTGTCCTCTCTTCATTACCACCATGCTAAAATAAACAGAATAAAGGGTCAGTTCACCATTTATGAAATTTCCCTTTTCCTCTTGTGGTATCTAGTTTTGTAGATTTTGTTGTTTTCAGTATTAGCAGTTTTGAGATATCAGTCTATGATGTTGCTGTCTCTAGTCTTTACAGTCATACACAATGTTACACAATGCTAATGTTTGCATTTAGCTAAAAACTCAACAGATTTAAAAAATGCTTCCATAATTCAAATGAAAATGTAGGCTTTCTCATTCATTCATCGAACATTTTTAGGTTCAGTTGATGGTGGGCTTTGAAGATCATTAAAAATGATTTGGCTATTGAGTTTTCATTTTCATTTAAACAAGAAAAAAATTGATTTACTGGCAACTATGGGGTTGGGTCTTAGGTGTGACATAGCAAGACATTGACACAGCAATTATATCTGAACTGGAGAGAAGAGCAAAGAGCGGCACTTTTCTCAATGGAAAAGATGTTTTTGCTCTTCTTCCGACTGGCTTCAATAAGAGTTTGACTGTGTTATATGGTTTGTTGATCTGAGTGGTTGAACTTTGCCCGTTTTTCTTTTTTGTAATGTGCTGAACTGACCCTTTAAGTTCTCCTCCTACTGTATTTTCATAGTGACAGTCTCTAGCCAGCACCTTTCTCAGTTGTCTAAGAGCGATGGAGACCATAAACTCATTAGGAAACTGTTCAGTGAGCTAAAAAATGTAATGAGACGTAGGGTAATTTCACCGTAAGGCTCAATACTACCAGACTTTTTTGTAGCCAGTGGAGCTCCCTGCTGGTTATTACATAGAATGAACGTTTAAGCCTCATCCGCATTGGCTTCACTTCACAGACCTGGAAGCTCTGTCCACTATATATACTGTCAATGGTTCTGGTAGAAATATGGCTTTTCACCATGGAGGACTCTGCGGAAGTGGACTTGAAATTTATTTTCATTGAGAGAAGTTATGGATTAACATTAGAGACTAGCTTGTGAACATAGTGGAGTATTTAGCAGCCAGATATTGTTCTCAGGAGTTGGTGGAGACCAAAACAGAGTTAGAAGGAAGAAGGAGTAAAGAGGTGCAAGAAATATGGCGCCAAATGAAAGCTGATGTTGCTCTGTCTGCTAGATGTGTAAAGGTAAGGTAAGGTAATTGTGTGCTGTGTCAGTGTTGTCTTACAATTTGTCCTGCTGCCCCCAAGAGGCCAAAAATATCACTTAATAGAGTTTGAACACTAAATACCATAAGCAAGAATTTAGAACATGTTTTAGAGGAAGGCACAAAGAGAACAAATTCTTTCAGGACAAAATAAAAGAAACAAGAATAATAAGACAAAGATAATAAAATATTCATTTTAGTAAAAAAAAGTGTCTAAAAGATGACACTTTCCTCAGGCAGGGCCATCTGAGTGTGTTTCTGCTCTGCTGAGTTCATGCTGTGTACTTGTTTTCCATTAAAGTGTTCTCATGACACAAGATTTACAGGAATTTGTTTTGGAGCTGGAGGAGTAATAGAGTGGAGTAATGAGTGTTTTTACACACAGACCCAAAGCCTTATCAGGAGGCTGTGTGTGTTCTTAGTTTGTGTGAGACATTTTGTTCTCCAGGGTCATGTTGGGAGAAACAACTTGTCTCTGTCTATGTACACAAACAAGGTTGACTTAGAACATAGATTAATATTGGCCTTTAATTAAAAAAAAACTGATATTGTACAATCAGCCATTTTTCACACATATAATGACGTTATTTCATCAGTGATTGTAGTCTATTGCTGAGCTTCTTACTGAGTCACGTCAGATCATCTCCCAAACCAGTACCACACTAGGCGTCTGTGTTGCCAAGCTTAGCTACTATTTCAGATAAAAAGTAAGTATCCATTTCCAGGGAGGGATAAGGTAAGGCTCCTGTTGGCCACTCATTTCCCCTGACAGGCTGCACATTTGTCACTATCAGTGAATCAGGGGCTAGATCTATCAGCAAGAATATAGGCTTTTCAAGCAGCCCAGTATTTCTAGGATCTACGCCCAATGCCAACATTCAATGCCACTGCAGAAAAAGATCCTGACAGCATGGTGTCATTTACAGAGCGACAAGTAAAGGTAGAGAAACAGCTGGTCTTTAGCAGAGACAGTAAGAGGTCTAAGCATATTGCTGCCATACTGTTTGTTATTAGTGTTCTTTAGACTGTCGTTTATAGTTTTTATATAGTGTTAAATTTTTAGTTCATCATTTTAGTCCAGTTATTCAGGTTGAGTTAAAACCGCAAGCTGTTCCCGGTCTTTGAACAGTGTAATATCCTGAGATTGCTAATATTTGGTATTACCCTAGAGGGAGCTCTTTGGAATCCAAGTGTGTGTTACCTGGCAGGAAGTTACCTGCCAGGTAAGGCATAGGAAAGGTATAGGTAGAGGCCCCCTGGTGGCATATGTGTGTTATGTCTGTGCTGCCTGAAATGTTTGATTAAAGCCACAAGAAACCTACTATTGAAGCCCTGGGTCCTCCTTTGTCAAATGTTGATCCACTATGTTATATTGGCGACGAGGATACTTTGGAGATATGCTGCACCGAGGCAGGAGCACAGAGAGTGGACTTGGCTGATTGTTTGAAGACTCCCTGAGAACAAAGGACTTGGTGAAGGGAGGAGGACACATGTGGGTGAGATGGCAACAATAGGGACACTGCCACCATTTGATCGCAATATGCAAACTTGGGAGGAATACTGTGAAGTTATGGAACACTTTTTTATTGCAAATGATTGTTGATGATGAAGATAAAAAGAAATCCATATTGCTCAGTGTGGTGGGGGCACAAACCTACAGTTTGATGAGAAACCTCCTAAGTCCTGCAAAACCTGGAGAAAAGACTTTTGCACAGTTGGAAGCATTACTGAAAAACCACTTTAATCCCAAGCCAAGTGAAATCATCCAGAGATTTAAATTTGATTCACGTATGATAAAACCCACAGAATCTGTTGCTGAATATGTGGCTGAATTAAGGAAACTATCCCAGGACTGTAATTATGGAGGGACATTGTCACAAATGTTACGGGACAGGCTGGTGTGTGGGATAAATGATGACAGAATCCAGAGAAGATTACTATCAGAGACTGCTCTCACATTTGAAAGTGCCTTGTCTCTAGCCCAAGTTATGGAAATCTGCAAATAAAAATGTGCAGGATTTGCAAATGAAAGTGGGAGCTATGTCATGTAATGCAATGAAAAGTGGTGAATCAAAGAGCTATGGAAAGGTACAAATTGACAAAGAGTGTTACCGCTGCAAGGGGAAGTATGCACCCACAGACTGTCGTTTCAAAAAGGAATAATGACCCGAGCACCCCACAGCACACATCCATCCTGTAATGAGAACATATAATAAACAAAGGATAAAGGTGCTCGGAAAGACTTATGTGAGAGTTAACTACAAAATGCAGGAAAAGATACTGCCCATTATAGTAGTTAAAGGCAGAGGTCCAAATTTATTGGGAAGATGGTGGTTGAAGCATGTTAAACTAGACTGGGCCGAAATCAAAAGCCACGTGCAGCACATTACAAACCACCCACAATCCCTGACCCTACAGCAAGTCCTCACAAAGCATGAGGAAGTGTTTAAAAAGGAACTGGGGACCTTAAAAGGGTTTAAAGCCACTATTCAAGTGCCTGCTGATGCTACTCCCCGCTTCTATAGACCCAGGTCTGTTCCCTATGCTATGAAGCCTAAAGTTGATGCTGAGATTGAAAGGTTGATCAAAGAGGATATCATCACTCCAGTTAAATATTCGGACTGGGCTGCTCCTGTTGTTCCCTTACTCAAGCCAGACGGAGACTGTAGACTTTGTGGAGATTATAAATTAACTGTTAATAGAGTCTCCACCCTAGAACAGTACCCCATACCCAAAGTGGAGGATTTGCTGTCTGTGTTAGCCAGAGGACAGCAGTTCACTAAACTTGACATGAGTCATGCATATCAACAAATCCAAATGGATGAGCAGTCTAAGAATTATCTAACTGTGAACACTCACCGTGGCATGTTTACATATAGCAGACTACCATTTGGTGTGTCCTCTGCTCCCGCGATCTTCCAAAGAACCATGGAGGGGGTCCTTCAGGGAATACCCCAAGTTGCTGTTTATTTGGATGATATTTTGGTTACCGGGGCAACTAGAGAGATGCACCTCAGGAACCTGGATGAGGTGTTAACCAGGTTGGAAGATGCTGGTCTCAGGCTAAAAAGAACCAAATGCACCTTGCTGGCTGATGAAGTTCAGTACCTTGGATACAAAGTGGATGCTAAAGGAGTTCACACTGTGGAAAACAAGGTAAAAGCTGTTGTTGATGCCCCCACACCAACTAGTGTGACAGAGCTTAAAGCTTACTTAGGCTTATTGAACTATTATAATCGCTTCCTTCCCAATCTTTCCACATTGCTTGCCCCTTTATACTATCTGTTGAAGAAGAATGTAAGCTGGGAATGGAGTGAGAGTCAAAATGAAGCTTTCCTAAAGTCTAAAGACTTATTAAAATCAGCAAACATATTAGTGCACTATTCAAGAGACAAAGATTTAATATTAGCATGTGATGCCTCACCATACGGCGTGGGAGCTGTGCTGTCTCACAGGTTGGACAATGGAACAGAAAAACCAATCGGATTTGTCTCCCGAACCTTGACATCAGCGGAGGGAAAGTATTCGCAGCTGGATAAAGAAGGTTTGGCTGTGATTTTTGGTATAAAAAGGTTCCACAAATACCTCTATGGCAGGAACTTTACAATTGTAACAGATCACAAGCCCCTGATTTCACTGTTCAATGACACTTAACCTGTACCTCAGATGGTTTCACCACGGGTTCAGCGGTGGGCTGTCTGGCTCAGAGCTTATGAGTATCATATAGTGTACAGGCCAGGAAAACAAAATGCGAATGCAGATGCCCTCAGTAGGCTTCCCTTGCCAGAGGCACGCCCTGCTGTAGGAGGGGAGGAGGAGCTAGTGCTGATGCTGGATGTGATGGATGATGCACCTGTATCCACAGAACAAGTAAGACAATGGACAGCCAAAGATGTAACACTGTCGCATGTACATGAGTTTGTGTTAAGAGGATGGCCCGCTGCAGTACAGCCTCAATTCATGCCTTATTTTACCCGACGCTTAGCATTAAGTGTTCGAGATGGATGTGTGCTGTGGGGTGCTCGGGTCATTATTCCTCAGCAAGGAAGAAAAATGTTGCTGAAGTTGCTGCATCAGTCCCATCCAGGAATGTCTAGGATGAAAGGTTTGGCAAGGTCATATGTTTGGTGGCCTCGGATGGATCAGGATGTAGAAAGTGAAGTACACCAGTGTGAAGCCTGTCAATGACACAGCAAGTCCCCTACTACAGCACCATTACATCCATGGGAATGGCCGGAGAAGCCATGGACTCGACTTCACATGGATTATGCGGGTCCCTTTTTAGGCAAAATGTTTTTGGTGCTGGTTGACTCACATTCTAAGTGGATGGATGTATATTCATTAAAAACAGCAACCACTCATGTTACCCTTGAGAAACTCAGACAAAGCTTCAGTATCCATGGATTACCAAAAATGTTGGTGAGTGATAATGCTACCTGCTTTACAAGTGCTGAGTTTGCAGATTTCATGTCCAAAAATGGTATAAAACATGTGACTTCTGCCCCTTTTCATCCTTCGTCTAATGGGTTGGCCGAAAGAGCAGTTCAGACCTTTTAAGGAGGGGATGAAGAGGATGCAAGGAGGAAAGGAGAGCTTGGAAACTAAAGTGTCGAGATTCCTGTTTAGTTACAGAATCACTCCACACTCTACCACAGGTTTGTCCCCGGCAGAGATGCTCATGCCCAGGAGGCCCCGGTCCATGTTTGATTTGTTACTCCCAGACTTGAAAACCAAGATGGAAAAGAAACAATGGAAACAAAAAGCTCATCCTGATAAGACTATCAAACTCAGATGTTTTAATCCAGGAAATCTAGTTTTTACAAAGAACTATGGATACGGTCCCAAATGGATCCCTGGAACCATTGAGAGCTGCACAGGTCCACTGTCATATACCGTTCTCACCGAGAATGGACAGGTTTTGAAGAGACATGTTGATCAGATCAGGAGGAGGGAGCTAAGCAGACTTCCTGAACTAGATCCCAGTACACCCCAGGTTGTGACTAACCCACCAACTGTGGTGCCAGAACAAGTACCGTCCTCTGTATCTGTCTGTCCAACAACCCCTGTGAAGAACTCTGAGAGTGGTCTACCTAAGCTGGAGAGTGCGCCTAGTCCTGTAGTGCAGGAACCACAAACACCAAGCTTGAGACGCTCTACTAGAGAGAGGCGTCCTCCAGACTATTATAGACCATAAATGTATGGCTAACAGACGGAGAATGTATTGGTTAATTAATTTCAGTTACTAAAATTCTTAGAGGGAATTAAAGGCTAAGTTGTAAAAGTGAAGAAAAAATATACACTGTATGTTATTATAATTTTGAGGAACTAAGATTTAAGTGAGGAACATGTATAATGTAATTTAATTTTACTTTCAGTTAAGGGATGGCTGCAGACCTGAGAGGGGAGGGATGTAATATCCTGAGATTGCTAATATTTGGTATTACCCTAGAGGGAGCTCTTGGGAATCCAAGTGTGTGTTACCTGGCAGGAAAGGTATAGGTAGAGGCCCCCTGGTGGCATGTGTGTGTTATGTCTGTGCTGCCTGAAATGTTTGATTAAAGCCACAAGAAACCTACTATTGAAGCCCTGGGTCCTCCTTTGTCAAATGCTGATCCACTATGTTATAAACAGCTTCCTCGTTTGAAGTGGGTGATTGTACCGTAATGTACAATGTTAAAATTAATTATAAAATTGGAACTGAAAAAAGTATTGTTCAGGAACCAGCATGAAAGTCAAGACATTGTATCGGACTGGTATCAAATATTTTTGAATGTTACCCAGCCCTAGGTGTGTAGCACAGGTGATCTAGTCTAGTTTTTTGACTTCCCCATGAGCTTTCCCTAACCTTGACCATCATGCATATACATCATTGCCATGTATAGATATAGAAGGAAGAAAATGTGTTTTTAAAGATTGGCATTCAACTTTAGCAACAGTCATTGACAGGTTATCAGCTATCTGTCGGGTTGGCTCCATCAGTAAATGTTTTCTGATATTTAACCTGAGCTATTTGATACGATACGTCTATGTATCAGCAAGTATGCTCTGCTAATGTGCACATTGCTTGAACAGCACCATTGACATTTAGAGGCTAATGTTAGTGGGCTGTGGGTAGATATTCAGCCACCAATGTGACCAATCTTTGGTATGATACTAGAGACCAGGTTACCCTTTCATCTAGCGACCAAATAATCATTTAGAGATATTCATGCGATAATTAATTGCTGGAAGTTAACATTATTCATGTGAAAACAAATGATCAAATCAATATTGATCATTTGATCATTGATCATTGATCATGATTGCCGCTAGCTCTGACCCTCCGTGCCTTCATACAAAATTTTGCTGTAGATTTTACTGTGGAGTTTTTGTCCACTAGTAGCGTTATGAAGTATTGTTTTCATGAGTGGGTCCCTGATTTTATTTTATTTTTTATGCATTTGACGAAATACACATTGGTACCAACAACACTATTCTACTGATCTACAGGTGGCAGTAATGTGCTAAGAAACGTAGCAATGAACCAGCAAAAGATAGGCAAGTAGCAATGCAGATTACAGAAATCCTAGTGCATTTAACCAAGGGGCAACCTCCGTGGCGAGCAAATTAAGCCAACATGAAAGCATGAGTCAGTCTCCATAAGGCCCAATAATAAAATGCCCAACTTTACAGCAGGAATAAACATGTTTATGTCCTGATACAAAAAACGGTTTTAGTCAAAATGATTATATAAAGGCATAAATACGATAATTTTATTTATTTACCACACACCCAGCAATTTGTGGCACAGGTCTAGATCGTACTAGTGGGCACTTTTGTCAATTTCTTGCACAAAATAATAATAATAATAATTACAATGTTAAAAATAACCAGCCAGTGTCAGAAAATTAGACTTTGCTGGAGAACGAGAGATCTTGTTCAGGCATGACACAGCGCTGTGTTCACTAGACTGTATTTCTACATGTACAACAGAAGTGCTCCCTCATTCAGATGTCTCTCTGCTCTCTTGCTGTGTGCTCATTTCACAGCTCTGTGCATGCAAAATATATGAAACTAAATAAACGCCGTGGCCTGTCCTCTGTTATACAAGCTGACACCACTACGGTTTTCATTGCGTCTATAATCTTTATGGAAACAGTAACAGTACAAGGTTACGACACACAATAACTGTTTTCCTGCCTTTTCATTTTAATTGAATCTGACTGAGCCCTCTTGATCTGATTGGGATTTGCCTCAATTTTCTTTTTGCATATGCTAACGGGGCTTCTTTTATTCTATTCTCTTGTCATCCGTGAATGATTAAATAACTAAATAACGTTTTCAAAAGGCTCCGCTCGTCTTTGTTACATTCATTACTGCTTGACTCAAAGGGGGCCCACATGATTCAAGGTTGGATGATTTGAATTTTGGAAGTCTGGGACTGACAACATTAAACTGAAATTATTCAGTTTGAACAATTTGACATGAGAACCTGTGGACATCTGTTCAATTAGTAACATAATTACTGCAATTAGAGGATTTCAATCAGTTCGTCTCCTAAAGGTCTAGTTACACCAGCATTTCACATGCTTAAATGTTCCAGCAAAATCAATTAATTTTAATAAAATCACTGTGATTCGTCAGTTTGCTTGTGGGAGCAAAGTAAATCCACTTGCTGCCACTCTGCCTTGGTAATATATCCCAGTGGTCATTCAAGGTATTAAAGCATTTTCCCTGTACACCACCATTATAAAAGATATATAGGTAAAATTTTTGACTGAACACAAACTGCAAACACGGTCAGGTATTATTAGTAGTATTTTTAATCCATTGAAGTTTTATATTTGTAAAATATCTTTGTCAGAGCCAAAAAACGATATTTGCATGTCGTCAGTGTAAAGTCTACGGGCCAAGCGGGCAGTCGCCATACAACACGGAAGCAAACCCAGAAGCTAAAAAACTTTTTTGGCTTCTGTGCTTGGCGACTGGGCACCATCTTCCGGTATCTAGTTCCTATAACACATCCATGGGAAGCTGTCATAGCTTATTAACTGTGGTGTACCGGATTTAATTTAAAGGTCCAGTGTTTTACATTTAGGTGGATCTATTGGTAGAAATGGAATACAATATGAATAACTTAGTTTTCATTAGTGTATAATCACCTGAAATAAGAATCATTATATTTTTGTTATCTTAGAATAAGCTATTATATCTGCAGACCAAGCTTATTGTAGTTAACTAAAACTAAACTAAAATGATGTGTACTTACAACTAAAATAAGACTATTTAAGAATTTTTTTTTTTTTTTTTTTAGTTCCAGTCAATTTGGTCCAATTTGTCAACACAAGGAGGGATTGGTGCACTTATATTTATTGAGACTGGGATGTGTACATGACTGAGAGTCAGTGTGTTTGTTTTGTAATACCTATTATGAACTTCTTAAATCTTGCCCCTGACAAATACCCCCATATTATAATAAAAAAAATAAAATGAAATCTAACACTGAAACTAAAAACTAAACTGAAACAAGCAAACCCACTCTGGAAACTCAATGAAACTAAACTACGTTGACAACAAAATTTCTAGAATGAAATCAAGTAAAAACTAATGAAAAACACAAAACTATAATAACAATAATAATAATAATAACAGATGCCACTGGTCACCTTCCATGGACCCCTCCACATTGTACCACCATGTTTCTGCAGAAACCCAGAACGAACAAACCAAACACTGGCTCTGTATAGGGCGGTTCGTGTTTTGGTTGGGTTTGGTTTGGTTAGCTCGCAAGTTGCCAATTACCATGCTAGTAATTACTACAGTTCATAACAGTACATTACACCAGTGGCTCCCAAACTTTTTCCTTAAGAGACCCCTTTTCTATCATTTATTAAACTGATGACCCCTGACTAAGAGATATTTTAGATATGAGATATTTCATATTAAATTCAAAACTGTACAATGAAGTTTGTGTAAAACCAGTGCTTTGGTTGAATTCTGAGCAGTTTATTTCCTGTTTAGGGAACGTTAAAGTTTTCTTATATGCCTTAAAATCAAGACTCAAGTCTAGTCTAGTCTAGTCTAGCGCATAGTCTAGCCCCTAGTGGGGGTCCCAACACCTAGTTGGGAACTACTGCCCTACATCACTAAGCACCATGTATTTTGTAAAGACATGTGGATGATGGCCAATTTACACAAATTAATAAAAATATATTTTCTCCCTTACATCTAGTGGCAGAGAAACTAAACTTCAATCCCAATGGATGTGACTGCAATTTTGTCTGTGGTACTCAAAGGACTGCAAAAAAAATGTTTTAATTGAATAGCAATAACCCAAAAACCTTGCGGTTTTCATTAGAACTGCCTTCTACTATAGAATATGGTCCGTGTGAAAAGTGTTAACGTCAAGGTCTGTGGGTTATCCAGAAATTTCCACCAAATGGGTATTATATGGTACCCACTTTTTTTATTAGTAGTAGTAGTAGTAGTATTCAATGGGGCATTTTATGCCTTTATTAGAGAAGACAGGATATAAGGAGAGATAGAGGGAGAATTACATGCAACAAAGGTTCCAGGTTTGAATCAATGACTTTTGCGGTTCATGCTAGACGTCTTAATGTCCCATGCCCACTGGTCAGGCCAAAACTTTGACAGATTTCAGAAATTAAACTAAATGTTCCATAATTTAAAAAAAATGCCGGCAGTGGTTGGCTTTGAAGTTCTCTGAAAATTAATTTGGAAATGAATTATGGCAGTTGCAATGCATTTTCAAACAAGGAAAAATGGATTTCTGAATCAAAATTTTTGTCTGAATGTTTTCAATGTAATATTGTTGGTCCTGGACTTCTGTACAAAAAAAAATGAGCAGCTTAACACAAAAACAGCTAAATCAATGTGAGCATTCATATCACTTTGCTATCTAATCTAACATTTTCCGTCACACCTTCTCTTCCTCGGGCAGCTGTGTCTCCAGTGCTGCTGTGGAAATGAAACATTCTCTGCATTCCTGACTCTGGGCCGCCTCCATTGAGGTCACTGCCTAGGCCCCTGGGCTCATTCACAGCAGCACTCTGCAACAGCAACATCATCGTTGTTATTTCCCCCAACCAGAAGTAGTGCAGATGAGTCAACAGCACACTCATACATCTGGTGATATATCTGAGCAGTATAACACATTTACACAGGATTTAATTGTACTGTGAGGTGTTTTTGGAGCAATCAACAAATTTCAGTAGGCTGAAACAATTCCTTTATTCATTAGGCTGTACCTCTTTACTGTGCTGAGTTGTATGACAAAAACCCATGCTTGGTCCTGATTAGACTGTGGAGAGCACTTACTGATTTTCCCCTATGGCCTTGCAATCAGTGTAGGATCAGGATGAAACAGCCCAACTCTCCCCTGACAACTCCCACATCAGTAAATTGCGACTAAAATCCTCACATCACTTTATGACTCCTGACATATGCTATTTTTATGTGCTGTGTGACTCATTCTTTTACCAAAAAAAAGACAATCAAATGTGGTTTGCTCCTCCGCGGAATACAGTAATAATCTTTTAGACATTTTCATAGAAATAAATATTTGTTTTGCCTCTCTCATCACAATATTGTGCTGTGTCCAGTGTTGCACATACAGTATTAATAACAACAAAATGCCAACAAGTCCTCTGCATTAACTTTCCAAATGCATCATTGGTCTGTGCTCTCCAGAACGACACCTGTAAGTGTTATCTAAGCTGACCCCACTGATAGGACGACATGGATTTTCTTATCTGACACTGCCTTGGCTTGGTTTTTATAAAAGTAAGGGGATGTTTGCCATCTTGGTTACAATCATAACCACTTGGTTACGGAACAAGAGCGCTAATGGTTAAAAGATACCATAGTACGGGTGCCTGGTTAGCTCAGTTGGTAGAGCTGGCGACCCATATATACGGAGTTGCTGCATCAGCCTGGGTTCGAATCCGACCTGTGACCCTTTGCTTCATGTCATCCCCTCTCTCTACCCCCCTTTCCTGTCGATCTTCAGCTGTCTCTATCCAGTAAAGGCATGAAAAGGCCCAAAAAAAGAACTTAAAAAAAAAGGATGACTACAATTTCCTATGTTAAAATCTGCCATTCTGTGTAAGACATTCCCTTTTTTAAATGAAAACAGAACAGGCCTTATTAAAATATAAAATATACTTTTAAAACAAGAAACATGGGGCGCCTTGGTAGCTGGCCCCTGATATACCAAGGCTGAGTCCTTTCTGCCATGGGTTCGATTCCGATCGGTTGTTCTATTTTTGCCGAAAGTCGCATCAAGCAGCACAGAGCCGATCATGCGGGCAGGAAGTCAGACCCAGAAACAGCACAGAGAAACAGGCTACTTTTCAAAATAAAATGCCCTGTGCACACCCCGATTGTAAAAATCTGACAAAAAATAAGCACATAAATCCGGAATAATGTCCAAACCAACTAAATCTGGTGAGCGAAACAGCTTCTGACACCCTCCTGGTGGGGCATTAAGCCGCGTACAGGGCGGACCAAAGCATAATCCAGTGGAATCAAGACATAAACCTTTTCCAAATCAAGTCCTCTCTGTAGCTGAGGTAAATAAAGAATTGAGAATTTACAATTCATAAATATCTTTTCTGCTATCAGTAATTAATATCTTAATCCTAACCACAATTCAGTAATCAGTATATACTGTTTATATATGTTAAAGGTTTGATGTCACATGACAAAACTTAGCTTATCTTCTGTCTAAACATTCAATATCAAAAGGTTATTTTTCAAACAAGAAAAAAACAGCAGTGAGTGGATGCTGTGTAAATTTTTCCACCCAAATGGTATTCTCATGCTGTGTTGCCATAGAAGCCTGATTCAATGTGTAATTGCTAATGGGCTCATTAGTGAGGGGGAGAGATGTGAGAGGGGAAAGGGAAATGTCCAATGTTGTGATGCAGCTTCTTTTTATGTTAACTGTGCTATATCGATGTCGTTGGATGCTGGTGTTTGTGCATCAGCGTGGTCTTTGGTTGGTTTAGAAAGAGGTGGAATATGAGCTGGTATGTGTAAGTCAGACGCAGAAGGTGATCGTGGTCCTTAATGTTTACCAAGTACTGTACACTTTTAAATTCAGAATGAACATAGAAAAACAGAGAATTCAGTTCACTTTTCAAATCTTCAAATGCTGCTCTTGGAAGTTTGTCAATTGTTTTTGACCATGGACATATATAACGATGGATGACATGACAGCTCTCCAGAAATGAAGCCAAAACATCATGAAAGATGGCAGCGGTCATATCTGGGATATTATGGCTTCCTTTTTGATAGTGGAGGAATGACGTCCATCTTTTTTATGCCGATGTATTTGACGGTTGTTTTCAACATTGGCGTAACAAAAACAGTCTCAAGCTTCAGTATCACTTGTTCCCTCCCCTCCCGAGAAAAGGCACAGTTCTGAGCACCAGAGTGCTCAAGGAGCAAACAAAGGACACTGTGTGAAGTGCTGTGGATAAATGTGTAGCCCCTGTACATACGGGTGTGTTGACTGTGGGTCAGAGGAATAAGAGGAGAGAATGTGTGCATTGAAATGCATTCCAACAAGGATTTCTTGGACTGAGCTTATAGTTTTGACATTTCATAGAACTTATAGTCTTCATAATGATAAGCTAATACTGGGAATAAAAGGAAAAGGCAGAGTGTGCACAAAAACATGTGCTGAGAATTCCCTACAGTAAATTAATGAAGGCTGAATATATTTTTCATGTTTTATATAGCCTACTACACAGGATGTTTGTCTTGGGGAAAGATGCTTAAGCCTATTCGCATCTTAATTATTTTGAATAGCCTATTTTGTTTCAGTTATATCAGCTTTATCAACCTATACTGTTCCAAAATGGACTGCTGTACTTCTGTTGGTATATGGTCTAAACAGTTTTACTGCATGACAGTTGAATTCCTTAGTAGTCAACATTAGCTGTTAGATAACAGCTAGATAACAGCTAATGTTGACTACAAAGGTAATTGTTGTAGATGCAGAAAACATAATGGAGTTAGAGTACACACAGTTGGTAGCAATGATTGAGAAGGGTCAATGGTTAATGTCTTTGTATATAACCAGAACAAAGAGAGATTACACAGCAGATGGTTGAAAGCATTCATTTAAAGGTTAGTTGTTTCATTCAAAGTGTTTGATTCTCTGCCTTCATCGCGTTTCTAATTTGCTTGATTTCAGCACAATTTAACCGATGTTTACCCTTTTTACAGAGGGTGAGCTGTTGCTTTCTCAAGAACTCAAGTATGTTATCGCCTTCTCCTCAAAAGGAACCACATTTGTTTCCATAGCTCTGATGTCCGCTCTGACCTGACATCCACTGATTCACACAAACAGAAATGATCTATTAAAGTTTGAAACAATGTTAAACACATTATTGAAAAACATAGTAAGAGCCCAGGAAGTCAGGAAGTCGTGTTCCACCAGAAGGTTTTGGAAGACACTCAGACCAATGTTTGGGGGGTTCCAGTGTCTGCAGTCTCCAGTCTTGGCCCAGATAACTGGATGCTGGACTGTTTACCTGCATGCAATCAAAGCTCGCTCAGATGTGATTGGAAATGGAAATGCAGAACGTTTCCAATACCAAAATCGTGTCCTTTACCTACAGATTCTACATTCATATCTAGATATCTATTTAGAGGGATTAGGTTTAAGCATACATACTACTTGGTTTAGGTTAGGGAATCTTGGGCATGCTTAAAAGAAATGTTGGGATGCAAACAGTGGCCTCTTGTGTTAAAATCTCATGTTTTGTTGAGCAGTACATTCCCCTTGATCTCCATTTCCCTCAATAGTAATGTCAGTCTGCTTTGCTCCAGACAAACAAGAGTCACAATACCAAAGCTGCTGGTTGGCTTTGATACTTGAACATAAACATATGTTGTTTTTGAGCATTTTCTCAAATGGCAGATGTTGGGGTTATTGTTTCAAAGCCAGTCTCAGGTCCACTATGTTCACCTGTTAGTCACTGTCTGCCATTTGGTGCTTGGCTAGCAGCATACAGTAGGTCGATCAGAGCTTCTGTGCTGAAAACATCTACCTGTGGAGCTGTGAGACTGAACCAAAACAGTAAAACCAAAACAATGAGCTGAAAGGCTCTAAAATCCTCGATCTGAGGGGAACTGCAGAGTCGGGTGAAACTGTCTGTGGGTTTGTTACCTCGAGCAACCCCTTTCACATTACACAATAATTTCATCTATGTTTAATTATCGATTGGTGCAGCTTTGATTATAAGCCTTTGACTGTCATTAAAACATGTAGAATGCAACGTTAATGTTAATTATGTGGAAAATGCCACAGTTGCAAGCATTTTTTGTAGTTCCAGTGTAAACAATAGCGTACTTATGCAAATACAGAAATATAGCTATGATTCATTATTTTCTTTCTGTCATCACTGATATTTTACAGCACATGATTATTTGCAAATATGACCACACAACAAATTCTGTAATCTGCATGTTGTATTTCAGAGCTGCAGGTTCTAGGTACTACTAAGTCCATGTAGGTGCTTTCTAATGCAGTGGGCAGATTGCATTCGTCACTTGTTTAGTGCCCACACACTCTGTCCACTGAATAAATCAATGGTACGGTCAACTTTTCATAAGTTGTAAGTGCTACTTTAACCTTAGTGACAACACATAGCTGTTAAACATTAAACGGCATTTCACAGGGGCACAAACGCATATGGCAAAACTGAAAGATAACATATCTGCAGATGAACCGATTTTGATTTCATAAAAAAAGAGTAAATTAGAGCCATATAATTCCAGTCTTATAAATATTTCAAGACTGCTGTGACTAACTCTGTTACAGCTTGAATTTGAAGTGAAAGTTTAACGAAGCTGGATGAAAATAAGTAAAATGTCTCTTAAAGCCGTATGTTCATTACATGTTCAACATTAGATTTAGCAAACACTACCTGACAAATTAAGTTATAGGTCATGTCAAATTATGTCAAATTAGAAGCTTGTACTCACTGCAGGGGAGCTTCCACATGTACTGTCATGGCTGTTGTACTTGCACATAAAGAGCATGAGCCACTTTTTGCCTCGTCTCACTGTAGGTGTTGCTGGTTTGGTTTATATGATATTCACTCATGAGCTACAATGAATTAAAATGTTGTCATGTTGGGACAGTGGCACTCAATAAACATAGGGGTACTGTGAGTCAGTGGGAATGGAAATAGAAAATAAAGTATGTAAAAATAAGTATGTAAGATACGTACTTATTACAACATATAACAATATATAGAAAACAGAAAATAAGACATTCAAATATGTATAATACAGTATATAACATAAGTGTAATAAATATTGATGAGTGCTAATAATGCTATTAATGACATGAGTACACTGACAGAGAATAAATCATGACGTAGCCTACATGAAGCTTGTGACATAAATGTCAGTCAAGCTTTCACAGGAGCGAAAGAAAAGAAAGGCAGAAACATCAGATCTGCGTGGAGTGATGTGGAGACTGTGTCCTTCCTCACACGAACACATGAAATAAATATGAATGTCATATTTCCATCATGTGCACATGGTTTTCCACTGGTTGAGGTTTGACTGCCTCCGATCTGCGTGTCCTCTTCTTCTGCAAAGGTTTAATGGCACTGGATTGGCGAATTAGCGCCACCAGCTCTTTATTTCAATGAACCGACTCCCAATATTTACATGGATGGAACTCACATTTCTTATTCTTTCTAAACATGTGGTCCAGTGTGTAACATTTAGGAGGATATATTGGTAAAAATGGAATAAAATATTCAAAGCTATGTTTTAATTATTGTATAATCACCTGAAGTAGGAATCATTATGTTTTTGTTACCTAAGAATGGGATGTTTTTATCTACAGAGGGTCCTCTCCTCTGGAGTCCGCATGTTGAGCCGTCACGTTTCTACAGTAGCCCGGAATGGAAAACCAAACACTGGCTCTAGATAGGACCTTTTGCTGTTTTCTTGAGTTTCGCAGCCACATTAGTTTGTCCTACACACTTGGAACGCTAAACTGTATTCAAATGGTTGCAAACTGCAGCTTCACTGCTAAATGCTACTTAATCTGACATACTGGTCTGCTACATTTGGATGGAAACCTAGCTAGTGAATTTGAAGCTGAAGAATTATAAGATGACATCAGAATATTCCATGTAATATTTCACATGAATACGCTGAAAAGCCATACGTCCGAGTTATCCACCAGCATTTAAATGTATGTATGTATGTATGTATGTATTTATGGTTTGGAGGCTGTGGAATGGGTTTCAAAACTCAAGAAACAAATATAACCCAGTCCACATGTGTCTGGGGATCCATTTACAATTTAATCAAGCTGGGATGTATTTATTTGTAAAACTTTACATTTGTTCAGATTGGTTGGTATGTGGAAAATGTATTTGTGAGCACAATAAATTACTTACAAATTACACATTTGTAGATCTTTTTTCATTTATGACTCATGAAACATGCATTTGTTTCCAGTATTGATACAAATTTCTCTCCATACTGCAGGGAGGGGCCAGACATTGTAAACATTCAGAGCTGAGGCCAAACCTATGGACGGTTCGGGGGCATGCTCCCCCGGGAAGTTTTTTTTTTTCCAATTTAAAGCAAATATATGCACTATATTTTAAGCTAGTTGACATAATAGAATGCCAAAAAAATCTGTACATGATTTGGGAATAACATGCTAGTTGCCCAGGAAAAAAATCTCCCTGTAGAGCCTACATCCTATTTTTATATCTAATTGTTCTCCAACTGTCTTCATCATTCTGAAACCAGAACACAAAAAAATGTTGAGGATGACTAATTTTCACTCCTACCACTTAAAAAGAGGCAAAAGTTACTATCTTAAATAACTATTTTTAGGTTATATAACATAGGTAGGGCAGGAATTTGGTGTTGACAGCATTACTTATCTAGAAACCTATTTCTGTTAAACTATGCTGCAGTTCACAGAATGAATGTCAATCTGACAAATCTGCTGCATGTAAGTCCATCCCATAATAATCTGCTTATCAAGGATCCCCAACAATGCCATGTAAATATGGTCTTTAATGCGCTGATACTTCAATATAATGAAGAAAATATAAAATAAAAAAAAGTATTAAGAAATTTAAGATGCAAGAAAGATTAAATACACATCTTACAACTAATCCTGGCACCCCTGCTCTCCTTTACTCCTCTGTTCCTCACTCCTTTTTCATCACTTGTCCCTCTTCCTTTTCACCAGCTAAACATCTCATTTCCTCACTTTCTCTTTCACTCCTCCCTCCCCTCTCTCTTCCTCAGTCCTTAAATCCTAAAAGAATTAGGACTTTTGAGAAAAGATTTCAGTGCTGAAGCCCCAAAAGCCCTGTCGTAAAAAGTAGCTTTGCAGTACGTAAATGAGCGCTATTGGCCTTCTCAGCAAGAAAGCAAATAAGCACATACTTCCCTACTGTTTTACATTTCACTTTTTTCATTCCAACTTCACCTCGGCCTCAAATTCATTTTAACACTGCTGGTCTTTTTCGTAAAAACTCCTCCAGCATACAGGAAATGATGGATTTTACATTTCCAGTTTGTTCTAGAATAGATTGTTAATAGCCAGCATGGCTGATAGACGCAGATAAAAGCAGTAATTATAGAAAGTCAAACTTTCAGTAACAGAAATTTCCAGGAAAAGAATTCACAGTACTGCCCACACATTGACTGACAGGTGATCTCAGGGTTGTGCAGTGCAAAAAAACACAACAGCAATGACAAGCCCTAACACCACAAATGAAAGATACATAAAAACACTTCTTTGTGATTACTACTTTAAAGGGTTTAACAGGAAAAACTGTTTTAAATATACAGTAGTTTTCCAGGAGGGGGGCCTCTTTGGATTCAGGCCGCACGTCCATCATCCAAGTTGTGATGACTCATGCTGTTACACCATGCCTACGCATCTATCCCTCTGCTGCACACCAGCTTTATCTGTTTCTGTCTTTCCCTTTCCAACCCTCACTGCTGTTGTCACACACACACACACACACACACATCCACACGTTTATGGACAAACTCTCCTCCCCCTTTATTCTGCAAGGCAAAAAGCTAGAACACAGTATTCTTCACTGCCACCAATCCGTGCCCTCATTTTAAACATATCTCCTGCCTAATTCACTCAGTTACGTAACGGACAATTATACAACCAATTCAGCGCGCTCCTCAAAGACTAGCCTCACAAGGGCACTCCAAGCACACAGCGGTAAGCGGGGCACTGGTGATAGGGGGAAGAGGAGGAAATGTGTAAGTAATTTTAATAAAGAGATGGAATACAGTTAAGACCCATCATGGACTAATGATAGGAAATGAATAACGGGGGAGGAGGGGAGCCGGTGTGAAATTGTCAATTAGGATTTTCTTCCTGTGGTGACTAGAGGGAATTCAATAAGCCAGAGGCAATAGCAGGACCGCGTCTATATGGAGATCACAGAGGCCTGCTTCTCCCTCTCTGCGTGCGCTGAAGCTCTACAAGCTAAAGGCAAACTGTGGATTATAAGATCAGCGTTCATAAATGCAGCGACAGTTATCTTGCTTTAAAAATGTATCTGTTTTAGGAATCTGTGGCAGACACTTCTACTTATCACTAAGTCCATGTGGGGTCCTTGTCTTGTTCATATTCAAGACCCCCTCAAGACAAATATAATAGTCTGCTTTAACAATAATGTTTTCTGATATGTTTTTTCTTGCAAGAAAGTACAATTAACACATTCAAATCCTTAAAAAGGCATCTACTCCTTCTGCTTCACGTCACAAGCCATGTTTGTAGGCCCCGCCCCTTAAAATCAGATTTTAAATTAATGTTAAAGCATCCTTCTAGTGTCAAACTCTGCACATACATCATTCTGCACAGTGAAGATCAAACATCACACTGTAGCAACAAGAAGAAAAACTGATTTTTGGCGAGAGGGGGCCGTTAATAAGACATTGTGATTCATTATTGACAAAATTATTCCCAACCCTGGTAATAATATACTGGGAAGAAGCATTAATTACTTTTTTATACAGAGCTTTATAGTGCATTTCAGCTCACTGTTTAGCTTTAGTTCACTCTCACAACTCACAAAGTTATGTTTTGGGCGCAGCAGGCAGCTGTTTCCAGAGAATATCTGGTGAACACAGTGGAGCTTTTAGCAACTAAAGTGCTGGATATTTCCCTCAGACTCACTATAGGTGGACACAAACAGACTCCAAAAGAAGGTTCATGTTGGTCTGTAACTGCTGGATGTGTAAATAAGCAACTGTTTACTAACAAGTTCCCCTTATGAACTTAAATGATGATAGGTAAATGTTGTGTTCATAACTTGTTTCCCCTCCAAGAGGTCAAAGAAATCAGCTGACCGAGCTGGCAAGCTCATTAGCTTAGAAATGGTGTTCAGTGGTGAACAAAATACCGAGGGGTGGGGTACACAGAACAGTGGAGAGAAAACTGAGAGAAGCTGAAGGAGCTATTGTGACTGACTAGTTACCAGTTAGCTCAGCAGCTAAGTTCACCAAGTAATCCATGTCAGTCGTCACCTCGTTCATGTGGACGAGCGAAAGTAATTTTTGGGTGAAACCGCAGCTTCAGTAAAATGGTACAAAACATACTTGAGTCTTATAATGCTCATTTCTAGCTACAGACCAAGCATATCAGTAAACCAGCAGCACTGGCAGTGAAAGCAAACAAGTCTGTCCATACACTTAAAACATATAAAAACACATAAATTCTCTATTAAACTCTGAGACTTTTAGTTTTTGGATGTGGAATCCATAGTTAGCCTGGCTAGAGAGACTCTAGACAGCCACCACTACTGAGGTTCAGCAAAATATAGAGGAAAAGGTCATGTATGATGCACATTCTAGCTGATAAAATGTAAATTGTTGTTCATTAGGGTTAGATGTAAAGTAAAGATGTAGTGTAAAATGGCTACACATTTTTATAATCGGAGAATGTAAGAATCACTTTAGGCCTACAACAATGACAAATGAAATGTTAAAAAAAAACTGTTATTCATTTCCATATCATTTTTTTTTTCAAAGCTACAAGGAGGCTGTAAACAGGCGTCTTTGGCTCTGGAGGTGTAGGTTACCCTTGTCCTAAGGTATTACTGAAAACTGACAACAGCTATTAAATGGACCTTTTAGTGAGATTGTTTCCTCGACTGCTAGTCTAGAAAGAACCTTGAACCTCAACTCATATGGTTTGTTTCAGGACACAGCGACAAACAACTTATTTTGTCTGACAAAACAATCTTGACTCTGATTCTGCTACTCATTTTACACAGCTTTCAGCCGCAGCTCATGGACGTCATCATCAGATGGAGTTTGCTCAGTTGCCATGTTGTCATATGATGACAATTTGTTGTCAACAATTTGGTATATTACTATATGACCTCTTTTGTCATTTGGCTTGAGGATTTATTACAAAACCTTTGGCCATTGAAAACTTCAGTCCAAAAATATTGTTATTAGCTTTGACCTTCATAAATTCAGATCAAAGGAATAAACACCCTACACCCATATATTATTTATGGCTGCGTAGCTGCTCTCTTGTAAGCAACATAACCAGTCCCGAAACATGGTCTGTTCTTCTCCATCCTGAAATGAACAGAACTCCTCCACTGTTTTCATGCTGATGGCCATGAGCTTCCCACTGCTCATCCACAACAGAGCCTAACATTCCTGGGAACATGTGATTTTCTCCTCTGCTTCCCTTCCCTGCCCCCCACCTCCCCGACCTCCCTGACACGTGACCGCAGAGCTGTTGCTCCCTGGAAAACAGCCCTTCCAGGCAGCTAGAATAGCTGCAACTGCCGAGAGAGCAACGTAGAAGGGTTTCTGATAACATAGGTAACATTCATGCTGCTGCTAATACTTCAGCTGTTAATACTACTGTAAGTAGTAGTTGTACTCAAGGATCAAACAACATAAAAATACTGGAGGATGAAATAAAGTAAAACAATTTGAAAATTCAAGAGTGGGAAGATAAAATTCAGCAACACTTTCATATAAAGGAAAGTTTTAAGAAAGGATGAAAAGATGCTAAAGATGTAGCTTGTCTGATTTCAATCGGTAGAGTCTTCCGCTGTCTAAGGGCTCAAATAGCAAAGGCCCAGTCCCCTCTAGTCACAATCCAGGATCAAGGAACAACCAGTAGAGCTGCATCTACTGATCTCAGAGAATGCCTGGCCACATAGGGAGTCAGTAAATCCTTTATATAATTGGGGGCAAGGCCACTTAACACTTTAAAACTGATCAATCAGAACATTTAAATCAGTCAGTCAGAATAAAACAAGCAGCCAGTGTAAGTCATGTGTTCATATTTCTTTGTCCCTGTTAAAGGAATAGTTTGTTTGTTTTTGTAGTGGGGTTGTGTTAAGTACTTATTCATAGTCAGTGTATTAACTACAGTAGGCCTACTGTAGATGGTAGTCAGCACACACCCAGTTTGTAAAGCAGACAGGAGTACCTGTAACAAGGCATATTTCAACCACCTAAAAAAATAAAACACACAAAAATCACCTCTTTACCTTGCCGTCAGACAGTCCTTTCCAACAGTAAACATAAGCTTTTATATATCGATCTGTGCTCTCTGCAAAGCCATGTGGGCTTTGTGGGTGGACAACCCCATATTAAATGTTTTTGGACAGTTTGGATGAATGTCATCATGTCAAGTAACTGTCTGCGTCCCCTGAAGAGATTAAAATGGTCAATGTAGTACAGGTTGGTGAGGTGTGCAGCAACAGTAGCCAACTAAAACCCCCACTACCATGGAGGAGGGGATGGGGCTGGACACATAGATTTGGCTCATGGACCCTTTCTGCTGGGTGGACAAAGTCAGTTCTCTATATTTCAGACTGCTGTTCACAATATCATTGTGCCAGTGAGGACAATTACATTTGTGATATCAGGTCCATTTTCAAGGATCTCAGTGGTTTTACCGGCCACGTTACGGACAGTGGTACCCTGGAAGTAACCAGTTACTGCAGAGCTTGTTCTGACATTCCTGGGCATATAACCACCTATAGGTTGTGAGCTGAGGTGAGTGCTCACCTGAGGGGTTGGAGCTGGTTGCCCTGGAGAAGGAGTGGCAGCGGAGTTCACGGGGACCCGGAGCTGCAAGTTGAGGTACTCCACTCATTCTTGAAGGCGGCTGAAGGCTCAGCCCCAGCCCCAGCTTCCTCAACCCCTCGAACTTTCCCAGCTGGATAGATGGAGGAGGCGCCAACCCATCTCTTGTCACCCTGTTGCTACTTTACTGCTGTTACTGCAACTACTGCAACTACTACCACAACTATTGATGCATTGCACATTGTTATTGCTCCTGCTACCATACTACCTCTACAACCAATGCTGCTACTTCTACAACTACTTGTAATGCTACCACCATCACAGCTACCACTGCTGCTAATACTGTAATACTACTACTAGTACTGTACCAGTTCTACTACTATGACTACCAATGCCACTTCTACAACAATAAAAAAGCAATAAAACACAACAGTCCAGATGGATGTAAGAATTGCTGGATGGGATGGGACTGTCTGCATCACTGCTAGCCAAAAATTAAACAGCTGTGGTGTACCACCCTGCAATCATGTACTGGCCACCATATCCAAGAAGGTCACCAAGCCAGCTGTTAAAATGTATCCACACATCTGCTTCTATGAGAAAAAAAATCATATACCAGCCCACATGTGGAATTACTTGAAAAATATTACCAAATTAGAAGAAGAGACAAGAATGTTGTAGATTTTCTGCTACTGCAACTCAAACCAAGGTCAAATGGGTTTTGTGGAAGCAGGATTTAAATATGTATAAGAACAATATTGACTTTCGTTTTTATAGTTGGACCCAACCAAACCGATGGAGGAGAAAGAGAAAAACATTTCACTTTTCAGCAATGTTTCATCACTTCCTGTTCCCGGGTGGGGGTCAAGTGATGTGATTTGGGCAAATATTGATTGTCAACTGATTCTGATATCTGTGTTTCTACATGTTAAGCTTTCCATTCTAACATAACATATTCGGTTTATATGATGTTTGAAAGGATGTGACGCTCCAAACCTTGGAGAAAGGGGTTTAATGAACAATCAATTAAAGGACCAGTGTGTAGGATTTAGTCGCATCTATCAGTGTAATTGTAGATGGCAACTCCCTTGCTTCACCCTCCCCTTTCAAGTGCAAGGGAGAAACTACGGTGGCCATGAAACGCGCAAAAAAAGTGAATGCCTCTATCTACAGCCAGTGTTTGGTCTGTCTCTTCTGGGCTACTGTAGAAACACAGCAGTTTAACACGGAAGGCGACCCACGGTGTCTGTAGATAAAACTGCTTCTACAAATAGAGCCTCCTAAATGTTACACACTGGACCTGTCTTGCTGTCTTCTCTGTGATATTTTGTAAGTCTTGCTAACTCGATCTTTTAAAACTTGATGTTTTTCAAACAGTGAGTGTGGGTCACCTTCAGTTTAGTCAAGCATGTCAAACACGATGCAATGAAAGCCTCTACTTACCTTGAGGGGCTGTCAGCCCACCTTTAAAGAATTTCATCTGTCTGACTTTCAGTAGAGAATCAACAACTATCGCACACCGACACAGAAGGGTAAAACTTAATCCTAATCCTAATTTTGTTAATATTTCTAGATTGTAAATTGTTGAATCACATTGCTAAAAATGAAAAGTAACCAGATGCACTCTGGATGTGCAAGATGGTCATGGTCAGGACAGTCCAAATTGAAAAAGAAAAACATGTCACTAAGAAGAACACCAAGGTAGACCTTTCTCTAGGTCAAGTTCATGTAGGAATACCTCAACCAAGGACAGTGTATTTGACATTCAAACTCTCCCTCCAATTCAGCCAGTAATTTATATAAATGAGATCCTAAAAAATAAAGCAGAGGACGAGAGGAGGGTTTGCACTTTGCTTCCCTTTGTCTCAATCAATGGCAGCGGGAGGAGTTTTGATTTATGTTTCCCAGGATCTGTGCTCCAGGAACAACCCCAGCTGTTCAACTGACACGGCTGAGGCCAGGGGAGAGATGAGTAATGTCATTAACCAGTGAATGAAAGGAGGAAGATGGAGAGATCAGTCTGCGTGAGGGGGATGAAGCGCGGAGGTAGAGTTGCCCACTGATGCTCCCACACGACGGAGCCATATCTCAGCAAGCACAAAAGCCCTGCTCCGATGTCATCCTCTCAGCATAATTAAATGAGATAAAAGTCGCAGTGGAGGAGTGAGCCTTAAAGCCTGACGACTGCATCAGTGTGGCACTGCTCCATAGTGTCGGTTCATGTTTCTGTGATATAAACATGCTCAGTTACATCTCTGCTGGGGCGGCTCAACAGCTCGTGCTGGAGCATTAGCAGATGGGCAGTGAGTGTGCAAGCAAGCAGAGGAGAAGCAAATGTAGACCAATGCAGGCTAATACCAACACTGATAGATTTGTGTTTAATCTGCCAAAACCTAATATTGTGCTCATATTGAAAAAGGAGAGGAAGACTCAAAAATCTTTCTTTTAAGTGGGGTCGATCGGAGTTCAATCGCACTTCATTGATCCAAATCCAGTTCCAGTATTACTCCCTCATCAAATCTAATTAGGTTTAGCTTTCAACATTTTAAAGTAATGTAAGTATAGATAAATTATCCATATCCATACTCTGAATGGGTGGGGCTTAAACCGGACATGGTCATGGATTACCAGAAGTTGTTAAAAAAAATTAGAACATTTAAAGACAATTGTGTAGGACTTAGTGGCATCTAGTGGTGACATTGCAGATTGCAACTAACTAAAAACCATGTGTATATCTGACAACCTGGGAATGAGAACGGGCTATGTGTAGGAAACATGCGAAAAACCTAACTACTGATATATATATATATATATAAAAGTCGATATATTCATTGTTAAACGGATACACACATTTCGTCCTTGTAAAAAGTAGTTTATCTGTACCAGATGTTTATTAGTGGCAAAGTACTCGCCCAACTGTAGTTGCAGCTAGATAAAATTTTAAGATTAATTTTAATGTAAGTGAGGTGAACTGTATGATTTACATACCAACATGTCTTTAAATAAATAACTTGTCATTGTCAATTCTTTAAAGCTGCAGTCTGTGAATGTTTCAACAGTCAGTCCAGAAAGCAGGTAACATGAATGACCATAACCAGGGGCAGATCTAGAAGGGCCACCACCATCAGCTGTCAAATTTAACACATTAAAGCTGCAGTAGGCAATTTTTATTAAAATATATTTTTGCCATATTTGCTGAAACTTTCACTATATCCTAACAGTAGTAAATAAGACAGATAATCTGTGTAAAAATCTGGTTGTTCTAGCTCGTTCTAGCGCCCCTAATGGCACTTGCAAGAATCCACCGGGCACACTTTAGGACTCTGAGAATAAGGTTGCTCGCTCGCTCCATTTGTCTCGTGAACTCGGAGCCCGAGTTGTTCTGCCGCGAGAACGTGACGTCACTGCCTGGCTTGTACCACTTATAGCGTTCCAGTTTGTCTTTGGGCATTACGAGTCGGAAAGAAGTGCAGCAGCTGTCTTGTTATTGTTTGTGGCTCTTCTAAACAAGCTCAATGTGAAATAATAATATGTTTTTCTACAGAAACACAAACATTTCAAGTTTCCATTATTGCAAGTCCATTTTCACCTATTTCAATTTCAACAAGTGCTGTGGCGTTTTTCTCGAGCCACCAGGGGCCACCAGGGGCCTCCAGGGGCAGTGGCAGGCTAGAGTTATTGTTAGCTACATTAGCCTATTTAGCAAACCAGCTAGAAAACAAAACTTTACATTGTATTGCACGCACAGCAACACCGTGCAATGCATAAATTGGTGACCGGACTAAAGCAGCAATGTAAACAAGTATGTAGGAGCATTTGAAATTGACATTAAAACGACCAACGTAGTACAAATACAAAGAAAATACATCTCAATATGGGCGCTGCCATTTTTGTTTTGCAGGTTGTACGTTCGTCCTTGTTTAGCTCGGTGTACTGTGAGGTACCCCGAGCTGGACGGCTGAAATTACGACCAAAAGGGGGTTTGTCTCAGTGAAATGTCGCAAGATGGCTGCAAGATTTACACTTTCCAACTCGGGCTCCGAGTTCAAGAGACAAATGGATAGCACCATAAGACTCAGCAATCAACTCAAAACATCTTTGTATCTTACTTGGCTCTGATTGGATGTTTTGATTCAGCCCCCTAGATATTTCTATTCAGTGTTTTACTAGTGCCACATAATGTTTTTGAGTTCAAATATCTTCATTTGGGGGATTTTCCAAGCAAATATATATATATATATTTCAGACACCCTTTAAAGTCCATGCCACCCTCTGGACACCCATGAATATTTCTCTAGATCAGAACAGATAAAACCAGTCAACCACAGCAGTATAAAGAATCCATGGTAGATGTCCCATTTGTGTTTTAACACATCTTAGCACACTGTTGCCCATTAAGTGGTTAACGATGCCATGTAATAATTGTTCCTCAGTATCGAGTAGACGTCAACATATGAAATCAATGTGTATACTGGTGTTTTTCATGGTAGAGTGACAAACTGCACCTAAAGCACTGTGGAAATAATTACCATAATATTTTGACCTTCAAATCCCATTAATTTACTGATTGAAAATGATGTCATAATGGATAATTAATGGATACAATAATGACCTATATTATGGTATGGTAAGGCTTATCTGCACACAGTCTAGGAGTAAAATCCCTTCGAATTGAGCGAATAACAAGAAAACCATCTCTTAAAGGCGCTGCACATCGTAAACCCCCACAGGTGATTTTCATTATTTTACCTTATTACCTTTTTCTGTGTGCACACTGTGCTTGATTGACATCTTCCTGACTCTCCTGTTACCTGTGCTGTACCTGTTAGGGGCGGGACAAATGACACTGTTAGCTAGTTAGCCATGCAGTAATCTTGCTGACTCTACCCGGACTGAGAGCTCTGAGCACCGGAGGAGTGTTGGTGCTTACACCGCTAGCACGGAAGCTTTGGACCACCGGGAGCTAACCAAGCTAAAAAAGCTTTATTTAAGCTTTCAAGCTAAAAGGACTGCTATCTGCACAACTAACTGAGATAATTAGCTAATGGAAGCTACCCCAGCAGTTATGGGCCAATTACATAGAGACGCATCACTACAGGTGCAGCCGCTCCAAAAGCCCCGTGGCAAAGTGGGTTTAGCCCCCACTACACCCCTTCTCTGTAGCGCTCTCACAGTTCAACAGAACAGGAAGGAAGTTCTAAAGTAGTAAAGTCTGCCTCTTGCTTGATTTGATTGGCTATCTGGGCCAGGTGTGACATTGACGAGAGGGGCAACTCCGACAACATGGCACGAGTCTGAATTGAAGCCGTCAGATTAACACAGCGGCTGCAGCAGGGCGAAGTGGAACATGCAGAGAGTTTCAATTTGTTTAGGAGATTCTTATCATGTTGGATCAGTTCATAATAAAACAGCAATTAGGAACATTGTAATGTCTTGTCATTAAATGGTGAAGTTGATAAATCTATGAGAGGATTCAGCGTGAGAAGAAAGACGACCCTTACGTTTATGATGGTCATTAATATTAATGCATCAATTATAAAGTTTTAAAATCCATCATTGACACAGCCTGAGAGAGAATAGAAAACACTTTTCTTCTGTCGTATAATTAATCTTCAACTCATAGTCCTGTCTGAATGAAGCCATTACAAACATTTACATAACATACACCTATGTCTGAATGACAAAGAGCCATCATTTTAGCAGCTTGATGGAGCCTGCAATGTTAACGCACACCATGTCTGAAAAGGGATGGAGTCCAGGACAGTCACCCAACTCAGCCTGAGCAGAGGTCTAATCTAAAGTTGAAACCTGTGTTTCTGTGCAGGGCCTTTTAAAAGGACCTTCATTTTTTTGTTAAGGTGAAAATACAAGGAGGAATTTCATGTTATATGTGGTTGGGGTAGATAGATGTGTCATGCCACATTCCAGGGTTTGCGCCAACATTCCTGCAACAAACACAGGGAAAGATCGTGATTTCCGTTAAATTGTAATGAAAAATGTTATGTCTCAAGTCTAATTGCTGACCTCTGAATAATGCTGGAGTCGCTACAAATGGATTGCCTCTTTTGGCGTAGAGCAATTCTTTATTAGTGAGCATTTTACTGATACGTTCAGTATTAACATTTATGCAGCCTGCCAGGTACATTCATTTACAACATTTCCTTATTATATTAAAAGAAAATGTAATTTGGCCAGTTAATTTCCACATTTGTGGTTGCAAATTAGTTATATAAACATAATTTCTAGGAGACAGCTGATTATTCGATACATTTCAATGCAGTTTTACTCCTTAAAGTCCATTAATATGTAAATAAGAATTCCTTAGAATAGAATGAGCCGGTGCTCTGCTAGCTCACGGGTGGAGTGCAAACTAAAGCAGTGGTTTGTGTATTTTTTTAAATAATGTTTAACAATCAAATACTTAATAGGCTAGAAAAGTAAATGTACAGTAAATTGTCTAATAGATGGCCAAGAGTCAGGGACAAGAAAACACTGAATTTAATTTAGTGTATGTAAGGATGTTAAAGATGATATCAAATCCATAATACAAACAGAGAATTGTGGGTAAAATTCCCTGAACAGGAATTCATCCAAGTCACTAGTTTTACACAAACGTCTTGCAGTTACTGAATTCACTATTTGGGTTAATGGTACAGTTTTTTACATGTAACATGCTATATCCATAAAGTATGTCACCTTATCAGAGGTCGTCAGTTTAATAAATGAGAGAAAGGGGTTACCTTTTATACGGAATTCGGTCTTTATACGGAGTTCGGTCTAGACCTGTTCTATTTGAAAAGTGTCCTGAGATAACTTCTGTTATGAATTGGCACTATACAAATAAAACTGAATTGAATTGACTTGAAAATTTAATTTTATAAAAGGTTGGGAACTATGTTTCAGGGTACAAATGAAGGGGTACACATAATATTAATCAGTAGACTTTTAGGGGGAGTTTTCCCATACAAGCCTAAACTGTGCAGATAATTCATTAAAACCCCCTTAATATATTATAGTCCATTAATTTACATATTAATTAAACCCAAATTTGGGGTGTAGGCCATCTTAATACCTGAAAACTGTTGGGAATACAAATCCCTTCAAATCTAATAATTTAGCTGAAAACATTTTAACATTCATGTGACAGTAATGTAACTGTAATTCATTTGTTAATTCAGGGCTTTTCAAATTAAAATGTATTTATTTAAAGGGGTTTGGTTTCACCTTTTCAAATTAAGTGGTCTCTGACAACCACACAAAATCAAATGTTTTCATGTGTAAATGAAGGATTCATTCATGGTACTTTAAGGAGTCCTGTTTCATAGTGAGGGGCTTTGTGACAGGCCCATCAGTTAAGAGTTTACAGTGTTTAGAAATGCATTTTGAGCCATTAAAATATATTTTTAAATGTATATGTTGCTATGGTAAGTGAAAAACCTCTTTTATATCAGAGTTGAATGGCAAAATGAATGATAGTATCTGATATCAGCACATTACATTGAAAGACCTATATTGGTCTAAGTGAAGAGAGGTTGAGAGCAGGGAAAGAGTCAGTGTGCATGAGAAAGAAATACTTCATCACCATGGTGTAAGACATTGTAATCTGCCCATCCCCCTTCACAGCTCCACTTCACTGTGCTGTGGGCTCACACACTCACATGGAAAGCCAGTCCTTAGCACTAAACTGCTCCGGCATGGTGTTTAACCCCCCCCCCACACACACACACACACACACACACACATTATTACTGAAGCTTAGAAAGACGGTCCTACATTTTTCACAATGCATGAGTGGAATAAGGCTCCTACCACGCACAACAAAGGTGATATATTAGACACCATATTTGGACACATCTACTGGTCTTTTATTCAAAAGCTGTCACTTTCAGACTTTTCCTGTTTTCTTCTCTTAAGTTGACTTGATGAGATGAGATCTGTCTCACCTTGCCTTAAAGAAATAGCATTTCTTATAACATATGTTATATTCTAAAAATACAACATTTTTGGAAATTCGCAAATCCGCTAATGTGCTTTATTTTTTAAAGGTTGGGTTCGGTTAGGTTCCCCCCAAAACTAGAAAAAAAACCTCCTAGCATTTAAAGGACCAGTGTGTAGGATGCAGTTGTGTCTAGTGGTGACGTTTCAGATTGCAACTTACCTGAACACCACTTCTGTCTGTATTTGATGACCCGAAAATGAGAACGGGCTGTAAAGTGTGTAGGATAAACAACAATGGCTGTGAAATGAGGAAAGGCCCTGTCTACAGCCAGTGTTTGGTTTGATTTTTGTCTGTTCTGGGTTTCTGTAGAAACATGGTGATCCAACATGGTGGACTCCATAGAAGGCAACCAGTGGCTTCTGTAGATAAAAACAGCTCATTCTAAGGTAACACAAACACAGATTCTTATATTCAGGTGATTATACACTAATAAAAACAAACCTATTCATATTATATTCATATTTTCCTGGTTACAATAATAACCACTGGGTTATGGACACGATTAAAAGACTGTTGACTGTTGGTGGAAAACAGGAAGCAAACAGAGGTCTCCCATGGCAAAGTCCCATCCATCCACCCCAACCTCGTCACTGTGTGGACTTTATGATATGATACTCGAGGATATCACACTACTTCCTCCTTTGCACTGATGGAGACTATGTGTCATAATTCCTACGGCGGCTATAGTGTTAGTTATTTTTGTGCATTTGCCAAAATGAGTAATGCTGTCAGGTTTTTTTTGGAAGGACAGTCTCGCGTATCAGCAGCGTCAGAACGGATGTATTGTACTCTGTATCAGGCTTTGACAACTGTATGTGTCCATTCTTCTTGAAAGACAGCAATCCACTGTACTTCGGTGACATGGCAATACAATCACTCTGGCATCTGTTTTCGCTGCTAAGCACACAGTGCTGTGGTGATTGTGCACCGCTCCTTCAACAGATGTGAATCAGTGCGAGCCCTATTGTTCATGAAGTATGAGTTTCTGTATGTGTCGCTCTTAGCGGTGCGTGCTATCGCTGCTTATACCACCCATGTCTTTCACAGGGGTCCAGAGCAGAAGTGATGTACCAGGTGAAAAGCAAACATGTATCATCATATCATATGTTACATATAGAGGCCTGCCCATCCATGCTCTAAACACACAGTGTAAAAGAAATGCAATATTTCCTTTGTGCAAGAGGATTTGTTTCAAAGACAAACACCAATAAATAGATCAAACCATGCAACATTGTTCAGAATTATAGTACACAGGTAGACAGTAGCAAAAAGCATTAAACAGGGTTGGGCGATTGGACGCTAATTTAATAGACTCCCAAGAATGAGAGCCCCTCAGTGAGCGACGTTCAGCGGCGCAGTACACACACTGAGCCAAAGAACAAGGAAAAACCAGCTGTACAGCCAGAGTATTTTCACATCTAACTGCAGTGAATTAAGGGTTTATTTAGGCTAGTGTGACGACAGGGAATACAGTTACAAGGTGATTCACAGAGGATCCAAACTAGTCTCTAACTCCTGGGGAAGATGGGGACACAGCAGGGACAGGAGAGGGACAGGCTCGGAGAGGAGAGGCATGAAGCGGGTAGAGAAGCGAGGGAGGTCGGGGGCATCAGAGAGGCAGCAACAGCGCGTAGAGCCAGAATATTTTCACATCTAATACTGTTAGGTGGTTAGAGTGGTGGTGATTGTTGGAACAGACTAATAAAGATGGTTTGGTGAGTTAAGTATAAAAGAGAAACCTGGAAGGTGTACTGTTGTATTTTTAGTTTAACCAACATGCTTGAGTTTTAAACACGTTGGTAAGTAAATGTTTTAACTTATTAACATGCTGTATCTTGTTTCTTCACAAGACATGTAAAAATTTTATTCACGACTTCAAGAAAGAGCCCGTTGTGAAGCTCAGTGTGGTCGTCTCTGGCCGTCAGCCACCTGTGACGGCACCCACCTGTCACTTAAAGCCACCATACCCTTTAATTATACAATTATATAACATTAAGCTTTTGTATAATTGAAATGGGTGAGTCAAAAATAATCAAAATTCACCCCCTATAGAGACCAAAACTGTGTTTAACATGTTTATTTCTGCTGTGAAGTCGGGCATTTTAGATGGAGATCGACTCACTTCAGAAGCCAGCCTCTAGTGGCCCTTCCAGGAACTGCAGTTGTTGGTACTTCCCTGTTGGCTTCGTTTGCCAGCCACAGAGGTTGCTGCTTGCTAATGACTCGGCTTCATGCTACAAGATGTAACTTGTAAATGAGACAGCCTATCAATAAGATAATAAATAATCAATAATTAAGTCCATAGTCATATTCGTCATTCTGGACAGCAGGTGCTAGTTGTTTCTCCTGCACCCAGTCTTGATGCTAAGCTAGGCCAATCAACACCTGACTCAAGCTACATACCGCAAGATACCATGTGTAAATAACCTAGTAATAAAGTAAACAACTCAAACAATAGGCATATCACCATCACTTTGGTCAGAGCCAGTTGTTTTTCTAGTAGCTACATGAGGAACAGCTCATACTAAAGTAGGCTGACTCCAGCTCTGTACTACACACAGATTTGAGAATGGTATCGATCTTCTCCTCTAAATCTTGGAAAGAAAACAAATAAGCACATTTCCATGAATGTTGAACTGTGTCTAAAACTGCACAACAGAGCACCGTGGAGCTGCGTCCAAACATGAGCAGACCTGAAGACACATAGAGTGAAAGAGTATATGTTTCCATACAATGAAGGATGAACAGTCAGTTTAATCTCAGACTGACCTGCCTCCCTGCCTGCTGCTTCTGTTACATCTCTAATAGGAGGAAATGGCTTGTGGTGAGGAGAGGATCCAGCCCTTCTGTGGGAGTTTAATTCAATCACAGCTCCGGTCAAAAATGAATTAAAACTCTCATTAAACCCCCCTCCTGTGTTCCAGAGACTAAGCTGGCTGCTAAGGCTCACAAGTAGAGATTTGGGTGTTACATAGAAGCATCAGTCAGCTCTGCAGTTATCCGTCTGTGAGTCAGCCATCAGTCACTAACTCCATCATTTTGTTATTTTAATTTGCAGTGCTTGCCTTGTGCTCACCCACACAGTGAGCCCAATGAACCCAGTTGCAGATGATCCAAACAACAGTAGGCTATGTGGACGTCTTGTTGTTTAATCTGAACGAGTCACAGTTTGACAAAATTGAGACCGCAGCGCTCCCTGCCTGGACTTCATATCTCACCGAGCACAATGAGGATAATACACTGCGATCCACATCACAGGACCATTGACCTTTTACACAGTACACTGTAACTAACCAGTTTGGACGGTGGCCATTTATTATATGGAGCAGAGCGGCAGAAAGTGTTGTTTTGTGTCAGGAGGAGAAAGAGGAACCTGCGTGTTGTAACCCCACAGGAAAACATCTCTGTGCCTCCGACCACTAAAGTGTTTCTGCTGCAGGATCAATTCATCCTCGCTTTGTCGCTCCTGAGCAGCAGCAGCTTACATTATCACTGGAGTCACACTGATACATTGTTGCATCTATTGTCAAGACAAAATGGCTCTGACAGTAGCATTTAAGCTTATTCTATTCATGGACTAATAGTAACGTATTCTAGTTATTCTTTGTGGATTTAAGAAAATAAAAGATGTGAATAGATGATACAATGTGTGAGACTTGTGATGTTTTAAGACTCTCCCACTGGAAATAAGACATGAACAATGCATGAAGCTCTAAGTATAATCTAATGCTGATAAATACCTAGTACAATCTGTAAAGCCAAACCAAACATTTGTCAGCTGGCTAAAAGCCTCTCTACATAAGGAAAATGCCACTTTTTTTTCTCCTTCTCTTGAGCCTTCAGAGGTGAAACATGAGCTCCCCCTGCTGATTCAAAAATTGAAAGTGTGCTACCTTCAGGTACTCATGATAATAAAACAGTCAGGAGTAGTCAAGGTGCATGTGATTCTGATTCAGAGGATGGGGGCTACCAGCATGATTTGTGACATCACAAATAGTTTTATGAAGTCAGTCCTGTTCCAGTATGCAACTTGTACAGTGTGATGTAGAAACTTGAAGCCACCAGTGCACATCCACTGAGAATGGACTTCACAGTGAAGAAGGAGAAATGAACAACATTTGTATATTCAGAGATTCTGGAAGTTTTAATGAGGTAGGAGGAGGAGATGATTTTGTAAGGATTTTTATGTGGACTTTTTTGTGGAAAAACACATATCATACACACATTATTGTCCCAAGCATCCATTTATGTTACTTTATACTTCCACTACAGCTCAGAGGCAAATAGTGTACTTTTTATTCACTACAGTAGTTACTAATTACTTTACAGATGAAAATTTTACATACAAAACATATGATTACTTTATAAAATATGATGCATTTTCACATATTAAACTGCCTAATAAGATACAAAGCAGGTACAAATATATTTGGCTCCAATAGACAGGCTACAAAAGTAAAGTGTTAATACATATTAAAACATGTTTATAAATAAATGCAGTAATAGCGCATAAATAATAATATAACTCTATGAAAGGGATTCATTATAGACACATTTACTTTTAATATTTTATTTTAACATTGTTGTATGCAAACAGTCATGTTGTATTTAATGCACTGAATATGCAATATGATTATTACTGGTATAGGCCAACATTTGATGTCTGAGTCACTAACATTAATACATCAATAGTCAATAATGTGTTTTTGTATTATATCATATTTCAAACATTGTTTTAATTTTAATTCAGTTTTGGTGGTAATAAAAGAACATAGCTAAAAGTATTCAGCCACTGGTTTGTTTATATTGTCACAAAGACAAATTTCAGATGTACAGTAACTCTTAGTTAATATTAGTACATAATACAGCTCACATTAGCTTTTAAATGTTAAACACTACTAAAAATATATTTTAACAGCAAGGTTTGGTGATAGTACTCAAATATCAAGTTTAGAGTAAAAAAACAATCAAATAAAGAACAGTAATAACGGTCATTTGAATGCCATGGTGTATCACTGTGGTTACTGTAAAGAGCTGGAAGATCCGAAATGGATATACTGTATATACCGGTACTCAAGTGACAGAAACGCGTCGAAATTGAACGCAACAGCAGTTTACGAGGCGTACCTGAAGGCAGCACAATGTTGCAAGATAGGGTTGTGATGAATGATGTAGCGCAGCGCTGAGTCGTGGTCCAAACACGTGTAGAGTCAATTGCAGGATAGATGTGTGTGTAGGCAAACGCGTTGCTGTTTGTATCGAAATTTCGTCTCTGGCAAAAAGTGCTGTGAACCTTTTCCGTCGTCGACGATTTGTTTTTAAACGTAACGTTAGCTCTGGCCGAAGAATATTTTGGTGAGTTGAAATTTGATGCTGTGAACAGAGGCTGTTGGCTAGCTAGCGAACACTGTTAAGTTACAAGCTAAACGGGATAAAGAAGTTTGACTTCCGGTCAAAAAGAATAAAAAATAAAATTCTGTTGAAAATACCATGTGCTGGAATGTAAAAGTGTAAATTAACGACTGACTATATTTCAGCAGTAGTCTCATAACTCAAGACAGAATATATAATAGTGCTAAAGATAGTCTTTTCACATATAGGCTAATACATAGTTACCGTCGCTTTTATTTTGAATGCGATGTCGGACACTCTGGTCACATGTAAGTTTGCGAGCTTGACGCAGTTGTTAGAAATGGAGACATGTTAGCTACCTCTTTGTATTTAAAGACACTCAGTTAAATTAGCAGCGGTGCTTTGTTCAACAGACGTTACATTTGTCCGTTTCCCGCTGCAGACAGTAACCGAGGTCTCGGTTTTGTGGGTCTCATACTAACGTTAGTTCTCGTACACCGATATTCTCCCTCTTACCGTTAGCCAGAGGCTAATTGCGCTGGCGGCATTACTTTGGTCGCGTTTACTTTTATCACGGTGATAACCTGGGCGGGCGGTTTGCATACTTGCAGTTACCTAGCAATAAAGAAGTCGGGGTTGTCCCACCCGCGCGGCACACGCTGTGTGTGCAACCGAGCGCTTCAAATGTACCACGCTTCATGGTGACACTTGTGTTGTGGGAAAGATGAACAACTTATAGCGTGTAGTTGGACATATACTTGTTAGATTGGTGAACTACGAGTTTTTGTGCCGTTAATTAACCTGTGTTTTTAGGCGATGAGGGTTTATTTGCCTCGCCCGTAGTTACCGTGGCAACAGCCACGGCTGTCCGCGTTGTAGAACGAGGACATGGAGGGTTAGCCACTGTTTGGTTAGCTAAATAGCAAAATGTCCTTCCTTATTGTTATTTCTGTCAGATATCTGAATTGTGATTAGTTAAGAGTCAGACAGGCTGCAGAAAAAAATAAAAGTATTATGTAAAGTTAAAAATACAAAATAATATATAATACAATAAAAAAAAATGTATGTTCTTAACTCAAGGTCCATTTACTAGATTATTTCTGGAGCTTTCAGTTACATCTTTTGGCCTTCATCAGCAATTAGAATCTACCCCCCCCCCACACACATAAACCACCAGTTTATTTTCCTTATTCACTGAAAAGGCTGTTTTAACTACACATCTGTTTAGGAAGGTGAACTCAGTTGCGTTGTTGTAATGTCATTGTAACTAGGTCTATGTTTTAAACTTTAACTTTAACGGTTTGAATTCTTTGTACATGCACAGTTGAGATGGTATTATTTTTTATTATCTCACATCCACTAAAGCCAGAAGCAATTTCCCCAAAGCACACTACATTGTTTATGATGGCTTTTATCGTCTGAATGAATAGTTTTGAACGGTCTACTGTTTGATTTGAATCGGTTTTTGTCTCCAGACACCAGAGCGCAATGATGAAATACATCCTGGTAACCGGAGGAGTCATCTCAGGTATTGGCAAAGGCATCATAGCGAGCAGCGTGGGCACAATCCTGAAGTCATGTGGCCTGCATGTAACCGCCATCAAGATAGACCCTTATATCAACATAGACGCAGGCACATTTTCACCCTATGAGCACGGTACGTTGGAGGAAATGATCGTTTTAATAATTAAACAGCCACACAATATGTCCGTGTTTTATGATTGTGTCGTGCCCCCTCTGTCCAGGCGAAGTGTTCGTGCTGGATGACGGCGGCGAGGTGGACTTGGATCTGGGGAATTATGAACGCTTCCTGGACATCCGGCTGACCAGAGACAACAACCTGACCACCGGCAAGATCTATCAGTCGGTCATCAACAAAGAGAGGAGGGGAGACTACCTGGGCAAGACCGTGCAGGGTAAAGACTTGGAGACGCTACATGACTTTGAAAGGCGTCAAATCTCTGTACTGCTCACACTACACAACTGTCTGCCTTGAAGTTGTTGTGGTTTTCACGCTACTCGACTGATCAGCAACAGGCAGTCACACACTACAAGTAGTCTGTAGTGGTGACAAAACGTTAAGAATGATACATGTTAGCAGTTTGAATTCATCTTAAAGCTCCCTGCACCAAACTCCCTTTAAGAAATATACATATGAACAATTCCTTACGTGTTCGTAACAACAACTCTAACTCTAGAAACTCGAGCTTAAGTGTATATGACTGTATGTCCACAGTCTTCTTGTCAATTCAGCGTCAATATAATCCATAAAGATAGACTGTATTTTTCTACAGACTTTACATTTCATCTTCTCAACTGGCTCAGTCGCTGTTGTAGCTGCGCTCTTTCAGTGGGAGAAGACCGTATGAGTTAATGCTCAGATAGACTGATTGACTAGATTGAACACAGACTAACAACACTGTTAATTCACCTTCTATTACGTGTGTGTGAGACAGTATTTGAGGTTTTTTACCTGGTTCGCTGCTTCCTCTCTGGTGAAGCCTGTGTCTGCTCTCACTGGCTGTAGCTCGTTACATCCGACACAACCAGATATGTAGCCTGTGTGATATTTTTTGGGTACCTGCGAGGCATCGGCGATCCTCCTCATGGGAGTGATCGTAGATTTGCCTCTGATCTGGGTGCTTTTCTCTGCGATCTCCCAAAACAGTCAGTGAGTGGAAAATCATGGCCAAAATCACGTAGTGTGAGGATGTTGAGTCTAGAATGATTTCTCTCTTTACAGTGGTGCCACACATCACAGATGCCATCCAGGAATGGGTTGTGAAACAGGCCAAAGTACCCGTTGATGTCGACGATGTAGAACCTCAAGTTTGTGTAATAGAGGTAAGCTGAGCCGTTCCTTTTATCATATGATCATTTGTGCCATTTTGTGGCTTATATTGTATGTTATTTTATACAGCTGCCATGTTTGTCAGTGATGATATTTGGGACTGTGTGCATGTTTGCAGTTAGGAGGCACTGTCGGGGACATCGAGAGTATGCCTTTCATCGAGGCCTTCAGGCAGTTCCAGTTTAAAGTGAAGAGAGAGAACTTCTGTAACATTCACGTCAGCCTGATACCACAGGTAAGAGAGCAACACCTCCAGGCCTCGCTGCTTTCATCTGAGGGCAAATGTCTCAGCTGCTGTGTCATGCTCTGGAGATACAAAACAACAACGAAGGATTTGCAAATTTGTAAAAACAAACCTAAATTTGAATTCACAAATAAGATTTTAATATTTTGAAATAGAATCTGGGCTCGTATTTATCAACAGATGAAGCACTGAGAAAAAGCACTGAAACTCAGGACTAAACACACTTGCTCAGAGTAGCACATAGGTTATTTATGAAGCATCATATACATGCTTTCTTGAAGGAGATTATAGGACTGCTCTAAGGACAGAGGCTGATGCTGCTGTTTTAAAACACTCAGATTTAAAAATTAAAGATGATGATGATTTGTTGTAGTTTCAGGGCTCAACAATAAGGACCCCGCTTGCCGGGGGCGAGTAAAATTCAAATTTAGCAACTCAATTTGTCCGATCAGGTACGTGGTAACAAGGAATAAATCACAAAGCTGATGATGGAAGTAGCTCGCTTCCTTCTCTTTTCTGGTGAAACATACACATGTGCAGTAATTGGGCACAAAATGGCAGCAGGTAAATAAGAGCTGACAGCATCTCAAATGTACGATGCAAAACAGCCCTTCTAGAAACAGACCAAATATTCTTTAGTATAATATTGCTGTAGTTGCAGATGCACAGACAAGAGGTCAGCATCAGGTTTGTTCTGTACAGTCAGTTTAACATATACAATCTCTCCATTGTTGTGTACAGCCCAGTGCGACAGGAGAGCAAAAGACCAAACCAACCCAGAACAGTGTCAGAGAGCTGAGAGGACTGGGTTTGTCCCCTGATCTGGTGAGTCACCTGCTGTACACACTCATCCCTCTATACTGTACATGCTCCACTTTACTGTGTGTGTGTGTGCGTCTGTCTGTCTGTCTGTCTGTCTGTTGTTCTGTATTCCCTGCTGACTGTGACTTTACACGTCAGTATATTTCATGAGCAGTAATGACATTGACCATTACATTTATACCAATAAGAACCCCCATAAATGTTATACAGTGGACCTTTTTTGAAGTAGGCCTTTACATCTTGAAGTTTTGGATAATTTCTGCGAAGCCGTTCACGTTACAATCCCACTCTCTTGGCTCCAACTCCACATCCATGCACACCTCCGTACAGACGTCGCAGCCATTGCTCCACAAAAAGCTGTAATCTCTCTTCCACCTCATTATCATCTGCTCATGAATTTACTGGCTTCCCCTGCACATCTGCTTACTTTCCATAGGTCTCTGTTATCAAGGCTCGACCATATTCTTTATTTGTTGAAATGACGTGTTTCCCCCTCAGCGATCATTAAAGTTTTATCTCATCTCTGCTGATAGATCATGTGTCGCTGCTCCGCTGCTCTGGAGAACTCCGTCAAAGAAAAGATTTCAATGTTCTGCCACGTAGAACCCGAACAGGTACGTCACCGACACTGAAGCCCTTTGATGAAACAGACTCTTTCAGCTGCTCCAAACTCACTGAGCTGTCTCGTCCCAGGTCATCTGTGTGCACGACGTGTCGTCCATCTACAGAGTGCCGCTGCTGCTGGAGAATCAGGGTGTGGTGGGCTACCTGAGCAGGAGACTCAATATGCCCATAGAGGCCCGACCCAGGAAAATGCTGACTAAATGGAAGGAGATGTCTGACAGGTTAGTTAAAGAAGAAATCCTCAATTTAAAATGAAATTGGGGACGGGGGGGAGGGTGGTCCTGTGCTGTTCTGCTGCCCTACAGTATGTGATTATTTCCAGCGTTAACTAATATACATGCTGTGTTCACAGGTCAGACAGACTGCTGGAGCACTGCTCTATAGCACTGGTTGGGAAGTACACCAAGTTTTCCGACTCCTATGCTTCTGTCATCAAGGCTCTGGAGCACTCGGCCCTGGCCATTAGCCATAAATTGGAGGTGAAGGTATGTACAACATGCTGTTAACCCACAGTCTGTGTGACAGATGTTATTTTGAGTTATGACTCCTAGAATGGTTTTTAATTAGCTCAAATTACATGACAAACTACCAGGGTTCCCACGCATCCTGGAAAAGCTAGAAATTTAGAGACTAGTTTTCCAGTCATGGGAACACCTAGACATTATTTAAAATGAGCAGATATCCTGGAAATAATAGAAGTTGTCCAGTACATTTTTGTATTTTAGCCTCTTACTCAGATTGCCTACGTAACCTGTATTTAGGTTGAAACTGGACTGTTGATAGGATAAACTGTATGACAGTGGAACTGACCTGCAGTGCTCTTTTCGGCATCAAGTCTATTTTTTCCGTTAATACAGCCTAATAATGATTCTTGTTGCTGTGGTTGATAAATACATGCACATTGATGTTAATTGTATGTGCAATGAACACTGGAACTTTCTAAAAGATTTTCTGTAAAATAAAATAAATTCTACTTGATCTGAACTTGTTGGCTGTGGCTGAATTAATTTAGTCAAATCACCCTAAACCGCAGCTTTTATGACCATTAGTGAGCAAGTGCTGTCGTGTATTGTTTTTAGAACACCTGCATGCATGTGTCTCTTTCTCTTCATCTATCTGAGATCCTGGTCCTAGTCTGTAATGTTCATTACAAAAGAAAATAGTTGTGATGGGTGTGTGTTTAAGTTAAACTGGGGTGTGAAGTTGACCCAGACTGGAAATCCTGCCTGTGCTGCTGCCATCTAGTGGAAAACTGCTCTCTATCTAAATCTTCTATTCTTCAGAGCTGCCACCTAAACGTTCTGTGCCTCTGCCCCTCAGTATATAGACTCAGCGTATTTGGAGCCGAGCACTCTGCAGGAGGAACCGGTGAAATACCACGAGGCGTGGCAGAAACTCTGCAGTGCTGAGTGAGTGCTGATGCACCATTAAATACAGTCATACAACCTGGACATTACATTTGTAGTTTCATCAACTGTTTCCCCTTCTATCCTCAGTGGCATCCTGGTTCCAGGAGGTTTTGGTGTCAGAGGAACTGAGGGAAAGATTCATGCCATCAACTGGGCCAGGAATCAGAAAAAACCTTTTCTAGGTACAGGAGAGCTGTCAGGATGACCGTGATATGTGTTTATCAGATTTATTCTATTGAAATGAATAACACTTTTGAACTGTGTGTGTTCCTGCAGGCGTGTGTCTTGGAATGCAGTTGGCTGTATGTGAATTTGCCAGGAACATGCTCGGCTGGAAAGGTAATATTAATTCTCCCACGTAGCCAGACTGAACTGGTGTAGTGTTATGTATTTGCATCAAAGAAAACCACCACGACTAAACGGAGCTTTTTCATGTTACTCAAACTAGCTCTGAAGTTGTAAAGCCAGTTTCCTCACTTTTCTTTTACTAATTCAGGTGAAAGATTGAGTACAAATATGTGTTCAGCTACTGAGCACAAAGTAGAAACTGACATTTTTACAGAATTTGTTGAATTACAGCTGCTGAATTCTTTCAATTTGACTATTTTTTATTCTAACCAAAGAGGTTCACCCTTACCCTTGGGATAGAGTAGTTTGACAAAACAATTTAAACTTTTCCCAGCCTATTCTGCAGCTTTCTGATAGAAAATATTTAGTCAAACTGAGAGGAAATGAATTTAATAACTTAATAAGAAATGCAACTATCTGATGACATTAGAGCTTTGTTTGATAAAGTAAGTAATATCATATAAATGATCATGTTCGAACTGCTATATTCGGGGTGTCTGCGGGATATTCTAAAGTCTAAAATCTGAATTTTAGGCCTTAAAATGTCCCTAAATATAGTTTTGACAGGTCCCAAAGAATTGATTGCTTTTAATCACTTTTAAATGTTTCTGGATAAAAAGTCATTTATCATGCTGTAAGAACTACAAGACCAAACCAGCATGGAATTCATACTGATTTCCCTCATATCCATTGTACTGTTTTTTTGCCAGTATGGACGTGAAATAGGTCTTAAGTCGCACTGCCAGACAAAAATGAGCAAGTGAGAAAGAAACATGGTGAATCCTTTGGTCCTTGATCATACTACGAGACACATGTACTGACAGAAGACACATTGTAAGTCCTCACAATGTGACCTCTGCTATGACCCAGGTCTACAAACCAACCAGACCTGAGTCCAGCATGGGATGACACACAATGGCCAGTGCAATGTCCATAAAGCAGTTCATTCTCCAGTTAAGAGGGCATTCATTGCACACTCTGACACTGATATTGTACAGTCTCACATGCAGTGAACTTCTCACAGTGAAAGCAGCAGCGGAGGTCAGCAGCAGAGGTCAGCAGCGTTGTGGCGGTACTCGAGACGCAATCACTGTAGTTGAAGAGTTTAAAAACAGACACATCAGGCTGCATTTACGCTGACTAGTAAATGGTTTTTAAAGATACCCAGAAAAATGTTGGTCAGAAGTGAATTTAGATGCTCAGAGTGAACTTCAGAGGTGAGATAACACTTCAACTGTGTGTCAGAGGTGATCGAAACCCTGGATGATACCCAGTTATTTGTAAGTAGGACTGTATTTGCAAGAATCTGGCAATACATCACGGTACAGGGGTTACGGTTCAGTATATTGTGATATATTATGATTCTGTAGTAGGTGATATATTGCAAATTGTTTTTTTTCCATCAAGCATCTTTTTGATTCGGTACTCATTTTCATAGTCCTTACAATTGTGCATGCGGCATAGGAGTTATTAGGAAAGCAAGTAATATGCACACAGGTGATATCAAAATAAAATGACAAACTGATGAAATGATAAACCTTTTTAAATGAGATGTTAGAAAAACTGTCCCATTATAAAGAACACACCACCATATGCATACAGTCTGTCAGAGTTTAACCAGAACAGTGGGACGTTCATTAGTATTTATCACAGTGCCTGAAACATTCATCATCATGGCCCTCTGTTTATGTTTACAGTACTGCTATTGAAACAATCTATATATGACATACTTAACAGAACTGACTGACTTTGCCTGTTTTGCACTTAGATGCCAACTCAACTGAATTCGACCCAGACTCGAAGCATCCTGTGGTAAGTTAGTTTTTTAAATTCAGAAATGATCTCGCTGTAATTTTACGCGAGACGTGCATTAAATTGAGTTTGTCGCGTTGAACATCTGCAGGTGATCGATATGCCCGAACACAACCCGGGGCAGATGGGCGGAACCATGAGGCTAGGGAAGAGACGGACCATTTTCAAGACCAACAACAGTGTATTGCGTAAGAACTTTAAAATTCACTTTCAGCCCAGTATTGATGTGTTGATACGTCTGCCCTGTGCTTACAGCTGTTCTGAATTCCAGGCAAGCTTTATGGAGACGCAGAGTATGTGGATGAAAGGCACCGGCATCGCTTTGAGGTCTGTCGACTTCTCAGTTCATCAGCAGCATTAAACCACCTTGTTGACAGTGGAGAGGGTGTGTTTTCTTTAACTTTGTCATCCTTGTGCAGGTTAATCCTGAGCTCAAGAGTCACTTTGAGGAGATGGGCTTCCGCTTCGTAGGTCAGGACGTCGAAGGGGAAAGAATGGAGGTCATAGAGCTGGATGGTACGGAAAATGAAACCCTAAACTGCTTTTTATCTTGTGGATAACGGTATTTACTGTGAAAGGTCATCAGTTCCTCTACAACCCCCTGCGTCCTGGAAAAATGGTTTTATTTTAGCGTGTGCTGTGGCCAATTGTTCATAGCAGCCATTTTGAGACGAAATAGGGTAAACACAGAGCCCTCATATGGTAAATGTAATTCTGTTTCAGACCATCCATATTTTGTGGGAGTGCAGTATCACCCTGAGTTCACCTCCCGCCCCATCAAACCATCACCCCCCTATCTTGGTTTGCTGCTGGCTGCTGCAGGGAAGCTGCAGAGCTACTTACAGAAGGGCTGCCGTCTCTCTCCACGGTAAACACACTGCAACACGTTTTTTGGCTCAACTGATAAACAGGCTGTTATATCTGACCATCCATTTTGTGTTTGACACAGGGACACGTACAGTGACCGGAGCGGCAGCAGCAGCCCAGACTCTGAGATATCAGAGCTGAAATTACCTTCCATTACCAATGAGTGACCTGGAGGAACACAGTACAAGATGTTTGCAAACTTCCCTCTACAGTGCTAAATACTTCTGGACTTGTTCTTAAGTGGACCCCCTATAATCACTGACAAAGGTGGATTCTGTTTCTCAACCCTGCTCTGGATGATGTGCATATGTCCTGGAATGAACTACTCTACTGTAACATGTTGACATTGAGGCTCAGGAATCTGTCTGAGATGCAGATTTAATGCTACTGTAAGCAGTGTGGGGAAAGATGTAAAATTAAACCAAGTGACAAGAGCTTTCATTGCTGTTTGAAACCTACACTATTGCCTTATTGTAAATAACCCCTGCTACAGCCATTGGCAGCATATTTAAAGTTGTTACATTTATAGAGGTGAATGGAACATGAAATAAATTCTTCAAAAGTAGTTGAGTTTGTTCAGATTTTATTTGGCAGCAGTTTACATATACATGTAGAATTCAAAATGTTACTCTTCTGGAATCAGTACATTTATGCCAGGTAGGTTTTTACACAAGAAATGTATCTTTGTGCAATGGTGCTTAAAATATACAATCACACAAATAAAGTACTTAGGAAAACTGTACAGAAGACAGGAGTGCATTAATGTAATGCATATACACACACAGGGTGGGTATAAGTCCGTGACAGTGGGGGTCTGGGCCTCGTTAATGAGGCCAGCTGCAATAATACAGATGAACTGGAACTCAAACACCCTCACTTATTCAGGCAGCTCTCCAACTGGACCTGAAATATAAAAATAAAAATTAGTGCAAGTCACTGGCCATTTCTGAACAGAACATTAAAAGGGCTGATCTCAGTCCCATATCCGCAAGCTTCATCCAACAGTCCTCATTGTGTTCAGTGATCATCATGGATCAGAATAGCAGCTCATGAGTGCTGACAAATGTGTTCACGTACCTTCAGACCAGGAAGTTGTGATTCCAGACCGAACATTAGATTGACGCCTACAATGAGAGAGAGATTTGTTACAATCACAATTATCTGTAGCTAATCACTTCTGACTGCACCAGCAAATAATCAGGGCTACTGTAGGACAGTTGAGTGGCTGCTGATGGCAGAGGGGGCCAGAGCAGTCAAAGACCACCCTATTCTCTTGCATACACTTGGAGAACCTAGAGCTATGAAGAAGCCCCGGTCCTTAGGATAGCATGCTTAATGTGAAGTAATCAGAGGGGACCAAAAATAAAAATAGATTTACCTTGAGATGAGAAAGCCTCTCTTCCAGTCCCTTTACAGTCAGCCATTGGAGTCACCTAAACAGAGCAATTCAGTCAGTTTCTAAAATGTGTCCTTACTTTCTTTAATGCGTCCTTACTTTCTGAGTGTGGCTCAGGAATATATATTGTCTCAATCATGCCTGATATCAGTGAGGGCAAGTATGTCATCATAGCCAGTACTACTGTATGTGAGCCGTGGCTCAGAAACTTACCTGCATGTGATGTAGTTCCCTGTGGTTTCACCCTTCCATCTTCACCAGGACTCAATACCTGCACAAAGACAGCAAATGTTTAGGAAAGCTCTTCACTACTTTTACAGTAATCACTCATTGACATGATTCAAGTCCTAGTGTCCTTCCCCAAAATGTTGCTGGAGCAGTTATTGTCAAACTGAACAGCGACCGTCGGTGAAAGTCTTCATTTCGGCTTCCTGTTGACCGTTCGCTGCTACATAAGAGCAGGAGCGGCTTCGATAGGAGCCTGTTCTATAAACGGCAGTATGAAGTCTTTAAAAAAATAAAAAAAAAAACTTGCCTGCTTTCAACCATGGACAGGGGTCAGCATGGGCACCCGACTGGCCTCTGGGTACGCAGCCCCACACCAAACTGATGCATTGGGAGTTCTGACACATTTCTATCAGAACCAGCATCAGAAACTTTTCAGAAGTTTCAGCTACAGTAGCTCATCTGTTGGATCAGACCACATGGACCAGCCTTGGCCATGTGGTCGGTTCACTTCCTTGGACCACTTTTGAGCGGTACTGAACACCCCACAAGAGCTGTGGTTTCAGACATGCTCTGACATTGTCTCCCATTACTGGTTCACCCTGTAAAGAGAAAAAAGATAGATATTAATGCATGCTCTGCACTGATGAGTATCATGTTAACAGCTAAGTTGAGGAAGTTAAGTCAGGATTTTTCAGAGCCACTTTTAAAACAGTGGCATAAGTTATTCAGTAAAAGGCACTAGAGGACTACAGGGTAGAATTATTGAAAGGATTGCCACCAGGTATGTGCCATTTATTTTCTACACGGTCTTATACGAGACTGTAATGCACTACAAATGTCAGGTCTCTTATCGTATCTGGTTAAAATTTAGACTTGTTAATGTGCATGGTGCACTACAGTCAAACACTATTCGTCTTCAGGAACGTCACGGACTGTATCTGGAGCAGATCTGAAGGAAGGGTGGAAGAGGACCTGACCACGTGGTTCACACGTATAAGCGTAATGTTAACAGAGCTAAGAAAAGCGACATCGGACATGAACTTTATTACAAAACAAGCTGGCGCCATGTCGGTTACTGTTTTAAATATAACGCTGTGTCATTAGTTATCATGGAGCATTAACGGCTACCACAACCTGTATAATCAACTCAGTTGCTTCATAAGCTAACGTTAGCTAGCTGGTTTACCCGCTAGTGGATAGTCAATAACTCGGCGGTAACATGTCCCACTCTTGAGTTGGTCATGGCAGGGTCAGCCAAACACCGCAGAATTATTTATGAACATAAAACCTTAGCGTAAGAAAACCAATGGAGTCGAGGCCTTACCGCCATCCTGCGTCTGCTCCGCTTTCTCCTCGTGGAGGTCTGGAAGAGGAAGAGGCAGAGAAGAGCGTCTCGTGCTCTTATATACGCTCGCGCCGAGCAGCGGGCCTCTGATTGGCCCGCATAACTCACGTGGACCTCTTGCATGACGGGATATGTATTTTTGTAAGCTTTTTTACGAACCGTTTCCATCTTTCAGGGTTATTGTGACTTACACAAACGACTACCAACACAGAGAGGGATTCTGACGTTTCCCTAATCACGTATTTTCCGCACAGAAGGACAGAACTTAAAATACTGAGTGTAAAGAGAGAAACACACGGTAGAGTCGGGCTCTCACCGGAACTGAAGCCTACTCAATGTACTTCAGAACCACGGACAGCAACCTGCCTCCAACCGAACTCCCGCTGGTGCTGTTTGAGATAAAACCCAAATATTGCTCATACAAGGCCACGACGGTAGTTGAAGCACACTGAAAGAACCTGCTAGAATTTCACCCAACGTAGACCAAACCCCTCTCTGCGTATATGTGCCTGTTTGGAAGTATCACTTGTCTGACCATGTTAAAATTCCCCGCTGGTATAAAAACCCTGAATTCTGTTTTAAAATCCCACCACGGCCTCTTTCAGAAGCTACAGCTGTCTCGCTGACGGCGGTAGCAGGTTATACCCCCGTGTAGCAGAGCATAGGTAAACGTGTCACATGACTGCTGCGGTCGCTCCGTGCTCAGCGTCTCTTCCTGAGCAGAAGGCAAGGCAGCAGCAGCGGAGGGGGCAGCGGGGGCAGCGGGAGCAGCGGGAGCCGGGGCTTCATGTAAACACGCCGCGCACAGGGCTTTGTTTCACACACTCCGCTGGTATCCCCCCCTTCTAGTCATGCCATGGATATTTTGTGGCAATACCAGTTCAGAATCATTCTGCTCGGGGATTCCACTGTGGGGAAGTCGTCGCTGCTCAAACGCTTCACGGACGGAATCTACAGCGATGTGGCGGATCCGACGGTCGGGGTAGATTTTTATGCCCGCTCGCTTGATATCGAGCCCGGGGTGAAAATAAAGCTGCAGCTCTGGGACACGGCCGGTCAGGAACGATTCAGGTACGGTTTTTTTTTTAAATGTATTTATTACTGCTTTAATACAAAATATCGCTGAATTGAATGTAACCATCATTCTTCACCGAGTCGTTAAATAACGGAGAGGCCTTGGTTTCTTTTTTTCGTGGCTGCTATTATTTAAAATGAAAGCCTTTAAATTGAATGAAGGCCATTTCCTCTCTCGTTATGATGTAATGAAGTGAGTGTAGACAGTGGAGAAAAGGCTCAGGAGGAGATTATATAGGCCTCGATCTTATGATGCCCTGGCCTATATAGACACAGTGAAAATCGAGTCGCATCACTGTGACTGCATTCATTCACGGATGATGGGCAGCCTCCTCATATTCAGGCCCCAGTGTGATTCCATCAGATACTGACTGCACGGTCTCCGGTGCAACACCAGGATGACAACAACCTAGCTTTTGCATTCATCTATCCTGTTGCTGGCTCTGTTTCATGTGTCCCTGCTGTCATGGATAATTTCCATTAAAGCACTTCTCTGTGGTGAGAAGCTGCTCCGCTCTTAGATGTGCTTTCCCTTTTGAAGCCCAGGCTTCAGAGGGTGTTTTCCTTCAGGCTTCACCACACTCACAGTCTTTCACTTCTGTCTTAACTGAATATGAAGTGTTCGTGAAAAAGACACAGAGTAGGGGGGAAACAACTCCAGGGCCGCAGACCTTTAGGGGCCCCCTAAGGATCCTGTGTTTACTGTCTGGTCTGTGGTAATTTGAAAAATTTCAGTTCAATTCAGTTTAATTCAATTTATTTCAGTTATTCACTCGTTCATTCCTCAGCAGGGCAGTTAAAGTCCAAAGGTGTTTTTGCCACATTTGGAAGCCCTGTATTGTAAGAGTACCCTGTGTCAAAACCTAGTTTTTATACCTGTATTATTTCATATTGTGCATACATAATGCATATGCATATTAAATACATTTAATTTGCACACATACACATACAATCTGGCACACAGCAAACCTGATATTCCGGCATGGGAGTACTACTTGGTTTTGATCGGCAAAATATAAGGAAGCAGGCGTCTGCTGTCTGAAGTGTGCCCCGTAGAAAAGGGCAACAGGATACATTCAGAACATTTAGAAAATACACAGAGTGGAACTACTTTGGACATTCAAGTCTACAGCTCTGTTAAGCTCTGTATTCTCTTTCACCATACTTACAGCCATCAGGACTTACTGCCAGGATCACTGAATCTCTGCTTTTCAATATCTGTTAATGTTTGAATGTCCAAAGTAGTTCCACTCTGTGTATTTTCTAAATGTTCTGTGTATATATATACATACAGAGCTTAACAGAGCTGTAGACTTGAGTCACAAAAACTGAGAATTGGATCCCCATATATTCAACTTGACTTGAGATTTCAACTAAAAACCTTCAAGCCTCAAGTTAAAGACTAACACTTGCTAGTTGCTTATTGAGACTTGTCTTGGACTCGAGACTCGACTTCCACAAGAGCTCATGCTTGACTTGGACTTGTCTTAACTAACTTGAGACTTCCTCCAAAAGAAACAGTTCTGACGGTGACGGTTGCGTCCAAGATGTTCGGAAGTGTGAAGCCAAGAAATTTTGCCTTGTATTACTAACATGTCATTAATCCGTCTACCCACCAGGTCCATCACAACGTCCTACTACCGTAACTCCGTTGGCGGGCTACTAGTCTTTGATCTCACCAATCGCAAGACCTTTGACCATGTGAGGGAGTGGCACAAGGAGGTGAGTGAGCACATCCTGCCTCACCACATGGTCTACATCCTCATCGGCCACAAAAGCGACCTCAACAAGGACCGCAAGGTGAGCCGGGATGAGGCGGAGCAGCTGGCAGCCGAGCTGGGCATCCGCTACGTGGAGACGTCGGCCAAGTGCAACAGCAACGTGGACCGGGCCTTCGAACTGCTGACCAGAGACATCTACGAGCTGATGAAGATGGGGGAGATCGTCACCCGCGACGGCTGGGACGGGGTGAAGAGTGGCCTCACCGCCAAGGTCCTCTACCCGGCCGAGGACGAAGAGGAGCTAGCTACCGCGACCGCTGAAAAGGGCTGCCACTGCTGACTGAGAACTCTCTGTGTCCAAACACTGTCTCGTCACACCAAGAGCTCACCTCGTCTCACAGCTGTCCATCGAAACCAAGTCACTCAGGCTCAGCACCCTGTGATATCACCGTCCATCACTCCCTCACCTTGTGCTTTGTGCCCTTTCTGTGTGTGGTTTCTTCTGACAACTGGGATTCTTTTCTAACAGGGGGCCACTGTACATCCCAATGTGTATCAAGTTGTATCTCTAAATTCATGTGGTGTAGCACGAGTCAACCTGTTTTGGGCCTCGTTAGGTTCGGAAAACACAGAAAGCGTCCAGAGGTGATCAGGTCTTGGGTCTTATAGTGTAGCCAGTACTCCTTTACACAGCCCTGGAGTTAATGGACTACTGAGTATACTGAAGATACAGATAAATCCATGGACTATGACTTACTGTAGTCTGGCATCTATTGTCGGTTTCTACTCGTCAAAGTTTGTGCAATGCTTTGCCTGCAATCTTTTGTGACTGTAATATTGTAAATAATAGTGAAATCTATAGAGATGAAAGCTAAAAGGTCACTGAAAGCTATTAGATTGATAGTGTGAACAGACAGCTCTACCATGAGTGTCACCATATTAAATCAATGTGCTCCTGCTACTGTAAGCTGTGTGTGCACTTACGCCAAACTGACTTAAATCTTTGATCATTCTGTGAATAGATGAGTGATGTTTTTGTTAAAGAATTTAGATTATTTCTAGTTTAGGCGTATACATAAAGATAGGCCACTGAAATTAGTGTAGGTGGTCCCATTTAGGTATTTGTATCATAGGATCAACAGAAGCAAGACATCAAGTGTGTCACCTCTCATCGTCAGCGGTAGTAAAGATGTGTTTAAGAACAAAAGGGAGTTTGGATTCCACCTGCAGCTGTTTGTGTATCAGGCAAACAGCTGTTTCATTTGTTCCAAGCTCAGTTTGGTAAAATAATGTTCCATTCATGCCTGAGCTGATGATGGATGCCAATTCATTAAATCCAATGGTGTGGATATATGTGCTGCTTTTGTGTATAGACTTTATGCTGTGTTCCAGAGGTGTCAGTAGGAAATTTGGGGAGATCTGAAGAAAAGTCAGGGCTCCAAGTAGGAAAACAATGTTCAGCCCTGAGGATGCCACATTAACATGGTAGCATACACTGCAAAAGTGAATTTGCATTTCTTTTAACATGGTTATCACAGTCCTCCAAACAGTTCAGTAACCACAGCACCCTGGGTTGGGTTTTGGCAAGGGACTTTCGCCACATGTCATTGCCACTGTCATATTTCCTATCGCCTATTTCTTGCCCGACAGACTGCTTGATTTGATATTTGCAGGGCCTTAAACGCATATAGCCCAACATTTTGAGAAATAAGCATTTTTGCTTTGCTTTCCAGGAGTTAGAGAAAATTGATATCTGTCTCATTTCTGTAAGTCATAAATTAAAGTCCTAAATTAAATGAGATGTCGGTTTATTTCTCTGTAAGGGATCCATACTGTTGGACTCCTTTTTTGCAGTTCATGGAGCTGCCCCCTGCTGGCCATTAGAAAGAATGCAGACTCTACCACACTGACTTCACTTCAGAGACCTGGAAGCTCTTTCCACTGTATATACTGTCAATGCTCCAAACATGAGACTGCTATCAATCTTCTCATTTAACTTTAATGGAGAATGCACATAAGTGCATTTCCCAAAATGTTGAACCATGTACCTAAACTGAACAAAATGCCTGTTTTTAGTTATTGAAATCTGACAGAAGTGATCGCCAATAAATCTGTTGACTTTCAAGGCCAGGAGTTTTATTATCCTTCTATAAATCTCAAGTTTAAAGCTGTACTTAAAGTCACTGAAATTCTTTGCTAACTACAGTAAGGACTGTTGATATAACTTAAGCTTTAACATAGATAAGAGTCTTTACAGACTTGTGACCCTAATAATCCCAGCTGTAATGGAGCCTATCAGCTTGCTGTTCTGAGCAGTGAGTTGCATTTATTATGAACGCATGTCTCACAAACACAGCAGTAACTACCTTTGACACAGAGGATCGTGTATACTTTCAAGTCTGCAGAGGCTTTTGACCGCAGACGCTATTAATCTGTTTCCAGGCCTCGAGTGTACAATAGACCACAGTACACTATGCCTGGGAACTCACCTCCCCTCCCACCGCTCATTCACCTCTCACCAGCATCTCACCACAAAACCTGTTCACACACAGAGATTATGCATTCTGCAGTTTTTACTTTGCGTTCATGTGACCAAACTGACATTTGTTTCCTTTTAATTGAGGAAGGCTGTAGGGCAGTATGTAAGGAATGTATTCTAATACATTTGCACCATCCCTTTATTTTTTTACTTTTCTGTACAGATTCAAACTGTATGCTTCCTGGTAAACCTGTTATAGCCAGGTTTAAAAACAGTGTCCAACACTACATACTATATGTTTTTTGGTTGTTTGACAGTCAATGTTAACATTTTGTGTTCTCGGCACAGCTGAGGACTTCATCACAGGGGTGCTATGCCTTGAGATCTAGCTAAATGTCCTTGCAACATCCAAAATCACCATCTGACAACCAGTCTGGCTGTGTTTAATACTACGACTACCTTCCTCTTTTTGTCTCTCATCTAAACAGGGTTCAATTGTATGATATTGTTTGAATTTGTATGTTAATACTGTGCTGTTAGCAAACTGTTCTCCAGTGAGCATGATTCCCATTCCTGAGCACCGCACATCAGAAGGGCCCGTTGTACTGCGTGGTGTGAAGAAGGCAACCTCCGAGCGTTGGTTCAATTTTCAAGACAAGACTGGAAAGACACCAAGAAGAAATGGCTTTGTGAAAGACTCTATGGGAGGAAATAAGCTTCTTTCTCATCCCTTGACACCTCCTCTCCACCAATGTTAAATAGCTATGACAATAATGATAAGATTAACAACAGCATTTGTAACCTTAAAAACTGCAATCTTACAAAAAGTGACCATCCTGTGTTATGATGATGATAATGACGGTGGCCAATCTTCAGTCCAGATCCAGCCTCTCTCTGACTGTAATCTTAAAGTAGTTTTTAGGAAATACTCTTACATTGCCTGGCTGTCTAAATTTCAAAATACACCTATCAACACCTCTAAAGAAAAGTAAAAGGAGGTTGTTAGATGAGCTACATAGTCTGCTTAGTTTGTGGATAATGCTGTTGTTCCAGCATAACTCCCAGTAAAACCACAAGTTGCCATTGTTACATTTCTGTTTGTGTACAGGTTAAAGGTGTTGTAAGTGAAATCTGCATTTTGGCTAAGTTCCTGTCCGTTCTTGCAGTCAGCAGTCGCCTCCCTCCTAACCACAAGTCACCACACTGAAATTCTGCTGCCTGAGGACCGCCTCTTTGTGGAGTTCTCTCTCCTGATTGGACAAAGTAGGAACGGGATACCAGAAAACAAATTCTCTGTTTACTGGAGAAAGGAGGGACTGGGGAGCCATTCTTTGACTGTACACTTTGTATCAGTGACAGCTGTCGGAACGTAGAGCTATTTAACACTTATTTTAACAAAAAAGATATTGCTTACAGCGCCTTTAAATAAACAAGAATGAGTCATTAGAGAGTTTTAGAGGTGTTGCTACATATCATTTGGAACTAAATAAGAATATTGCACATTTTGGCACACAGACATGAGATTGATATTAATCTTCTCATCTCGCTCTCAGAAAACAGCCCAGAACAGGATATCTCCAAAAATTTGGACTATACCTTTAATGGTGTGTTCTTATGTTGTCCAGGGGAATGATGAAACCAACCCACTGATAGGGCTCCTATACCAGACACCATCAGCAGCTGTTAGGCCCTCGACGCAGTACATAGTACCGAATTATTCAGCTCCTGATCCCCATGGCCACATTTCACAGCTTTATTGAATAAATGTTATTTATTTTATATATTATGTATAAGGCCTTTGATTTGATGTGATTTTATTGATTGGTTAAAAAAAATAAATAGATGTACAATGAATGATGTTTGGGACTCAAGTTTGCTGTTTTTCCACTGGGGTTTGGCGCCCTCTGCTGACAGACTGAAGGAGGATCATTGTGACCTACATTGGTCACTGATATATTAATGGGGATGAGAGTTGAGATCCATCCATCCTTTGATCCAGAACAAGAGTTTCTTTTGTCCTGATTACATTTAGTAGCTGTTAGTGAGATATTGCTACAGCCAGGTTCAATGGGAACAAAAGATGCAAAACAAAAATGAAATAGGTAATCTATATTAGCTGGTGGCTATAGTTTGGCAACGGATGCCATAGAAATGAAATGTATTTTATATATCTGGTGACAGTGTGGCCTATATTAACACAATAGTCAAGTCAAATTACAATCTGTACAGCATACAGACCCACAATTTACCCACAATTCAGATAAGGGGCAAGAAATTTAAACATAATAATGGCATTTTGATTCTCCCCTCAGAATTATATCCTGTCAGTGTGGAGAGGGCTTTAAAACACAATTTAGGATGATGTAATGTATAAAATATATAATATAATTAATATGTAATTATATACTAATAAATTACATTTGTTAAATTTCTGAAAAGATTCTGACAAAAGAAAAGAGGAGTGGAGCCCCAGGGGATGTAAATGTGTCTGCCACAGTATTTATAAAACCCAGTCCCTGTATCTTATGGGTTAACTATGGGGCTATTTGAGAGAGAGCCGCCGAATTTAGAGAAAACGGTTGTCATGATGACTTCAGGTTCATTTTACAACACAGTAAACACCATACAAGACCTTTGTTTTTCTAGGTGCTCGTCGATTGTCCCGCATTACTTGAACGCAGCACTGGTTGGAGCGCCCACAGCAACCAATGAGAGCCAACAACATTAGGTCGCTCCGCCTTTTATTACCCATCATGCTCTCGGCTACTCAAATCCCCTACATACATTTGCTAAAATACCGAAAATAATGAACTTAAGACTAAACAGTTCAAATAATAGTTAGTTATCGTACATGACTGTTACACAACACGTCATAAAGCACTGAGACACTGAGACACAGTCTCAGGTCCTGGACCCCTGAGTGAGGGACATGTTGCCGCTGGTCAGTACGTGGGATGTTCAAGACATTCGTTAAAAAGGGCTTCTGCTATGTTTGGCACAGGAGGGGTGGGGAAATCCACTCTTCCTGCGGAATCGCCATCAAGAGATTTCGGAAGCACAATTTTTAAACCAGGGGCTGCTAGTGATCACTTGTCCTGGCGCCCCGTCCTCTATTGTGGAAGAAAATACACAACGTATGGGTTATATGAGCAGAATACAGAGTGATCACTCTCATATCAAACCAACAAATGAAAACTGTTCAATCAGAACATATCTTTAGACAACTTATAAGGTTAAACATATACAGATGTGTGATATGGCCGCTTAGCTCCATATATTGACAGTTAAAATATAATTCGTATTTCTATAGCAAACTAGCTGTTAGACTTCGCCTTGGGGTTAAGAATGCCTTTATTTCAGGGACTTGGACGCTATACCCACAGTGCTCTGAGCTTCACTGTTCAAAATGTCACACAGTTTATTAAACACCACATTACACAGCCAATGTATCACTAACTGGGATGCAAGCTGAATAGACCCAATCTAGGAGATATAAGCTTCGTCAATGAAACATATAAAAACAGAGTTCCATCACAGGTGGCAGGCTCTTGTGTGTCTCCTCTGTGATACCGTTAGTGTAGTCAGAGAGTAGAAAGAGTTGTGGTTGAATATCAGGGTTTAAGAGCGTGATAACAAGGCGAGCGCTGTTCAGCAGGAAGTCAAGCTATATCAGAGAAGTGCGCATGCGCCGCAGCTCTCCACAATCTAGGGCTGCGTTTCTCTTCATAAAACGGTAAGGACAAGCTATTTTTTTACTATGTGATTTTAAATATACTTGGCTGCAAAATATCATCCGCGCTTACGACGCGAACGGTAGTTTTAGCCGGGGGTTTAGGGTATATCGCGGAGGGGGTTCAGCCAGCCAGGCTCGTACAGAATGGAGGGGCAACGCCGTCGCCGTGCCGTTGTTTGCTGTACGTGCCGCCGCACAGGGAGACGTCATTTTGAGGGGGAGCGGAGAGTTAAAATGCAGAGTTACGAAGGGACGTACGGTTCAGAGACAAGCGGCACGTAACCGTCACACTGTAAATGCAAAGCTTTACCCGTCTCGGGCAGTATAGTTTACAATATTGTCCAGTTTTCCACACATCAAGTTACGCCCTTGCGTTAGCCATAATGGCTACCGTCGAGCCTAGTCTGAGTAGCTGTGTGGATCTCAATAGCGAAAAGCAGTCAGGTGCCTACTGCGGTCGTGATAACCCATCTAACTTTGGGAAATAGGGATGTTTCATCTGCAACAAAGCAGATGGATTTAGCTCTGCTGTAACTGTGCATGGTCCACCAGCCTCTTGTCAGTTAGAATCTCCCTAAATTACGCGAAACTGCGGTTTCTATTCCACAATATGCGGGGGAAACCCTCACACTAACGCCACAGTTTGCTCCAAAATGTCTTTTAGAAACTGGGTCTTTATGAGCAGTTTGCATAGCTGACACAACATGTTTTATTGCAGTGTAATATTTGTTATGGCCTTGTGATAAATGTAATGTAAATAAATTTAAAATGTGACCTTTAATATTCTAATAATTATTACTCCCATTAGTTCACAGACATGAAGACATTGTGTGTCAGAAGCATTTCAGAAATATGATTTAAAAAAGTGACGCAATGTTTGGTAAAATTTAGTAGATATAACGCAACTAGATTGATATCGATGAATTCATACATTTGAACATATTGGAGAACGTTACCGTTTAAATGACGGATTTCTTCAGGAGGTTTGGTTCATGGTGTTCGTGTTAGGGAGAGTGAAGCATAAGTAGTCTTTCAAGCTAGCTATCGTTAACTAAGTTAGCTAAAGTTAACAGCTAATCCCAATAATAGAATATTAAAATGTACTCAAACATTACTGCATTATATTTTGAATTTTTTTTAATTGTATCCACTCACTTCACTATGTTACAAAGGGCTTACATGTATAGTATGTCTACATTTGGGTTAAATAGTTCAGTTAGTTTCCTAAAGTTAGCTAGCTAAGTTAACAGCTATCCCAATGCTAGTCCATCATTTTTATTTTATCAACTCAACTATGTTACAACATGCTTACATGTACAGTATGTCTACTATTAAAACACCTTTAGGCTACTAAATAAGTTGCACTAACATGTTAACGTATGTCTTGTGGAACAACATCATGCCACCTCACCCTAATGTCCAAACCAACAAGAAATTCCTTTTTCTATTATCAGGCGCTCCACAATCTGCTTCATGTTCAACTTCTCATTCATCCTCAATGCATATGACCAGTCCACTCAACATCTCATACTCCACCCCAAATCTCAATATCACTAATGGTACATGACATCCTGAATAATATATGGGTATGTTTTTTTTTGTTTTTTTAAATGTATTTGTCCTTTTTCAGATGAACAAACTCCTGGATAGCTGTTATATGAAAGCAGCCCCCCTCTGTAGTCTACTCTGAGTGTGATGGCGACCACGGAGGAGGTCACGGTGTCCATGGGGGAGGTGGTGATGGTGAAGACTGACGGTGAAGGGGACCCCGATGACCCAAATAAGACTCAGGTCATCCTCCAGCTCCAGCCAATCACCACTGGGTATGTACTGACGCCAGGTGTAACCTCACTGACTGAAATTACAGTTTAGTTCCCTTCAAAACAATTTAACAGAACAAACTGCAGGGATGCCAGATGATCAGCCATTCTTAGGTTTTAATTACAGTGGGACAAAGAGTACTGCTCCTAAGTAGATACTTACATACACAATACATAGACCGTATCCTCTATACCACCAAGAAGAAATGTGAAAATGCCAACTGTTTTTTCTTTTCAGAGATGAATCTGCTGAAACGGATGCAGCTGTCATGGCTGTTGAAGCCCATCCAGGTTAGAGTCTGTCAGAATGATGTTTGGATCATTTGAAAGATTTAGTGATGCATATGTTAATCAATTTCCTCTGGTCTTCTCCTGTTAAAATTTTGTGTCTTTTTTAATTTTTTTTTTTAGAACAAACTGAAGGAGATGACGTTGAAATTGGATGTCCCATAACATGCGGCGACTGTAAAGCTGTGTTGCTGGTGAAGAAATTTGTGTGCCCAGGAATCAATGTAAAATGTGTGAAGGTTGGTATTCGTCATACACATTGAAGCAAAGTGGCAACTGTAGGAGGGTTTCACTAGCGGTCTTCTAATGCTCATCCATATGCAATTACATGAAAATGAAGAAAACTTGGTTGTTACGAACATGCTGTTATGCATGAGTTGAATTAAACGGGCACTAAGCTAAACACAGCAAATGTTCTGAACCAAAATAAATATTGAAGCTCACAAAAGAAATACGAAACACGGGTAAGAAATAATTGAGGCCACTGTCAAAAAATACTGTACACGTCTGTAAAAACAAGTTGGGACGTGTAATCCAATCAAGGCAAAATGTTTGCACAGCTTTATTGAGTTTGTATACTTGCAGGACCGGGACATTTCCACACTTTTTCAAAATGTTAATTTTTTCGTATTACCAACAGTGAATGGTAAGGTGTCACTGTTGTATCCATACAGTAGTATTCTGACTGAGCGTATGTAGGACATTCACACAGGTAAATGACTAAGTCTGTAATGACAGTATAGACACTAAAATCATTTGGGTTTTTATTGACAGGGAGCGAGAGGTATGTTGCGGTTATATGGTATGCAACTCCACAACATATAGAACACAAGTTTAGTGCTTATAGACATTATAATGTGGAATTATTACATACTCTAGTACTGGAAAATCCCGACATCCCCTCAAAACATTGTTCCTGCATCACAACTGTTAGCATCATTATATAGAACATACTTTATAGCAGTAGTATATGGTATCCCTTTCAGACATAGTGATAGATTACATTTATCATCAGTCAGTAGTTACTACTGCACAACATTTGACTGACCCCAAACCCCTTTTATCTAGTGCAGTGGTTTCCCAACAGTGTGCTGTGAAGCGAGGTTAGCTGTGCCGTGGGATTTTGTGACAAGCATACAATATGCAATGTACAACTAAACATGAACACTATATCCGTACCTGGTACGTGCTTTGTAGTTCCATTACCTCATTTTTAGTGCTGTAACCTGTCTACTTTAAATGGGTGTGTTGCTCTGCCTTTTTGTGGCTTGTTTGAAAACCACTGACATAGTTACACCATACCACATCCTCTAAGCATTAGGGCTGTAACGGTTCTGAAACCAAGACAGAAGTCGCGGATCCGAGAGACAGAACCGCGACACACTCGCTCCCTGGACTGTTGAGCTCTCATTAAGACAGTGTAACTGCGGCGGTGGCGGCGGCCCATGGGGTGGTAGCGGTGTACGCCTATATCATATTTGTATTGACAGTAGGTTATTCTAGGTCATTTTCCACCTGATTTTAGTGTTTATTTACTACTTTAATCTGCTCCCTTTCTCTTCTCCCCACACTCACACACAATTCAATTCAATTCAATTTTATTTGTATAGCGCCAATTCATAACAGAAGTTATCTCAGGACACTTTTCAAATAGAGCAGGTCTAGACCGAACTCTTTAACATTAATTACAGAGACCCAACAGTACCACCATGAGCAAGCACTTGGCGACAAGGGCAAGGAAAACTGCCTGTTAAAGGCAGAAACCTAGGACAGATCCTCCGGCTCTAGGTGGGTGGTCGTCTGTCTCGACCAGTTGGGGTGAGAGAGAGAGAGAGAGAGAGAGAGAGAGAGAGAGAGAGAGGCGACAGACAGACAGGTGCACAGCAACAACAGTATTGGCAATGGCAGTAAGCAGGACCATGGCAGGAGGCTCCACCAGGATCCATGAGAACCTGCGAGACGAAAGCACAAGAACTCCGGGGAAGAAGTGAGTTAGTAACATGCACACAGCACACACACCTAGCCTGGACCTCTGGTCACTCACGGCAAACACTTTCTCCATCCGCAGTACGTTTCATAAACTCACCCGTGATTCAGTTTTCAAGTGCGCCGCATGTGGGTCCAAACCGAAACTAACGTTAGTGAGTGACATCTGCAGTGGTGCGTTCACCGACGCTCCGTAATGTAAGATTTCTGCCGTATCCGCTTAATGTAATATCAGATAACATCTCTCTCTCTCTGTTTCTCTGCAAAATGGGGAAACGGGGAAAACCGCGGTATGAACCGAACCGTGGCTCAAAAATCGAGGTCTGAACCGAACCGTGGATTTGGTGAATCGTTACACCCCTGCTGAGCATAGTACATTTAGTTTGGTACCTGCAATAATATGAATATATTATATGTGAATGTGGTCACTTTACTCTCTCCACTAGTATGAAGACCAGCTGATCAGCCCGAAGCAGTTTGTGCACATTTCTGGAAAAGCCACCCTGAAAGACTGGAAGAGAGCCATCAGGATGGGTGGAGTAATGCTAAGGTGAGGGGACTTATATTTGGATTAGGGAGCCAAAAGCACATATTTTAATATTCTGCTTGGTTGTACTACCCGACATCATAATTAGTCATCATCACAGCCTGCATGCAAACTCACATATGTATTACTGCTGATGTAAGAAGCAGAGATGTGACTCATGCGTCTTGAATAAATATCCAAAACCATGACAAGATCAGATATTCTGTGTAGCTTTATACCAGAGAGAACTAACGAGACATTATTCCATCAGGCATGAGCTGTAGATATGATAATAACTACTCTTGAGTCTTCGTTAAACCATCTGTCTCTTTGACTGATGGAAAGACATATTGAATATTCAGAAATTGAATCACTTATCATATCCTGTATACTTTACATACATACATACCTGAGCGGTCTATATAAGGAAATATTTGTTGGTGATGGAAATTTGTGGTCATTGACACCCAGATGGAGTAATTCGATTATTCGATATTAGACATATTTCAGATCCCACTAACAAATACATGACACATCGGTACGGGACACCAGCTCTACCAACTGAGCTAACCGGGCGCCCCCATCTCCTTTCTCTGTTGATGGCACTCGTTTAGGTTTAGGGTGATAAGATGCCTGTCTTTTTGCAGAAATATGCAGCTTTACAAATAGTTTTTTAAATTTAGAAATACACCATTCTATTCTACTAATGCACAGTTTGTGTTATGAGATCCTTGAATTTGCCTTTTTTTATCTAGTCAAAATATATTCCTGCTCCTCAGGCTGCTTCTGTGATGTACTGCACACAAATCAGTTGTAACACTTCATGCAGTCGCTCTCACAAAACTTTCAAACAAGTAGAATTAGTGCACTGAGTTGGAAAGGCACTGCACCTCCACCCAGATAAGTACAGTGACGGGCAGCTCAGAAAGTGACAAACGTGTAAATGCAATGTCAGCTATAAAGGGTGCAAATATCTTTGGCAGTACTGATGAGATCACTGGTAGCCTATCAAACATAACTTCTTTCTCTCTTCTATTTCTCAACTGTTTGGTGCTGGCTTTGATGTACTGAACTCAGAAAAATGATGGATTCAGGTCAGCTGGACTTCTACCAGCACAGCACACTGTGCACCAACACGTGTCGCAGCACCAAGTTTGACCTTTTAATCAACAACACGCGGTTCCCTCCCGATGGCACCGGACTTACTACGCCCACCTCCTCTCAAGGTGAGAACACAGCAAAGTCATGGCTCGACACATGGCGGTTTATTAACAAATCTGCTGTCAGCCAGTACGGTTGTGTGTTGTTTAGAGTTGAGGGATTCTGTTTTTGCTTTATAAGGCTTGTGTCAGAATAAAACTAAATATTACGTCTGCAACTAACAATTATTTTAATTATCAATTAATCTGTCAATCATTTCTTGATTAATCGATTAGTTGTTTGGTCCATAAAATGGTGAAAAATGTTGATCGGTGTTTCCCAAAGCCCAAGGTGACGTCCTCAAATGTGTTGTTTTGTCCACAACCAAAAGATATTCAGTTTATTGTCAGAGAGGACTGAAGAAAGCAGAAAATATTCACATTTCAGAAGCTGGGATGAAAGAATTTGGATATTATTTCGATTGCTTGATTATCAAAATGGTTGAATTCATTTAACAGCTGACGTTGCAGCTCTGCAAAATATGTTGAAAGCAGATTTAGATTGCAGTAAACGGTAATTTATCCTAAACGATGAGTTAGAGAGACTGGAGACTGCATTCTTACAGCAGCTGCCATAATAACTGCCACGTTTTACTTACCATGATCGTAATGGATGACACAGGGGCAAAGAACTGCCTGGGGAAAACGCAGCTGCCAAATTCAAGCAAAGATAAAAACATGTTCATAGTTCTGACTGAACAAATGTTAATGGTATTTAACTGGTTACTGGTTGCTGTCCTCACCTTGAGTTTAAAAGTGGGTAATTCATTTAGAATTTTAATTTGAGGGCGCCCTGATAGCTTACCTGGTAGAGCTGGCGCCCCATGTACCAAAGCTTAGTCCTTGCTGCAGCGGCAGTTGGTTCAAATCCAACCTGCGGCCCTTTGCTGCGTGTCATCCACTCTTTCTCCCTCTCCCCCCTTTTCTGTGTACCTTCAACTTTCTCTGTCAATTAAAGGTATACAAGCCTGTGCTTTTCAGAAACATCAAATGAGAGAAATAAGTCCCACTGAAACTTTCTTTGTCTTCGTATTGTAGTCACAGTTAGCAAAGTTCTGCATTAAAAATGCTCCGACATTCAAGTTTATACATACAAAATTGACTCGATGCCGTACTAGAGCACCAGCATCTCAGACTAAATGAATAAAATAAAATAAAACTCACCAAAAACGTCTTTGTCTTTCAGCGGCTTGTAAACAAACCTCAAAGAGGCTGCGATAGCAACACAGGCAGAGGGATCGAGACACCATGACTCCACTAAATCTTACTTAAACTTAACAAAACAACTGAACATAGTTGTGTGCTGCTATATTCATGTTTTAAATCTCATATATAACCTTTAAAGGGCCAGCTGCTAAAAGCTTCCTGCCAAATTCACATGGTCTTTAGTATTCAGTGCAATGTTTTTAGACTGCTGGACCCTCAAATCTCAGACATTTGAAAGTCCATGTAACAAGCATAATGTGTGCTCTCTTGTGTAAATTGCAGCTCAGGTGGTCCTGGGTAACGGCGGGGTAGTGGGCGAGGACAGGGCCGAGGTTCTGAGTGGCAAGGCGGACTGGAGCTCAATCTCACTGGAGTCTATCGACAAGAAGGAATCGAATGAGATCTCAGGTCGCAGAGAGCGCACATCCCGACACAGATCCTTAATATCACAATAATGACATAAACACACCAGTGACCGAGACTTGCTTGTGTCTGTCTTCAGAGGACACACTGAACTTCTGGAAGGGCATCGCCGACGTGGGTTTGCTGGGTGAAGTGGTGACCAACATCAGCACAGAGCTGCTGGAGCTGCTGAACGGCGTGCAGCAGCGCAGGGAGCCAGCTGGCTTACAGGACACAGGTACGGAACAACGCTAATGTGTACTGGCTGCTGGGAATCATCAAAGCAGACCATATGCAAGACTTAGGGCTTGTTTGAAGGTGCATAAACGAGAAACAAATGGAAAGAGAGAACAAATTCAGCTGCTGTTGGAAGCTGATAGATGAAAAACAGACACCAGGAGGCTTGTAGAATGGCTGGTTTCTGTAACCGTAATGATTGAATGATTGTTTACAACAGCTGAATTTGTTCCTCCTTTCTGACTGACCAAGTGACCCTTTGATTGATTGCCGCACTGATCCCAGATTCCTGTCTGGTAGAGGTGGCGGTGCTCAGTAACCTTGCCCAAGTGTTCGGCCTGCTCGACTCGGTCAAGAAAATCCTGGAGAGGAGGAAGCAGCAGACGGATCCCTGCCAGGAGCAAATCCTCAGCACGCTCACCAGTGAGTACAGACCACAAACAAGGTTTCACCTCAGGAGCCTCCACACCCATTCTGTTCTTTACTCTGCTGTCCTTTGTTTGGCTGGCGACGCATATATCTTTTCAGGACCCATTGGACGTGTCGTTGGGTTTGTTTTTAGTTCTCATGGGCGTCTGAATGCCAGAGAGGTTTGATTAGGTGACAGTTAATGAGCAGTCTTCTTTCTTAGTGTGATGAAATAGTGCCAGACTGTTTTAAAATCCAGTGTCTGAGCCAGGAAATAAAGATGATAGAATTGAAGTCAGATTTAGTTACAAATACAGTTTCGAAGTGGGAGGAGCTATTCCAGGCCCTAATTGATCTAGAAGTAAAAATCCCATTCGTTGCCTTGAATTGGCACAACCAACTGCATTACAAAATACCTGGTTTTTCATAAGCAGTCAGAGCTACAAGCCTTTGTACAGTACATAAAAAACCTCGGGGGAGAAGTTCTCTACGACTCCCAAGGTGCATTTTGGCAAGAAACAGCTGAGCTTAAACTTCAGTTTCGTGCAGGGGTAACAGGAGAAAGAAGAAGAAGAAGATTAGTGCTGAGAAATCTGACTATACTACCTGCAGCTTAAATCAAAGTACCTTTAGACTCCATGCCAACTTTGAATGAATTTAGCCACTACGTTGTTGTGTTTTGTTCATTAATTCAACAATGAAGCAGTTTAAATTTGCTATAATTCTTCTTTAATGGCAGAGGCTCATGGGTATTGTTGTATTTTAGAGCCGTCTGACACGCAGCAAAACTTTAGAAATGAACAGTTTTAATATGGAAAAAACATTTTAGACACACATTACTGTTATACAGTATAATACTGGTATATACTGTATGGGAATACGTTTTGCAGTGAAATACTTACAAATGTAAATACCTTTTGGGACTACTTTCAGTGTCTTAATATCTGCTAATTAGTCATTAGATGTGATTATGCTTCATTTTATGAAAAACGATGATTTGCAGAACTCTTGGAACTCTATTCTACAAATTAGGAAACAGGCCTGTAGTCTGGTGTTTGTGCGACTTTGCTACCACAGTGTTTGAATACTAAATATTGAAAAAGGACAGATGACATTTTTATTTGTCAGTGTTGTGTGTGTGTTTTGAGATTGGACTTGACATTTGCCGGCTTAAGCGTGCCCAGCATCTTTATTAAATGTTAATATCGAATATCAATATTACGGCGTGCAAAATCTTGATTTTAGAATAAAGTAGCAAGACGAAAATGAATGTGAAAAGTGTATTAATCAGTTGTTGTTGTGTGTTGTGTGTAGACCTGGAGGTGCAGCTAGAAGAACAGAGGAAGCAGCAGCAGGTGCGAGCTCTCCTGTCCTGCCCGCAGCCTGCCAAAAACAAAACTCCCACCAAGCGCCAGACCAAGCGGCCTCGTCTCCAGAGGCCCGCCTCCACCACCACCCTCCTGACCTCCCCCGTCAACCAGCAGGCCACCCTGCAGCCCCAGCAATTCACCGTTCTTTCCCCCATCTCTCTGTCCTCCGTGGGTCAGCCGTTCACCGTGGCAGGCCTGCCCATGGCCACACTGGCCCAGTCCTCCAACACGGTCACCCTGCTCCCCGCCGGCTCACAGCTCTTCACCCGCTACATGGTGACCGGAGACGGAAAGGCGGACACCATCACCTTGCACCCGTCGTCGGGCCTCACGCTCGTTGGCACCACCGCCATGCAAGACTCCAGCCAGCTGGGCACAATGATGAGCCCCTTAGAGCTGGTGCACCTGAGCCAGCAGGCCGGCAGCACAGAGGTGGTGCCCATCGAAGGCCAGGTGGTGGACGGCACCATGCTGGTGCAGCAGGAAGTGATGCAGGGTGAGGTGGAGGCCGGCCAGGAGCACACGGTCATCGAGATCAACCCGGCTCCAATGGAGCAGGCGGTGGGAGTGATGGAGCTGCAGCTGACCGGGGAGTCGGGCCAGGACGGGGCGGCAGTGATGGTCCAGAGCGGGATGGAGGTGACGATGGCTGCAGGGGGGGAGGAGACGCAGTGCCAAATGCAGGAGGCGCAGACTGAAGGGGTTCAGGGGCTGCAGCTGGATGCCAGCGGACAGTTGTCAGGCGTACAGATAGTGGTGATAGGAGAAAACACTCAGGAAGAAAACAAGGTCAAATGAGACACAACTCCTATTTTATCCAGCAGAGCAGGTCTGGACTCGTACTGAGCTGCCACAGACTTGTGAAACTGTAAATACACAGAATTTCCAAATCCACAAATTGCCTTGGCCTAAGACCAAGCACTAGGGTAGCCATTGTTCCTTTTTTGTGTGTGTGTGTGTGTGTGTGTGTGTGTGTGTGTGTGTGTGTGTGTGTGTGTGTGTGTGTGTGTGTACATGCTCCTCTCAACATTTGTTGATTTTTATTGAAACAAAGAGGCATCAGAACATGGAGGATACCGTATGCTTCTGTTTGTTTTGTATTCAAAGGATAATTCCGGCTTATCACAACTTGGGTCAGATATTTGTAATGTTGGCTATAGTTTCTAGCTGTGATAATAACATTGCACTCAGAAATTAGCCAAAAAAAAAAAAAGCAATAGCCGATATTTTCATGCAATGGCTCAACTTACTCATCTACTTACTCAACCTGAGGGTGCTGTGCTCATTTTACTTTTCCTACCAACTAGCTACAACATAGAGAGATTGGGAGAGAGTTGAAATGAGCTGGACAGTTTCCTCATAGAAGGTGGGTGGGATAAAATGCCTAAAGCGTGTGGTTTTCTATTTAAACATTCAACGTACATGAAGTGGAATCAGAGCCTGACAGAAACTATGGCCAAAACTACAAAAAAAACCTGACTTGTAATTACCTGGAATTATCCTTCAGGCCTCCACGAACAACCAACAACGAGGACAAGAGGACGCACTGTAACCCTTAAGTCTGCACGCAGGGCTTTAATGGTGCTGATGGTTCGTCAGTTCACATCCTCTCATACTGACTCAGTAGCAGCAGGCTGCCTCTACTGTTGATCAGACGTATTACCAGTAACAGTGTTGGTGTCACTTGAGGCTGGGATTAATTGCACTGTCTGTCGTGTCGTAGCGTCGCCTCCAAGCTGTATTGTTTTTGCACTGTGTGTCGTCCTTTCAGGACTACAGGAAGACGTTTGCAACAATGCCTGCTCTCTAAACATTTCTTCAGAATGTGGTCACCCTGGCGGGTGTGCAGGGTGTTTACTTTTTTTTCTTTTTTTTTTTTTCTTCTGTGCATAGTTAAATGGAAACGGACTGAACTCCTCTCACTGGAAATGCATTGCTTATGCACTTATTCCCTCAGTGGTTTCTTACTGCTTGATTTCATTCACAAACTCCATTTATTTTCTTTAATGTGACCATCTATTGCTTTATCTCAGTATGATAGGTAGTGTGAGCTACTGGGCTGATTGTTTAAGTCAATATATAAAAAAAAACATATATATATATACTTAATGTCAAACTTGGTATGCCTGTATTTTACACTTGTAAAGTAGTGTCATATTTATTAGTTTCCAGGCTGGTGAGATGGGCCTCTCTGTTTAAAGTGCAAACATGAATTAATTTATGCTCTGGGCTGAAGTTCACATCAACAAAGACCTATTCAATACTTGTGCATTTCCAGTAATTTAATTTAACAAATGAGGGTATTTGCATATTGACTTTGTAATGTGTTTTAATATCAGATTAAAACTGAAAAGTGTTAGTGGTTGTGTGAGTGTTTGGCCACTAGAGAGCGCTGTGTGCTCACTCCAGTACGGGCTGAAACAGGAGCCGAGGGTTGCAGCCGCATTAATGGATGGTGGAAATAGTCTAATCTGTGACTTCTCTGTGTGTCAGGTTTATTGCAGTGCGTGGTGTAATCTGCACCGTCATGGCTGCCGCTGTCCGTGATGGGCAGGCCTCTGTGGAGGCTGAGCCGTGCTGACAGGGCACCAGCCGGGCTCGCCGGTTATTACATTTCCCTCTTCTTGTAGCCCGTAATACTCCCAGACAGGCTGTATGAGGGGAGAGGCTTGAGGATTTGGGTTATACAAGCGCAAAAACAGGCTCATACAAAAAAAACAAACAACGCACAAACAGAGGGGCTGAAACGTAGAGGTGTCAGTGTGGAGTACAGAAGGGAAACATCCCAACATCAGCAGCTGAATGCGAAGCCGCTGGGGGTCCAGGTCAGGGCTGAGAGCTTGAGAAAGTGAACCGCAGGGGTCATTGTGTGGTGTAGGAGGAGAGGATATGCTGTCCGAGTAAATTACGGAGGCTTTCCATAGACTGTAGATTGGATTTCGTCACATGTTGTGCACAAGACAAAGAAAACAGGACTGTCAGAAGCGTCGGTTACATGTCTCAAAGCCTCCTGAGGGGTTCAAAGGCTGTTGAAAGAAGAGGCCAACACGGCTGACATTTTGTCAGTATCACCTCAGCTGCAGCATGTTCAGCTGAGAATAGACGCACAAGCGTGACATGTTGGAGTCAGTGTATCTTATAGGCAGCACGGCTTGGAGCTCTATCTATAGCATCGGAGGAAAACATCATATCCCAGCAGATTAAACACACGCTTGACATAAAAAGGGGGTGACACAGTGACAAACCATGTGTTCAGGAAGGGGACATTTGGTCTTAAATCATGTTCTTTTAAAGTGTTCTATACCTGCTGACTCAAGATAGCCTGCTAATGAACTGGGATTATGTCAAGTTGAATACTTTGGGGTTTTAGGCTGTCGGACAGAGAAAACAATCATCAGAAAGCGTCACCTTGGGCTCTGGGAACTTGCTATTTCTTTTGCATTTTTCACTCTTTTCTATAATTTTCTCTATCTTATCTGTTTGTTTAGGAAATAATCTTCACACAAAGAATGCTAGTAAACATTAGTTGCAGCCTTAATTTAAAGCAGATCTGTGGTTTTTCTTTTTTTTTTTTTTTTTTTGGCTCTTTAAAGCTCAACAAAGCAGGATTTAAACCTTCTCTTATCAGTCTTAAATGCCAATTATAGAGAAGCAGTAATGGCTGGAGCTGCTCCCAACAGACCTATAGACCATCTTCACCCCTGCTTGTATTCCCTGTGGTATACAGTTTACTGATGAAACATTACACAGTTTCTGGGTAACAAAATCTCTCAGATTTAAAAAGATACAGACAGCGGTTCCTCAATGCCTCTTGGGTCTGCCAGATCACAGGGTTGCCAGGTGCAGCTGTAGGGCAGAGTGAGGCAGGTGCCACTGGAATTGGAATTTGAAGAGTAAAAATCTTTGCCACTGTCAAGTAAAATAACACAAGTCTAAAGCCCCTCTAGTGGCCCCAAGAGGATGAAATGTTCCTTACACCATATGGTTCAAAATGTACTGTAGATTTAGCTATTCCCAGAGCATTACAGCAGTGGGTCTTTAAATTTAAATTCCGGTTTAGTAGTTTAGACTATTATTTATCAGCTATGAAAACATATATATTTTTGGATCCTATAGAACAGAGACAGGACAACCTTACAGCTTTTCAACAGTTTATCCAGATTATACAGACTACATAAATGGAGGCAAATCCTCAGCAACGACATTGATGAGCACACTGTTATTATAACTGATTACAATGGCCAAAACTATGACCCAATAAAGTGGTGGAGGGGGGTCTGACTGGCCACCCCAAGTGTCACCCCCTTATCCTGACCTCTTCCACTCCCAGGCAGAGGCTGTATCTGTAGATCTGTAGTGTTTTAAAGCTAATGCATCCATTGGTACCAGCAATACCACGTTAGCATGAAGGGGGCTAAATAATGCTCCAAACGGAAAAACTGCCATGACCATTTTCAAAGGGATCCCTTGACCTCTGACCTCGAGATTTTCCGAATGAAAATGGGTTCTATGGGTACCCAGCTTTGCAGACACACCCACTTTATGCTAATCCCCCGCAGTTTTTGGGAAAAAACCATGCAGTTTTTCCCACTGCTGCCACCAATGTAGCTGAGCATCTTGGGTTCACCTAACTGAGTAAGTTTAATAAGAAAATAATAAACGGGACATGGGCTTTATTTTTTTTCTCTCCACAGGAGTCAACCAGGAACTCACAGTACCCATACCGCAATACAATACAAAACAGTCTGTTCCAGTATAAATGTATTATTATCGCTTAGTGTATTTATATATAGCCTATCTCCAAACTGGAATCCCTAAAAACATATTGGAATTGCAGAAACTGGGAATGACTGGGAAGCTGAGGCACTTACTTCATGCCACCCCTGCATAAGTCCGTGCCCATCTTGGGCCAACCCAGTCAAAAAAGTTTGGACACGCCCCTGACAACGAGTGCACTACTGAAACGACGACATAAACTACTCAGACAACAAAGGATGTAAAGGAGTCCAGACAGAACTTACCGAACACCTGTGTGCAGAAAAAGACAAAACACAGGTAAGCCAACATTTCCCTTTATCACAACCTGAATAAACTCCACTGAGGGCTCCTATCTAAAGAAGCACAATGAAAACACTGGTTCCTTTACAGTTAACGGTTGGGGCAGGACGCAGTGATACCCACCTGTGTCTTCACCTTCACCAGTGTTGGGCAGTAGCTCATTACTGGCTATAATATTACAGTAATAATATTGCTTTTCACAGTAACTAGTAGTGTAACTAGTTTGAATAAATGTCAGTAATAAAACTGAAATGAAATTGCAATATCACATCCTTGGATTCATTTTTGTAATGGTGGGGGAAACTAGTTTGGAAGATGGAAACATTCAGCAGGAAATATAGCAAATATTCCCATTGCTTGGATTTAAACAAACAGAACTGGATTTTAATCGGCGTAAGTCTGAATTTTGGGGAGAAAGGACACAATTACCAATTTTGTGGGGAGTAGCAGAAAAGTAATGTAACTAGTAGTAATAACTGTTGGCTGGGAGTAATAAGTAAAGAAATCAAATTACTTTTGAAAAGCGTAAGAGTAATAAATCCAAAACACCGTTTCTGTAGAATAAGAAACCAACAAGAGACTTTATGTTTTTTCAGTCTAGCCATGAAATCAATCAGGATGTGAAAATAAACCTGCTGGTATCCTGATTTCCGTGTAAACCCGAAGCCTCTGTACGCGTTAAGTTTTCTCATAGATTTAGTTTTTGCAAACGACCCTCAAACCAAGTCTGAACTTCGCCTATGGGTTTAGCTGCTGAGTGCCACGCCCTCGCCTCACCCTCTCTTTCCAAGTTTGTAGGAGAAACTACAGTGGCCGCAAAACTTGTGAAAGACCCTATCTAGAGCCAGTGTTTGGTTTGTCTGTTCTGGGCTACTGTATAAACATGGTGGTTCAACATGGTGGACTCTGTAGAAGAGGACCTCTATAGATAAAACAGCTCGTTCTAAGGTAACGAAAACCCGACAATCACCGGAGGACATCAGAGGGAAATATCAAAAATCATTTTCTCCATAAAATATGATCCAGTTTCACCAAAATCAGTGACATAGTTGGTGGTGTGTGATTACGTGCCGTAAACGTCACGTACTTGTCCCGGCCCTAAAGTTACAGTGCAGGGCCAGCCGCACAGGGATAGGTTACATAATGGGGCTTGAATGTGATATGGGCATTGAATAATGATGACTACTGAATCTGAAACATAAAAGCCCAAACTCAAAATATATCTTTTTATATACCATAAAAACTAAAGAAAATAATTAACACTTTCAAAGCAAATGCACATGCATTTGAAAGGGAGCTGCACTATCAGTCTGACACTACTAAAACTACTGACACAAGAAGCGGGAGCTGTTGGTGGGCTCTTAATCCAAACTACTGTATCATCCCAAACACTCCACTCAGTCTTGCTTGAAGGGATTTCTGGCTCTGAGGACCTGCTGTGTTTACAGCGCAGACAAAGAGGATTGTCGACCTTGTCTGATATTTTGTTTTTGGGGCAACCGAGTCTGTGAAGAGAACTAATAAAACTCTGGCAGCCTGTGCAACCATGTGCCACCCCATCTCCTCCCTCTGCCAACTGGGTTTGGCGCTCACCAGCAGCAGAAGGTGCAACTTCCCTTCTCCCGCGCCTTGACGAGCAGACGGGGGAGGAGGGGGAGGGCCCCCGTGAGCGACGACGAGAGCCGGGCTGATGGACAGAGGTGTTAACCCCATCGTCGGGCAGGGAGAGATAGCGGTGTTCTTGTTTACACACACTGCGGCCGGATTGTCACCTTGTCTGTCAGGGAAACATCCTATCTGCCTCCTCTTATCTCGAAGCGAGACAGCCAGCTACTCTGTTGGAGAGATCCGCTGCTGCTTCACATCACCATAAATCATTTCCCTCAGCCATACCATTGTTGCGTTTCATGTTATTTTTTCCCGTCACTCCTCCAGATACTACTCACTCCTACTCTGTCCTCAAATAGCTCCCACTTTTCCAGAACTCTCCAGTATTGGTTGACAATGACCCTGTGCCCTAATCCGCCCATGAGGCACTGAAGTGTATATTTCCATAAAAAGGGCTTCGTGAGCTGGATACTTACCATGGCAACACTGGAGTCACAGGCATTTTTGTCCTTTATTAAGAAGCGAGCAGCCTATTCATTAAGCGCTGTTGTAAATGTCATTTTCACCATTAACTTGTGCTGATTGTTAATCTTTACGAAGCGTCGGGACTGTTCAGATGCTGCAACCTTGCACAGAGCCAATTCTCACATCAGCAGACTGGATCTTGATCATTTAATTGAAGTTCTGAAGAATACTGAACACTATGGCTTTTGTGTGAAAATTAACAGTTATTTGTTAGCTTCAATTCAGGGAGGTGGGTTGTAATGAATAAAGTAAAGCTCTGCGGGAAGGAGGCACACCGGAGTAAATGAAGCACACACTGCACAAGACGAGTTTAAAGAGCCTGAGGACATGAAGAGGCAGTGTGGATGTGCTGTTGGGGTGATGGACAGTTATTCTGGATATGGATTTCAAGGACTGAGGGGGCGAGAGCAGCCGAGAGAGGAGAAGAGAGGAGTCCCAGGAGCTGAACATTTTCATAAATTGATGACTGCTATTGTAGGGAGCCTAAGTAGAGAAACAAATTGATGAGCAGGGACGATGAGGATTCTGAAAGGAGCCAAAGCTCGCCTGTTGCTTATTCTCTTGTCAAAATGCAGGAGAAAAAATGTTATCAACCGCAGAGTGGGACTTCCTATTTAAAATGAAATAAGCCCAATTTGTGGTCGGGCAGATAAGACGGAAACAGCAGATCTAGAAAAGAGGCGAAGAGTTGCGGTTGAAGTCGTAGCGTCATGGCCAGTTAGGGGAGCTGGGAAGTTATTTTCCTGTATGCATGAATGCCTGTGTGAATGTATGGGTGTATTTTTGTAAATGTATGGTTTTTGGATTTCACAAGTGCTTCTCAGCCACAATGAACCTGCTCAAGCACAGAAGCACAGCATGCCCTTGAATTACTAACAGTAGGTGTTGGCTGTTGCTTGAAAATTATTTCAGAGCATGGACAAAGTAAGTGCCAGACAGACAGTACACTGTATGTCTTGTCAAATTACTAAACCTCAGTAAAAATCAATTTTATATCTTTTCCAAAACATGAAGGGAAAGTGTATTGATCTTCCTGGGGAAAAGAAGGACTTGAAACAGCAAATGGCTAAGAATACAGTACAAAAAAAAAGACTAGAAGAGAGATACACACTAACTGAGAATATACTAAAGTAAATGCTGGGTATCTAACCACAAGTACAATTCTAAAGTTAAAGTAACTCAAGATGTAAATAAATAAAAAAGTGAATAAGATGTGTACAGTGACCCTGTATAGTGATGGGTGAAAATGAACAATGAAAATCTATTTAGTGTCTGATGTGTACCGGGTCAGCCTGTCAAACGTACAGAATGCTCACTACTCATGAAAGACATGAACCCCATACTGGCCACGCCCACTCGCTGTTATGGCAGGGTACTGCACACGCTGCCCGCCACGGTGGTGCAGTCACTAAAAACATAGAGACGGGACAGCTAATGAATGATTGTCTTGCATTGTCTTGAACGAGTACGGCTCTCAGTCCAGAGCCTGGCAGCTACACTCAATCACACTGAGATCGAACTGGGAGTGAGATGTTTTGGACTTGCTCAGGAAGAATGACAATTGATGCTGAATCATTATCATTAGTCATTATCCATGACTGGTAATGCATTTCTGTGGTCCAGCGTCATGGAGAAACTAGGACAATGACATTTCCTGGCGATCTATTCAAATGATGCGGGGACATTTCACTCAAAACTTTGTCGAAGACAAATCTGAGCTCATGTTTTATTTGCTCTGGCAATTTCCCTCTATTTTATATGACTGTACAGAGCAGAACGATCTTATTGGCCATTGAGGCATTTTTGTCAGTGGTATACAACCAAGATGAAGATTAATCAAACTGGACAGTATATTTCCTCTAGAAGAAGAACTAACAACTGCTCCTAAAGCCTTTGTCGATAAGATGTGTTTGCCGCACTTCCGACAGGATTTGTTGAAGTTTAATTCACCAACTATGCTACATCACACGTTTAGTTGCCCTGGTTGTAGGTCTATCCAATTGTGTCCAGAGTCATTTGATCTGTACCCGTCAATAACGCCTGTTGGAAATCGAAAATTAAAAAAGAGGTATCAGCCAGGCTACTCAGAACTACAAACGTCAACCTCATGGGACACATAAAGAAAAGTCTGGCAATCACTAAAGAAAGTACAAGTTATCATCTTGGAAACATGAATGTCTGTACAGTGGTTTGATATTAAGATATTTCATTGGATAAGTGAACACCGACCCACTAGTGTTAGTAGGATTCATCCTCAGGTGACCATGAATGTTTGTAGAAAATGTCATGGCAATTCATCCCAGAGTTGTTCAGACTGACAGTGCATGCCGCTAGCTTGGCTAAAAATAAGAACAGCTCATTAAATGTACACCAACACATGTTTTGAGCTTCAAGACTGCTCATACAGTACCAACAGTAAAACGCTTTCCTAGTAAAAGTAGTGAGTTAAAGGTCAGACATTCACCATTCTTTTTGAACTGCACAAATGGGCAGCAAAAAGCAACAACATACAGCTTCAGTCTTAGATTCAGAAGCAACTCCCAGTTTTCCTAACATGCCACATCTAAAGCAACACAGGTGCATCTGTCAAAGCCTGATCGTGAGCGTCAACGTCAATCATTCAATGGATGCGAGGCGTGTGAAACGATGTGCTGTTTCAAGTGGAAAAGATATGATTTACTTACTTTATGATTTCAGTGCTCTTCCCAGAGTATTAAACCTAAAGCCAAACTGGGGTCCTAGTTCCCCAGCAAGATTGTAATGGAAATAAGTTGGCTTGTCATCATGTTGTAATGCTACATTTCTTGGTAGCTAAAATGCACAGAGGAAGATAATAATAAAATGTTGACTTCACACAACAGCACGAATTGCAACACTTAAATGTTCCCTCTATTTAATTTCAGTAAGGAAGGAGAGTTGATCCTGCCTTAACTCTCAACCGAACTTTGACCCATGAAGTACAGAAATTCTGTGGCCAGTCTCAGAGAGAGGGTGTGATTGATCTGTTGCTCAGGAACTATTGATTGTTTTCATCCTTGTGAGTGCAGGGACAGAGGGTCACCCCAGTAAAGTATTACAGAACAACGTGCTGGTCATGCTACACTAGCTCCTGCATGCTTACAACCAGTGTACATTATTTTCTGTCTCGTCTGTTTTTCACCACAGAGTACAAGTAAAATTCACCTTGCCAGTTCTGGTCAGACAGAACAGTAATGCTGAAAGCCATTAAGGTGCTTTCAGCATTACTGTTCTCTAGTTTAAATTGTAGGCCCGGTCACACCAGCATTTATAACGCTGCAATTTCACGCAGCTTTTTCCCTCTTCAGTAAAACTCTTATTGAATGAAATGATGTACAATCGCAAAAGAAATGCTGGGGGGGAGTAAATGATACAGTATGGAGGAAATTCATCTCAGACAGCTATTGTGACTGACAAGCGCCTGCATGTCCCAGTTGCTATCGAAGGTAACTTGTCAAACTAAAGTCACCAAACTTCTAGAACCAAATATTTTTTATAAGACTTGAGTCTTATTTCACGGTGCTGCCTACTGCAGTTTTAGAAGCTTTTATATCGTAAAAGTTCTGTAAACCTACACTGTAAATCCTAACAACATATCGTAATAAAAGAAAGAAGCTAACATAACTTAATCCACCAAAAAGTTTTCACTCCCTCATTTCAATCAATTAAACCCAACTCAAAATTGAATTGTGTGGAGTATTTTAAATATTGGTTATATAATTCCAGTTTGTTCCATTGAAATCAAATCAAATATTTATTCATGCTTAAATTGTTGGCGGTAATACATTTAAACTGTTTCCTCAAGCATTTTGAGTTGAGCTAACTCCTCAGGTTTTACAGTGTATTAAGGTTAAGGTGGAATGGGCACTGAATAACTTAAACCACCAAATGTGATCCATGACATGAAATGCTTTTTACGCTGCGTGTACATTAACGATTAAATGCGTCATTAACTTTCACTGTCTCGTCTTTTTGCAAATTAAGGAACTTTATAGACATTAAGGGACCACTTGCTTATGTTAAGGGGTGATTACGGGAGGTTTAAGGCATTTTGACATGGATTTGGCGCTGGATTTAGTCTGTCACTCAAGAAAGTTTTCACAGAAATGAGGCATGAGAATAGTTCTGTTTGAGTGTAAAGACTTTTGTAGACTTTTTAAAGACCCTTAAAGGTCACAATCTTGTGGTGGTTTTCCTGTCATTTCTAGATGTTGAGTGATGAGTGAGGAATAATTGTGTAAGCCTAATTTGTTGAGAAAGAGAATAGGCTGTTATTCAAATCAGTGACCTCCGATGGTAAATACAAAAGAGAAAAGAGCACAAACATTATTATTATATAAAAAACCCTCACCACACACACACACACACACACACTGCCACAAGGGACTGATATTTTTAGTAATGCTATTCGATCAACCTGGCTGGCCACTATAATGAGGCAAGGGAGATGGAGGCTGGTTCCTTTCACAGGTCAGCGGACTGACAAAGCCCAGTGTCCCAGTCTGGAACTAGGGAACTGTCTGCTTGCTGGGGTTTGTCTGGGCTGCGTGTGGCTGTATGGGAGTGATCTGTATTCACCTCCATGGCGTTGTGGCCCTCCTCTGTTTAATATGGGCCTGCTGTAGCCTCCTTACCATCACCTGGCACTGCAGAGTTCATTCTCAGTGTGTGTTTTTATCAGCACCCCGAGGGGCATATGTAATTGCTCCGTGCTGATGAGAACAGCCCCAACTCAAAGTACCATCTCATACTGCAATTACACCCGTGGAAGTGCATGGGGGGGGGGAAACAGCGAAAATAAAGAAACTACCCGGTGCGGCGTGGCAGGTGAAAGACTAAGGCCTTACCTCCTCCTGCTGAGCCCAGCCGAGGCTGATAGAGGACTAAAAGTCAGCCATCTCCTTGGGGATAAAGACTTTGTAAGCTGTTAATCCTCCGTCTGTGGGTGATTGAGGTGAACATCTGACATTTGAAGCTTTTTATGTTAAAGTTTCCAAAGCTTACGGTTGTTTGTAGCTGTGCCAAGACAATAAAGGTGGTAAACTTTCTTGCCGTGTGTGTGTGTGTGTGTGTGTGTGTGAGAGAGAGGGTGAGTGAGAGTTGTACACACAAAAGGGGAAAACTGAGTGGTGCTCTCGCCAATGCCGTGACAGCTCGCCGCTCCTCCGCTTATGAAAATAAATGCTGACGAGTGTTGAACTGGCTGGGGTGCTCGGGTGTCAGCCGGCGAAGAGAGACGGCTCCCGGGCTGACAGGCCGACGCGCCTGGTTTGCATTGAGATGCATGACGCAGCCCTTCGTCTAGGCCCCGTACGCGGCCTTTGTGCCCCCTCGGTTGCTGCAGGGGGGAGGTGTATGGCGGTTGGAGCAGAGCTGAGGCCGGGGCGGCCGAGGCTCACGGCCAAGGCAACATCAGTATTCCACTGTGACGAGTGCTGATGCTGCCCTGATGCTACAAAACTTCAGTCTGTCTTTGTTTTGGTCTGTCATTGCACTTCTTCTGACACCCACAACTTCTGCTTCGAGGCGGCCTTCGTGTATGTGAATGTTTTTTGGGTTTTTTTTGTCTGTGACTCAGCATCTGACTGCTGCTGAATATTTGAAGTGGCCAGCAGCCAGCTGTTTTTGTCTGTGTGCCCATAAAATGTAATAACTTGACCAAACAAAACGTATTATACGGCTAATTCATAAGCCGCCAACACCAATCCCGCTACATCTCCTGTCAGTTTACAGCTAGAAATAAACAACTAGAAATGGTACAAAAACTACAGTCTACATCTACATCCATGCTAGCGGCTGCGTGAAGCTAAATCAGTGCCAAAATTAGCATGCTAAGATGCCCACAGTAACAATGCTTACATGCTGTTCAGCAGGTATAATGTTCACCATCTTAGTTTAGTATGTTAGCTTGCAGGCCTTTGCTAATTAAGAATAAAGACAAACCACAGCTAGGGCTGATGGGGTTAGTTTAGGTCTTCAGTGATAGATAGTACTAGTCATAATACTTTCAGGTGTTATGGTAAGCTCTTCAGTTCCATTCTGACGCATACATCTGCTGCTGACATTATTGTCTTTCAAAGGCTGGACTGAAGCTCGAGTGGAGGTACTGGTATTGTATGAAAGTAGAACACCTAAGGTAACCATTGGTCCCAATCAATCATTCTCTATAGTTTGTGAATAATGAATAACAAAGTTGGGCAAAAGTTTGGCGACGGAAAAACTGGCATGGCCATTTGTAAAGGTGTCCTCAAGATATCTGAATGAAAATGGGCTCTATGGGTACCCGTTAGTCTTAGAGACACGCCCACTTTATGCTAATCCCATGCAGTTTTTACATTCAGTATAGAATTCTTGTTTTCGTTTTATTGCATACTGCGGGTCCTAAACAGTGTTGGAACTGTATAAATTGGTCATATCTGGAAGGCCAAAATTCTTGTGGATCACAGTCCAATTGTATTTGTGTGGGATGATCTTAGTCTCCACAGCTGTCTGTCACAGCAGAACCACAGTACTGGTAAAATTAAGAATTTGACCTGATGATGGCACTAGACGAAAAGTTAAGAGTTCCCCAAAGAGATCACAATTCATCTCACATTTCATGGCAATCTATCCAATAGTTGTAGAGAAATTTCACTCCAAACAAGGTGGAGAAAGATTTCATGGGACAAACAAAGTGTCAGATTCATCCAGAAGTGAACTTAGCTGGTTGGAGATGACTCTAAAATAGAAAACACATGCTTGAATTTGTCTCTCATCTGTTGCTTCAATAGAGTTGAATGGTGGATAGAGCAAATATGGACGTGTGATGTGAGCATACCTTTTTTGTCTGCGCTGGATTACAGACCTTTACAGTGGATGTACATCTGAGATACAGTGATCACTAGAAAGGGTAAGTAGCACTAATTTAATGAATGTACATGTAAGTCAAGAATATACTGTACACAAATGGCATTAGTCAGTCTGTTATTTTCCACTAGCTCCACATAAAACTGCTTTACCTTCTCAACCAATTTTAAAACAGAATTCATAGTTTTTTCAGACATGCAAGAGGTTGGTCACGACAGTTCAAATCTGCACATAACAGCAGTTACAGTGAGGGAGCTATATTCTGCCCTGATACTAGACTCCAAATGAATGCATCCTTTACTGTAAGAAAAATAAATCTCCTTCATACATGTTTATTCAGTCTGCATTATGGCAGTTTCATGTGACCTTTTTCTACATTCGTCTTGTCCCTGCAGAGGAGGAGAGTGACAGGCATCATTATTGAGCTGCAGGGGTGGAGAACCAATGTCACCACATTATTAGACCAACAGTTGTTGGCTGGTTGAAGTTTTCATCTTAGAATAGGTACCACGTGATATTTATGGTGCAGTGCTGGTGGAAATGCAGTACATCATTGTTGGCCTCTACCTGCTACTTGAACTTTCACTTGGTTTCGCTCAGTGGTAGAACAAGTACTCAGATCTTTTACTTAAGTTAATACCCCAGTACAGAAATACTCTGTTACAAGTAAAAGTTCTGTACTCGATTTTAATGAAAGGTCCAGTGTGTAACATTTCGGATTTATTGGCAGAAATTGAATATAATCATAGGTATGTTTTTATTAGTGTATAATAACCTGAATATAAGAATTGTTGTGATTTCAAAATGAGCTGTTTGTATCTACAGAGGGAGCGGGTCCTCTTCTACAGAGTCCGCCATGTTCAATCGCCACGTTTCTACAGTAGCCCAGAACTGACAAACCAGACACTGGCTCTAGATATTTCTTTTTAACAGGTTTCACGGCCACTGTAGTTTCTCCTACACACTTGGAAGGCGAGTGGTATTCGGTTGGTTGCAATCTGTAACTTCATCACTTGATGCCAAAAAATGCAAAAAAATTTGCATTAGCCTAGCACTCACCATGCTGAATGGCCCATTTCAGAATAATGTAGGCCTATATTCTATTATTACGTTATAATTATTGATGGATCAATGTGTTCATCACTATAATGTTGAAGTTGGTAAAGGTGGAGTTCATTAATTATCTTACCAGCTCTTAATTGATACTAATAGATCATACTCTGTTTGTTGCTTATATTTAATATTATTAATCTGAAGTCCAAAGTAACTAAAGCTGTCAAATAAATGTAGTGGACTGAAAATACAATATTTCCCTCTAAAATGTAGTGGAGTAGAAGTATAAAGTAACATAAATGGAAGTATAAGCATCTGAAAATTGTACTTAAGTACAGTACTTGAGTAAATTTACTAAATAACTTTATTTTATTCTTTATTTTTTAGCATTATCTTCTGCCTTATTGTTTCCTTTACTCTTGCTTCTTTTGTTTCTGGGCTGGTGTCCTGGCTTTGCCATTTGTTCCTTGTAATGTTTGCTTATTTAAAGTGTTAAAGTAAGTTTTGAAATCGCTGTATCACATTAAATAATAATGACTTAGCAGGCAACAATTGCAGTAAAAGAGTAAGTTAACACCCTCTGGAAATATGGTTTTGCTGCACTGATGTACAGGTGTCCTCCAGGACAGCATGGCATCACTGTAGATCGTGGTATAGGTTTAACAAAACACACTTCTTGCCACACACGTTCAGTAGTGAGACAGACTTGAAACTTTCAGCCAGTAAGGACATTGAAAGCGCTTTCAGGCCTTACTCAAGTTGGAAAACAAGTTGTAATTTTTTTATTTGAGAGATGAACAATCAGTGAAGCTGCTTCATCAGGATTGTGTGGGTGTACCTTAATTAGATTTGATTGACAGCAAAGCCCACAACTGTCTTCAGATTTTCATTAAAATGCTGCTAAATTCTGATTGATCATGTTTTCCTGACTGAGCCCTGCCCAGTTCAAACCAGAGAAAGCAAGGACTACAACACAAATACAAGCTTCTCGTGAAACAGCCAAAACTGTTCTAAGTTTGGCAGAAAACTTTGGCTGCTCTACAATCCTGTTGCTCATAGTTGACCTGTTTGCTGTGTGTTTATGTTGCCAAGAATGCACCACAGCCTACCTTTCCATTATCAGCGATGCAGTCAGCTTTTAACATAATCAACATTTATTCAAACATTTCACAGCCATTTAAACCTTTTTTTATATTAGGGAATTTGTATTCATCCTATAATAAATAATTACTTTATCATCCTAAATACATTCTCTGCTGTTTGCTTTTCACCTCAGTTCCCTGTTTCTTTAATTTCTCTAATATCCTACATGCTTTTAAATCATGTCCATCTCTGATCAGTAACAAGTCGGCGTCCATTGTATCGAGTGTGAACTTTTTTGATCTTATTTCATTGGGAAATATGGTGTATTTTGTCATCTCATCTTTTATTTACTTCCTCTACTTTCATTACAAATTGGCTATGTTTACTGAAGGCTAGAGATCGTTATGTCTAGGTGTAGGTTTGTTGTGTTCTCTACTGCAGCTCTGTTTGTGTGAGCAGATGATGTGCTGACGTTGCCAGACTTAAGTATCATATTATATTAGTAGTAGTTCTAAAGTATAAATGTTACTATTTTACCCCATTGCCATGGAAACTTAAGTCAAGAGGTTTTCAGACTATGAGGTGGGGGAGTCGGGGGAGGCGTGGATGGAGAGACATGAGGTACAGGTGTTCTTAAAACATTAACAGTTAGTTATTGTAGTTCTGGCTTATCAACACAGTTCACCACTACATTAGCAGCAGTGGCGTTGCTGTTGGAGGCAGTTAAGGTACTTTAAAACCCTTAGCCCTTAACCTTACTTTAGATCCCAATTGCTAAAATAGACATTTTTTACAGCAGCCATTTTGACATGTGATAGTAGGGCACACACAATGACACGAATTCTGTTCCATTCAGGTCAAACTGAGTCAGGGTGCTGCTATTGTGCATGTTGGCTCACTGGAAAGGCTCTGATACACTAAATGGAACAGAACCTTAATTAGTGCCATTGGAGTGAAGAGGACCCAGAAACCCCGGCTGCTTCATACTCTGTTTGCATTAGAATATGACAAGCTGGTAGCGTTTTTTGAATTTTTCATTCAAAATTAATTTAGTGGGTTTACAAACTAATCCAGTGGCAGTTGTCTGGACATTCTTGGGTACATATGCAAACAGGAACTGCTACTAACTGATACAGCATACTTTAAATGATGCCAGTTTACCAAATTGTAAACAAATACAGGCTAAAATATGGGGGGGGGGGTGATCTCGTATAGCCTGACTGATTTGCCACAGGTAGATTGCAACTGACCTAATGTTGCCTTAACTAATGAAATCATTCTCCAATACCATATGTAGGCGTATATCTTGTTTTACTGCCATAACTTTACAGTTAAAGCTCAATTTATACGATAAAGAATTTACCGCATGTCCCCGGCCAGATGTTGCCTCCCAGTCTGCTGCACTTCAATGCCACCAGAAGACTGTACTCTGCTGAGTGGACCCAATGTCATTAAACTCCATTAAAAATGATAAGTAGCTGTGTAATACCGCTATGTTAGGACAAACTGCAATTCTAATGCTGTTCTGCTTGATATATAAGGCAGCAGTAGCCTGTGTCTCTGTATCCATTACACACACACACACCAGCTAAATATGGCCCTCGACATGGCCAATATTTTAAAGTGAAGTGTTCTTTGAGGGCATTGTGCATGGACATTCATCATAAGAGCTGGCTTGTACTTGATGTGGATATGCATGCTGCAGAGAGCACACAGTTGGAAAGATGCAGCCAAAACAACAGGGTGAGTTTGATTTGTACGACATTGTGCACTGTCTGGGGAAAAAAAGACAAGAAGCACAGGTGGCACTGGCTGAGTAAAGAGGACCCAGAAACCCCTGGCTGATTCATACTCTATTTGCATTAGAATATGTTAGTGCTAAACAAGCCAGTAGCGGTTTTCAAATTTTATTCAAAATGAATGTAGCGTGTTTGCAGGGTTGCTAGTTATGGTTGGTGTTGAGAAACATGGAGAAGCCAGCTGGACTACGAGTATGAGTTATGAGTAATTAGTCAGCAAAACACAACACATGATCATATGTGAAGTAGATCACAGTGGATTGGATCATTAAACTGCAAGATTGTATTCATCCAGAGAGGGGAAAGTGGTTTGCACAGTGACAGCTAGAGCTGCACAATATGGTAAAAACATCATGTTGCCATTATTTTGACAGATATTGTGATGATTCATAATTAGAGTGGGAATGATCATTTTTGGATCACAAATTTTATTTACAGTGAAAAAACTATTAAAATCGTGATAATGTTACATTTGTGTGAGGTCTTCACCAAAAAAACCTGTATTCTTACATCTCTTCAGAACTACAATAGTTCATTATGATGCTTTTTGATACACATTTTATCTTAGCCATTTGCATCTTTCTCACGGCCATATTGCGATTTCAATAATATTTCGATTAGTTGCGCAGCCCTAGTGACAAACCAAAGTTACACAAGTCAGACACGTCATAGCAGACAACACATGAAATATTTACTGCCAAACAGAGGACCTCCACAGATAGAACACATAAAGTCTCTTTCCAGTTGTTGGGGAGTACTACTGCATACGTGAATAAGTTGTATAAAGCCTTTGGTGTCTCCAGAGAGAGCTCTGTGAAGTCTCTGATAAAATGTCTCAAGTGATGTCACTTGAGTCAGTGTCTATTCGGTCTTCGACTACAAGTTTAAAAAAAAAGAAATCTGGGGGTGTGGAGTTCGAAAGAAATGAACTTTCTGTAGCTCCTCATTTCTGCTGCAGGCTAGCGACTGAACTGTTGCGTTGCACTGTGGGTAATGTAGGTGCTGTAGGTTTTGATAAGGAATTTGGCTTTCACAAAGCTCAATATGTCCTCAACAGTTCCCAGGTATTTTTGGTCTGGACAATTTTAACACTGTCATTTTCACAGCAGCCAGTTTGACATGAAATAGTAGGGTAAACACAGGTGTTTTCAATGATACTAATGAAGGCTCCATTCCATTCAGGTCAAACCAAAACGAAGTAAACACTGACAGTTCAACTGTATGAAAATATTATTGCTATTGTATCAAGTCAATAAATATATCAATATATCAAACCGTAAAAGTTGGGAACCACTGACTTGGGGTCTGCTAGTGTTGAGTGCACTCAATGCATATACAAATCTAATGTTCTACCTGCAGGCAGTAAATTGTTTATTCAGAGGTTTTATTTAGGGAATCAAAGAATGGAATGTCACTCACTATAATCACTCCTAACTGCTAAGCCATGCTGTATGTAATGTTTCCATGTTGCTTGCCCATTTCAGCACGTATAAGCGTTAGTCCACTTATTGGAATTACAGTCTCTAACACTATATTGCCACCCCCATGTTTCCGTCCCTAACACACCAGTTTTATTTTTCCTTTTGACACTGATTAAATTCCCCCGCAAACCTAACTCAGGTTTATTGGAAAATTAATGCCTGGTAATGAAAACATTGTCCACGAAATGCTCTGTAATTACAGCGCTGGTTCAATACAACAGACCACTGAGTGGGCCTTTTACCACACTAACTGAGCCACAAATGCCTGTAAGCTTTAGATTGTGTCACACTCGGCTCACTCTAGGAAACTTATTCTTTAAATTTACATTTTACTTGGTCATGATATAAACAAAAGACTGCGTGTGAAAGGTCAGCTCTGAAATGTCAGTTGTGTTGAGAGCGTTTTGTGTTTTGCTTGAGAAAACATTAATGGATTGAATATTACTCCTAGATGCCACATACGATTTTGTCTACTGTCAGTGGAAATGTTCAACATATTGTGTGCAGTTTGACAACTGAAGTGGGTTGTGTGAGGAAGACTGCTCAAATATTGTACTATTTTGTATTCAACAAAACCATCAAGTTATAAATCATTTTGTTAAATCAATACATTCCACTTACTTTGATTGAATTTGATATTTTGTTTTTATTCCTGACTGTTTTGAACTGAAAACTCCAACTTTAATGTACTTTCACTAAATGTCTTTTACTTGGTTTTTATTTCCAGGAAAAGCTTCAAAAAGGACACAAGCTCACCATTGCAAATAAAGTTCATCAACCATAAAAAGCTAGGTCAATTCCTATTTAAATGAAATATTTCTGAACATATAGAATTGGATTATATAATAAATATATATATATATTATCACTCACGCCTACACAGTGACTTTTAACTCCTGTCCTATTGATGTAAGCCCACTTACCTGGACATTTGGACACAAGTGGCCACGTGGGAAAGTACTGTAGGCTGCAATATGGAACTTTTATCCAGAAATGAATGAATAAAACATTTTATTCATCCGTCTGTGTGTCACTGTGACCCTATGTTTCTGCTTTTCAGTGATATTGTAACATTTTGGAGCATACTGTGCTATATCTACGAAGCAGCTCAGAGCCAGCCGAACTACGTTGTATTCTGAATTAAGAGAATGACATTTTTAACACATTTTTATCCAATCAGTGCTCACTGATCACTGATAGGTTGCACAGTGATTGGATATATGACAAGTACATGATTCAGGATCAGTGCTAAGCTAGCACAAACATTAGCAAGCTGGTTTATAGTCCACAGACCAGCAGCCATTCGCAAATACTGTTATGTCCATTTTGCCCATTTGACGTTTTGATTATTGTGTGTCGTTACATTTGACTGTGTACTACACTGTGTTTGGTTTCTGTGTTCTGTGTTCTTATGAAATAGGTTATGTTGGCATAAACAGTCATGAAGGATGGAGGACAGTGTCATATTTTGAGGAGAGGTCTTGTTTGTTTCCCTCATAGTCACGATAAAGAATGTAAAATGTGAAACCAGAACCCCTAAAGGGAATGCAGCAGTTATTAATATAAAGGATGGGTAAGCCACTCTAGGGAAATGAACTACCATGAGAAATACCATGTTATAGTGAGGACAACGACACAGCAAGCAATGTAACTAATGTTCGCTATGTTGTGTAACATGCAGAGAGGCCTACATGCTTTCCCAGAGCCAGCAGTCCATGGGAAAGTAATTTAACTTTACCTGACACACAAATCCTGGCTCAACCACTAGAGTTTGTCAGCACACAGAGTGGGAGGCTAGCAGACAGTGAGGAGATATTCACTGAATTTACAATCACATTAACTTGACTCAGTTACTGCACCTTTAAGAAATACTTTGATAAAACAACTTGCGCATCATGAAATTCTTTCTGTCATTTCGAGATCTCATTTTCATGCTTCATAGCTTATATAACAAGCACACTGTCTTTGTATTAACTTTTACTGTGGTTCTCTTTGAACTTGTTAACTTATGCAGGCTGTAAATGAGCAGAGGTGCCAAACATGTTAGTCACTAATAAGGCCAAATTCAATACTCCCCCACAAAAAACAGCTAACAAAAAAGCAATTCAGCCTGAGATATATAATAATATACATAATACTATACATAATAGTGGAGTGGTAGCAAAATAGACATTCTGACTCTTACTTCTTCCTGAGGCTGGATGGTTCAAAACAACTCAAGATGAGTGACAAAGACAGATTGGAAATGTGACCATCAAATTCTCAGAACACCACATAAGAGATTTTAACAAATGTTGTCATCGATCTCGTCTCTTTCTGAATCTGAAGGCCGGTATTCGTTGCAGTTGAAGGCTGGACTAAACTACTGGACAAAGGAATCAACAGCATAACCCTGACCAGCCCTGGAACTGCTGCTCAAATCAAAGAACATGCCAGTCACTTGATTGGCCCCTTGTTTTGTGTGCAGAGGGAAAGTAAGTTGCTGTGGCCATGAAAACTTAGAGCAGATTGGAGGAGAACAAACTTAAGGTGAGCAAAAGTGCAGTTTGACAGTCTCCTACTGTATTGTCTGTCTGTGTTTGTGACTGGCAAGCACTGCATGAAAAAATAATGAGTAAATCATTATTTGTAATGCATTGTTTGTTTATTACTGCAAGTAGTGTTTTGAATAATTTAGCCACATGTAAATGATGTCACTGCTGTGGGTCTACTACAGTCATTGTAAGTCTTAGCTCTCACCGGCTATTGAGGGTTTCCTGAAATTCACTTGGTGACAGCTAACTGACAAAGTTAGCGACTGAAGAACATAGTGGAACATTTAACAGCTAAACAGCCAGATATTTTCCTCCGGATTTGGTGGAGAACCAGCTAAAAGGAGTGTGAATATTGGACTTACAGTACATTCATCAGGTAGCCATGACATACTACATGTTGCTACCTGTCTACAGACTGTCTAAAAACACATTTATTTGTGAACATGTTGACCACAACATGTTTAGTAGTTGATAATATCTAGACACAGCATTTAAAGGATTTTGCTGCCCCCAGGTGGCCCAAAAAAATCAGTGGTCAACTGTCTTTGCTCTTTTTGTTATCAATTAAGATTTATTTTTTACTTTTTAAATGGACACAATTTTACACAAACCAATCTTTATCCCCAATCTTTACGGAAGTGCAATGCTATATAGCTTACGTACCCCTTTAATGCCCACCTAGCCTCCTAAATACACCATCTTTTTTTTACTGGATTTATTTTTGCGACAGGGCCCTTTTTTGTTTTAAAAAGGACCATAATGGCAGACAACTCAAAAATCGAATCTATCAATACATTCAGTGTGTTAACGTCAGTTAACGTTACACACAGTGCTAACCTCCTGCTGGCAGAGCAGTGGGTGGCAAAAGGTCAAAATCTCCATCAGCATGTGAATGTTTCCATCCCCTCATCAATACCAGGGTATCTGCAATATAAAGACTGTCTATACAAATACCGCTGGTGTAGTGACCACAGTATCACTCAACTTGCCTGCAATCCTACAATCCTAGGCATTTGTATTACCTCATGCCACCCACACTACTCCCTGCAAACAGGTGCATGCACAATTGCACTGAATGGCCAATGCTTGCATAATTGAGGCCATCATTCCTCTCTGTGTAGCATAATAGCTGTGAAAAATGAGCAACCAATACATTCAAAGGCATGAGAGTGGTAAAGCGTGTGTGGAGTTCTCACTTCCAGTTCAGGTTTGTTGAGAGAAAATCTGTAGAGGAAAGCACAATCCAGTGTGATTGTTTTAGCACATAGTGGATTAAAGTGAGGCCACCTTAAAGTGAAAAACAGGCAGTGTTGATACTAAAATACCAGCAGATCCGATCTATGCAAGACTGCTCATCAGTAACGAGGAAAAACAGAGGCTATCTGCGCTGCTGCCCTGATGAATTATGAAACAGCCTAGACCTTAAGTTGACCTGTGACTTATATCTCCTGAGCTGCTTGTATACAGAACATAGTGTGGATAATAAAACGGCTGCTAAAGGCCTGACTCAAGCACTGCATGGCAAAAAGTGCCACTGCAGCAGCTAGGCATCCGCTCGCTCAAAAGCTTCCGCTGCAACCCTTCATTTACCTTTCTGCTCATATTAAGTCACTCCGAATGTAACACATACGCCAAAACAACTGCAGCAGTGGACGTCTGTTAGGTTGACCTCAGCTGTGTGCATTCAGGGGGAAGATGGCACCAAAACCGGAGCACAATACTCTCTCTCAGTTCAACAATCTGTGATTAGTGCAGGGTATACTCACGTATCTGCCTTTTTTATTAATAGACTAGTTTAGGCTTATATGAAAGAAAAATGTGTTCATGTATTAATATATTCTATTATATTAGTATTATTGAAGTTGCAGATTGCAACCAACTGAATACCGCTCACCTTCCATGTGTGTAGGAGAAACTATGGCGACCGCGAAGCAATACCGCGAAAAATGTGAAAGGGCCTATCTACAGTCAGTGTCTGGTTTGTCCGTTCTGGGCTACTGTAGGTGGTTCAACGTGGCAGTCTCCGTAGATAAGGACCTGCTCATTCTAAGGTAACAACAACACAATGACTCCAGTGATTATACACTAATGAAAACATACCTATGAATATTATAGTCCTATTCTGCCAATAAATCCTCCTCAGTGTTAGACACAGGACCTTTTAGGATGTTGTTCAACCATCTGATTCTGCCAAGCATACCGATGCCTTAACACTGTCCAAACCCCCCCTCCATTAGCGTTAGCAAGTTATGCAAACTAGTTCCTACGAACTTCTGTTCTGAGTGGACGCTGGATAGCCTTGCTTGCTAGGTTCGACTTTAAGAGTAGAACCTTAACAGGATGGTCCTTAGATGTTGTGAACAGACACAGATTAAATTAACAACGGCTAATAGCTGATGTTCACAGAAGTCCACAGTGCGTCTCCTAGCAACGCCTGTTCTCAGTTGTCAATCAACTGATGCCATTAAATGTCAACTTAGAGGCTTGTTTCCACAATTTATTTTATCCAGTTTCATCCAAAAATGAAAAATGATGAAAGAATATGATTCAAAGATCAACTTTAGTCTTAATATGACATAATTAGAGACTATTGACCCTAAAAATAGGGTCTTTTAATAAGGAGAAGAATAAATTGATGCTTCTATGCAGATGTAATTGTTTTCAGTTCCCACTGTTGGTTGTTTGCCTGACGCTGTTCACCAGCAGGAGCTCTGAGCTTACCACCTTTGTAATTTCCAGCTATATTACTGGTGACACGGGTGACATGAAATACAGCAGAATTAATATGGGCAAATTAACTGGTTATATAACATGTAATATAAGCACTTTATGAGCAAGCCGTTAACGTAAGCACAGAGGAAGTTATTAGATTTGAAGGGCATGTGGACCACTATATCACTGACACCAATATATCAACCTCTCCCAATAGTTTAGAAATTCACATTGAATTATTACAGCCTAGCAAATGAAGCAAGCTCACAATATGCCCCCCACTACCATCCTCCAGGAAATAAATATCTCCCAGACACAAGTTAAAAGCCCAGAGGCTACAAAATCAATATTTCATAGGCAGGAGGTGATAAAGAGTCTTGATCCAGCTCTTCCTGTCTTTGAAGCAGCCAGTAGTCCAGTCGTGAGCAGCAGCAGGATGGCTCGATGCCATCTGAAGCCACAGCCAAGTGGATTTGGGCCACTGCACAAATTTAACAGGTATAGGAAAGAGCTGGCTGCACTTCACCCTGCAGTGTGTTGATAATTTTTGAAATAAAAGCCTGGGTGACCATCACAGGGAATATGTGGAGCTATTTATCCACTGACCACCAAACGATGGCCCTGTCACTTTGGAATGACCCCGTGGAGAATCGAAGTCCAGGTGATAAAAGTATCCTGCACAGACCGGGTCATTACATTACTGTTCAGCCAGTCTAACCACTGCTCAGGACTAGCTTACTGGAGTCCAAATCAATGCAGCAGTTCAAAGTTTCACATTCAAAGAATCAAGATCTTGGATGTTGGCTGTTGCATATTGGCACACAGATTTTGCTACAGACATGAGCTCTAACTCGCCAGTTAATTATTGGTGGCTTTTCACGTAGGGCTGCATGATATCGTCAATACATCATGTTGCGATTATTTTGACAGATATTGCGATTATGTTGGAATGATCCTTTTTTACAAATCTAATTTTCACTGTACCAAACAAATTTCTCAAATCTGGAAGACAAGATTTGTAGATCAGGGCACCTCTGCAGTGCTTCAGTACTTTATAGTAGCATTATAATGCTGTTTTATCTCACATTTGACCTTAATTTGCATATTGTGATTCATTGTGGTAATTGTGACCCTGCTGCTGTGATTCTCTTTTGTTTTTGGGTCATTTTCAGTGTTTTTAGCATGACAGGATCCATTTTGTTTACTTTCCATGCTTTTGTGTGTGTGTGTGTGTGTGTGTGTGTGTGTGTGTGTGTGTGTGTGTGTGTGTGTGTGTGACACTTGAAAAATCAACATAAAAATAGACAATAAGCTGAAATCAAACGTTTTATTTCTGAATATAATTAGAACATTAAACAAGATGGTACCTGCTAAATAAACATTAACTAAGGAAACCCCATGAGCAGGGTCAGAGGTCAGGGGTCTCTGCTGGAGCTGGGAAAAGGGAACCAGCAGCAAACTCTGCTACAGGCGTTTCATCTGTGGCATGAACCCAAGCTGTGCAGGTAAAGCTCAGTCTCTTTTATCACATTGCCACCCTGCTGTTCCAAACCAGTGAGATAAACACTGAAAACAGTCAGAGAGCAGATTCCCCCTCCTTCACATTAGTGAAAAATAAACTGCCATCAAGCATGGGCGCGGATTTGGTAGCCTTTGGCGAGGTGTTACTCCTTCAGCTCCCCGGCACCAGTGAGTCAGAATTTAATCTGGAGGTTTTAGCATAATAATGGAGAGCAACAGCCAAGCAGAAATGAGTCCCGTTAGGAAGCCAGAAATGCACTTAAAGGGAACACTGAGGAAAAATGTCCCCCTCTAATGTGACAGTGTGGTGACCTACTGTATGCCTAATAATCCATTTTGCCTCTAGAAACTGCAGAGAAATACCATATGCAAGTGGTTTGTGAGAGTGGCGAGATCCCCCTCCTGGCCACATGGAGGCGCCGCAGACCCGCATTCCTGCGTCCCACTTGCTCGCTTGACAGTGCAAAAAAAAGTAGCGGAGCCGTTACAGGAAAAAAGGGGGGCTCTGTTTTTTGAACGCTTTAGCTCGAGATCAGATGCTCCCTGTGCGGGCTGTGGAGGGAGCAGGCAGGCAGCGCTTCTGCAGGGGGGATTCAGCGATGAATGGAGCAGAGCGCACAACTTCTCTCCAGACCTGCCGCCGCCGCCGCTGCCTCCGCTGCCGGACTTCTCTTTAGGATTTCCTTCTTCTGACACAACGAGCTGGACTTTACTTCTTCTGCCAACATGTATTCAGCAGCATTGCTACTGATGCTGGCCGTCAGGATCTACGCAGACAGCATGGAAGGACCAACAGGTAATTACATAAAAAAAAAAAAGGAAAAAGAGAAAAGAAAGACGGGATAAGAAATGTTTGTGTTTGGGCAGACGCACAGCGCGCACCTGTGAGTCTGCCCAGCAGGAGAGTCTCTGGTTTAAAGTTGACTCTCAGGGTTTAAAGTCACTAGTTACCCACAGTCTAAACACATATGTTGAATTAAAGATTTTTTTTCAAAAGTTTTTTCAAAAGTTGTCTCAGAGTGTGTGTCCATCCCTTAGAAGCAGACTCTGCTGCATTCAGTGGCGTGAACTTTCTGCTTTGTGCGTGCAGTGAAACGTCAATATCCCGGGGGGAGCATAAAAAATGGATTCAGAATATAATCATAGCATCATTTCATTACACGCCTCACTGCTATTGGTGATTAGCAGCTTTCCTAAGGACCTTCCCTCTGGATGAGATCTGCAAAGTTACAAGTAATATGCTTAAAAATGAACGTGGATTGGTCATTTGCGCTCTCTCTCCCTCCACTCTCTCTGTATGTCTCTCTATCTCTGTCCAGCGCATTCAGCAGCATGACGTTTACTGTCAGGTTTTCATTGTCCAGGCTTCAGTACGTGCCAACGCCAGCTTCTTCTCCAATGTGTCATATAATTGTAAATTACATCCTAGTGGTTGACTCATCCCTCACTGGAGGTTTTTTTCTTGTCTTTTTTTTTTTTTTGAAATCATTGCTGATGTATATGAAATGGGCAGCTAACTTGCCTGCATGTTAATAGTATTGATGTTGCATAATGATGGTGCTGATGCAGGGGATGGTTCAGTTTGTGGCAAAATCAGCCATCAGAGGCATTCGGGAGGAAGATTTGGAGAGAACAAATCGAGAGGAGTGTGTTTTCCTGCTGCTACAAAGCAATACAGTGGGGATGAATTAGTCATGTCAGTGTTTTGCCCCAAATAAAACCACTGGCAGCTGATCCAGATATTCTCTCTGTGTCACAGTCAAACCGATAGAAGCAGAAGTAGACGGTTTTAAAGTGGTCTCGGAGAGGAAAACTGAGATTTTAAGCCATAATACCTGAAATCCACAGAGCTGAGACAGGAGTTCAAATCCGTCTCACTTTGCCTGAGGCGAATTTAACATTTGAATGGCTGAAGCAGTTTTTTTTTTAAGATTTCTGATACCTCTGAACTTTGTCTTTTGAAGAATGTTGTGGAATACGGTAGGAAAAAAAAAGCCTCTGGTCACAGTCTGTCTCAAGTAAAAGTGCCAGTTGGTTTGTCTGAAGAATGCTTTGCAACTGGTGTGAGTGCTGGAGCTATGATATAAATACACTGGTGCACGGCTATCAGTTACACAGCCACCAAAACCAGTTGCTGAACAGACGTGCACTGAGCCACTCCCTGCTCTCTGACGTTTAAAAAAAGAAAATTATTCAAAACTGACTAATTTCCTTTCCATTTAGTAATCCAATAGTAGATTGATCATTGCAGCTCTAACTAGTTGTAAAAGTTTCAACATCACCCAGATGGAGAATTAAGTGCAACAATAGTCCCAGCCCGACGCAAACTGGGGACGCTGTTTATGGTCAGCCCCCTAACTGAAAGGCCTGCAGTGCACCTCAAAATGCTGCTTTTCTAAAGGCTTGATGCATGTGGGTGCCTGGAAATAGGACCCTGATGGATGTCATCCCTTGTTAAAGCTGCAGTAGATAATTTTTATAAAAATTGTTTTTGGGATATTTGCTGAAACCATCACCATATCCTTTAGTACAAGAGACAGATCATCTGTGAAACAATCAGGTACCTCTGGCCTCCTCCTAGTGCTCCTAATGGTATTTGCAAGAATCCACCGGGCCTGAACAAAAACAACCAATCAGAGTCAAGAGAGATACAAAGGCGCTTTGTGTTTGTTGCCCTGAAATGAGACTCACCAATCAACTATCTTTCTTGGCTCTGATTGGTTGTTTTCATTCTTGCGAATGCCATTAGGGGCACTAGGAGGAGCCAGAGGAACCTGGTTTATTCACAGATTATTAGAACACAGTAAACATTTCAGCAAATATGACAAGAAGTACTACTGTAGACACTGACACACTGCCAGTCTGTGGGTTTATATATAAAACAATGGTTATAGTTTTTTTGATGTGCGTCACAGCTCTAGGTATAAAGTTTGTTGACGTAGATGCAGTGCGACCCTAACCTTGTATGTCCGTTGTGTTGACGCAGATGCCCCTGTATCACAATGGAGTGCCTGTGTGTGGCTGCCTCAGCTCCATACTTTCATCTACACAATGTGTGATTGTTGAGGTGAGGGGAAACCTGCCGTGTTGTTTAAGTGCCCCAGGCCCCTGTTAGCGGGGGCTTAGAGGAGTCAGAGCAAAAAGGTAATTTAACCCAAGAATGAAATCACGTGAGTGAACCCCCAACGCTGCAGGTCGAAGGAGGTTAGCTTGAAAAGACCACACTAAAATGGGCGCTGACATGAGAAGGTGGGCTTTCATAGGCTGCTGGGAGGATGTAGAGGGGGTCCTTGGTGTGTAGCGGTGTGGATCCGGCTCAGTGTTAATCCAACAGAAAATAGCCCAACACACACAACACTCCCGGGGCAAATGTGGAGGCTGTAAGTGGAGAAAATGGAGCGTATGCTCACACAAAAGGCTATGATGAAATGTGGTTGTTCTGGAGGAAATAACACAAGATTCTTTAATAGAACAATGGTGAATTGCATAATGGATACACGTTCAAGAAAATGAGTACACTCTGTAATTATAGTTCATGATAATGAGATGGTAAAGGAACAAGGGTTGTCCTGACACTCATTTTATAAAGGAAGAAAAATCACTGAAATCTATCAATATAACCCAGTCCACATCATTTACCAGACAGTTACAAGCCCTACGAGCTGTGGGACTACATTTCAGAAGCAACCTAGATTTAATTGTCTTTTTAGCAGAAGAAAAATGGATGCAATTAGGCTTGAAATGGATAAAAATGACCAATTTGAAATGTACAGCCCACGTCTCCCTCCTCACCTTTCTGATGCAGCATTACATGGATTGCATATTACAGTCTTCACAAGCCTGTTTTTCTTCAGTTTAAATGGATGGGCCAAGCATCAAATGTGTGGACATTTTCAGTCAGCCAAAGGAGCCTGACAGACGCAGCCAGTGAGAGCAAAGCTGAGGTGGAAGTCAGTAAGGCCTTTCCTCCTCTATCTTCCCCCACTTTGATGCCTTTTGAGAAATTTTAATTGAGCTGCTGTAAGTCGCCTGTTCGTCTCGGAAAGTTTTACTGGCAGTGCGGCTGGAGCATAAAGGTGTTCAACAGAATTAAAAATGTTTACTTTTAATCATCACAGCTGAAGACTTCATGAGATTTTAGAAGTTCTGAGACCTGTGTGAATAGCTGATAGACTAGGCAAACTTCAGTGGCTTTATACACAACTGCAGCGGGATCATTTCTATGTATCTAAAAATGATTTCCTCTTATCACCAAGGGAGGAGTCAGGGCTGCTGTTGTGCAACTCAAGTCAATTTTCTCCAAGAGTTAAGTTGGTGAAAAGCAATGTCGCCTCCAACAGACCTTATTGTGCTGAATTCCATCTCCGTCTATCTTTCAATTTCGTGTATCTCCAGAAGTCGTCACTTGTCAACAGTATTGGGCAATAGCGCATTGTGTTTTACAGTAGTGGTTGTGCCGCATTTATGGCATTCGTTCTTTCTTTTTAAACATAGCTTTCATAGCTTGACTTCGTTCATTTAAAAAGAGCTTTGTCTGTATTTGGTTTCACTTGTTAACAAAGCGCTCCGAATAAGTATCCGCAAAATAAGCTAATTTAGGCTTTTTAAATGATGTAAGGCATCATACAAGACAAGGTTAGCAAAAGGGCTAACCATGCGTGATGTCGGAATAAAGGGAGGATTTTTTTTTTTGTTCTCCCCATTCTACCAACATTGCTTGAATGTAGCTTTAGCTTCTACCATAAGAGCAGAAAGACACAAATACTTGGTCGTTTTTTTCTTAGCTGGCTCGCTAACATTAGCCATGGTTAAAGCCACATTCAGAGTTAGCTGTCACTGTTCAGAGTTGCAGGGTGTGTGAACCTTCATCTCCACCGTGAGCTGTTCAACCACCAGTGGAGCTACCAAGTTAACCAGGCTAGCTGATGGTTGGTAAATGTCCAAACTCTGGGCAGGCTGCCGTTTCCTCTTCATAATGTCTGTCGTTTTCTGTTTTCTGTGACATGGAGGCTTTGTGATGGCGAGACAGAGCTCTTAGACTGAGCTGGACTGAGAGTGACTGGTGTTCATCTTTGTTTCATTTTATTTTCTCAGCTAATTTATTCAAGTAATTGTTCAGCAGGGCCGGTGTTGGAAACCAGACGCTGGTCATTCATGGTGGTCACAATCAGACCATCCCCAACCATCATCGCCTTGTGCAATATGTTTGTGACGTTAATCTAGCAGTGCTGCTGCTGTCACCACCACGCGTTGGTAATGGAACTGACAGTGCTGCCAGACTGCTTTGGCCTGGACCCACGAGGCGTCTTTGTGGGGAGAACCAGGACCGGTTTCGCCTCTCCAGGTGTTAGAAATGTGTTGTTTTTTCCCCATCAACAACAAATCATTACTGAGCAGATGGAGTTGTGCCAGCAGGCGCCGCACTGCCTGTCAAGCCTATCGCTAAACGTGTTTAGACAATAAAGTTAATTTGCTCACTTTTCGGCATCCTCTCGTGTTGGTGAATGCCTATGTTGGTGTTCAATTTAGATTACTTTAAAAGAAGCTGCTGGGTTTGTGATTGCTGTTGCTCACTTCCCTCGGTGACTCATTTCATTGCTTACACAGCGCTCAGTTTTTTTTTCTCCAACAAGCTATATAATGATCTGCTGGATGGAGCGCTTCATGAAATCAGTGAAATAGTTGAGGGATATAAATTCACATAGCATGAATGCATCAGCTGCTTGAGAATCAGCTGCAAGTGGAGTTTGGATGTTGGAGTCTGTTGCAGGTATGCAGAGTGCTGCTAATTGTATGATTATAGAGTCTCAGAGGACTGTCCTGCTGCCAGGGCAACAAAAGCCAGCGAATTTAAAGCATCCAGACTTTTCAACCACAGATGACACTCAGACATCAGTTTGCTTTTTAGCGAATTTTATAAAATCTCCAAATGCCTGAGATCCCTCTCTGCACTTCTCTAATCCGTCTCTTCTTCAATGTAAGAGCTCACCGTCTGCAATAGATCATGTCTCAAATTGTCCGTGGAGCATTGAGGGCATGAGGTTGATGCTTTGAAAGCAGTCGCGCATAGGCAGCTTACTCGATTGCGGTGAAGTAATTGCACTAACAACAATATCTGTCTCTGAAAACTTGACTACATTTCATGTAGGGAAAGTGTCTCTTAATTCCTCTAAGAGCCTCAAGAAAGGAAGTATCATCAAGCCAGGCAGGAACACTTATCCTGTCAAATCCGAAGGAATGAACCTCGAACAGTTTCACCTTAAAACACTCTAACACCTTTGGGTAACGGTTGGTGGTGATGTGCCTCTCATTCCTGGGCCTTTTTTGTTGTTTTGTTGTGTATATTGACACTGAGAACACTTGAGCTGTGTCACAGTCATTGAAAGCAGGTTTTCAGTATGTAGAGAATTCACACTACAAAAGTAACACAATTAAGTCTAGTCCAAAAAAAGGCAGTATGCATACTAAATCTGCTTGATTTCTGAGTGTGTCTTTGATGGACACTATTGTCCCACAATGCTCAAAGCTGTAAAACATTCAAACAAGTGATAGGCCATGGTGAGACAAGGGCAAAGAAGACTTTAGAAAGAACAAGAAACAATCTTGTGAATTCATTTCAGTTAATTGAGTTCCATTCACAAGTCATTTTGGCATTGTATCTATGTGGAATAGGATATGAATTTGAAACATTTGTCATCTTAATCTCAAAAGAGAAGAAATGACAGACACATTGAAACTAAATGAATACCCTAACAAGGTGAAAAATAATAATAAAATGAATTGAGTTCTGATGATACGGTATGAGCCTTATTCCAAGTATACGTATACAGTTATTGTTCTCTGTTGTTCATTATTATCAATTTTAGCAAATAGTTAAAAATTCAGTCAGGTGACCTCGTCAGAGTGCTTGTTTTGTGTGACCAGTGTTCATTGTATTATTACAAAAAAGAAACAAAAAACAGAAAAATGCCCTCACAATTGAGTAGTGCTGCCCCCGAAAAGTTAAGGATTCGAGTCATCAGTCGAGAAGATCCCGAGTCGGTTTTCTCTTTTACTTTCTCTGTTTCGAAATCTGATGTTCTCACATCACAGGTGACGAAAAAAAGCCATGAAAATGTGAAGAAGGCTAAAAGTCATGAGACTCATGTAGCTGCATTTCCACCACAGGAACTGCTGATACAGGAGTTACTGTGGCACTGAACTGAAACAAATGAACAAATCAACAATTGGGACACAGCTCGGGTCTACAAGCTTATGTCCTTCTCTGGGCTGGCTGGGTATTGAACCCTCAGGCCGAAATGTCAGTATTTTTGGGGGGAGGTGCTTATTTGCTTGCCAGCAAAGGGCCACAGGTAGGAATTAAACCAAGGCTGTTGCAGTAAAGTCTTAGCCTTATAACGTGGGGCGTGCACTCTACCAGGTGACCTACCAGGGCCCTGTCCTTTTTTAAGGCAAAGTTATTGTACTTGCGTTTGTACAGCATATGAGAACTTTTGCTTCTTTTGTGAAATAAAAAAAAAAAAAGCAAGGTATCTAAAAGTATCAGTTTTGAAAGTCAGGTATCGTATCAGCACTATTATCAAAAGGTTTCAAATGGCACCCTACCAGCCCTACTTAGAGGAAGTAGACAAAGTAGGCTGAGGGAAAGTGGGTATACCAGAAAAGTAAATTAGAGCACTTATTCAAAATATAAGTCCTGGCATGCACTCAACATCACAGATTGATGATATCCAACAGTGTGGAGTGTTTGAGGTTTTTTTCCCTTCAAGGCTAACTGACACTGTGGTATTAAAATCATGGCTCTCAGCACACAGACATGGCTAACGTGTTGGTAATGGCCGGTGAGATTGATGATGTAGAATCCTATTGGTTGCTGCTATGACTGTGTGCTTGTATTAAGGATGAGGTGGACACAGATATGAGATATGCAGGAGCATGACTGTTCTGCGGTGATGACTGCCTGTCCATTTAGTCCAGCCCTGCGCTCCGTCAGATTCGGCTGCTGCTGCCATTACCTCCCAGATTTGTCACTGCCTCTGACAGCCAGCCATGAATAATCTTTATGAATATTCCTCTGTCGCTTGTGCCGCCTCGCCGACGGTGTGTTTACACTCTGCGGCTGAACCAATTGTCCAAGCTATTCCCCGGCCATGAAACCTGTGGTTCGACCTGTCACGTTGGATGACAGGTTGATGCGACGGGAAACTGTCGCTCGGTTATCGCTGCAGCGTGAGATGACCGGGCAGCAGATTCAGCAGTCGGGGTCAGAGTTCATCTACAGGATGATTTTGTGGCAGTGCTGTCAGTAAGTGTTGCTTTAGATTGAGATGACATCTGGGGCCAAATTGCAGGAATGGCATTCCTCTCGCTTCCTTGCTCTCCATAGCTTCTGGGATAAAATAACTGCATGATGCCAAAAGCTATTTCTTTTCAGCTCTGCTACCTCCTCCTCTACTCCTTATCTCCCAGACTTTTCCCCCTTGGGCTCACATGTTTAGTCCCCCGTGTCATTAATGTAGAAGACCACTAGTGCTGATAAACTCAAGCTAGATTAACTGCCAAACTACAAACTTACTCCTCCTTACCCTCCATTTTCGTGAGATAAAAAAAAAAAAAAGAAAGAAGGAAAAAATCAGTGATATGGAGCAAGACCCGGGGTGTGTAGGTCCCAGGGTAGCTGTAGATATTACACTTTAAAAAGTAGGCGTTTAAACTTATCAAACCTGTGGGCCTCCGAGTGTCCCTGTGGCGCACAAGAGATATTAAAAGTTGAGGGGAAACTTGTAAGAAAAAAAAGTAAAATTATTAAATAAATACTATGACGTGTCCCTCAGTGGAGCGAACAAGGGCACTGCGGCAGTGCCTGTTCACCCCCGTCAAGGTTAGCAGTGACCCTCCTGTGCACAGCAGGGGAGGTTATGCAGCATGAGCAGCAACACCTGTGTGTCTCCGATCACTGCGGGACATCTTCATCACCGCCTTCTTCACTTCCTCCTCCTGTAAGTAAATTTGGATCAATGCCACTTTTTGTGACTCAATGTTGCCCTTTCTTCCGGAGCATCTTACTTTGTAACAGCATATATGAGGCATTAGAGCTCCAGAGTGCAGGCTGAGGAAGGGGCGGAGTGATGAGTAATACTGTACCCCATCCATCTGCAACTACTCCAGAGGTGCTTTTGAGCACATAACGCCTAACCTTTCCTGTGCAGCTGCTCCGTGGTTGGCTAGTTCACATGGCATGCTGTTCGACCACATCGGAAGGCAGAAGTGTTTCTAGATGATCGGAACCACTATCCTGTTCAAAAACACTGCTGTCAATCCAACCTTTTCTCTTCCGATACTAATTTCGGTACATCAACTCTATACCGAATACCAGTGTCCCATTCCCCAAATTTTCCCTGTATAACCTCCCCTGTTCAGCTTGAACTCATTTGCATCATATTAATATTAGGTAACATGATGTTGGAAAGGTCAGTGAAGGGGGTTTAACAACCTGCTCAAACACATCATGCTTACACCTTTACACAAAGCAGTTCCTACTGTAATTGGAAACAACTGTGTCAAATTTGCCGCAGGATGTGTGAAAGAAGCTGACTTTTCCTGGATAAATACAGTAGCTTTGAAAGTGAATTTAATAAATACTTCCAGCACAGGCTTCCTGCTGGGAATCAAACCTTTAACCCTGGCAGTGTTGATGCCTTGCTTTCCCGTCTTGGCCCTCTCGGCTCTCAACCCATCTGTCCATTCTCTGCTTCTTTTCGAAATCACTTGGCATGCATATTTTTTGTTAGTTCCGTCTCTTTCTTCTTTCTACCTTCCCTCTTGACTCCTACGTGGAGGGGCCACCTTGGCAGTGATTCAGACGATGGCAGTACTTTGGCAGTTCTAAGATGCAGTAGCACCTGGGCCAGCATCTGCTGTGTTTGCCTTCCAAAACGCCGTCTGCATCAGTAGCGAGTACGGAGGTTGCGGCCCCTGTGGCCTCTGAACTCAGACAGATAAACGTAAAGGATTACATTCATGAGCAAGGAGCTGAGGGATCAGGCCCGGCAGGGGAATGAGAGAGCTCAGCATCTTTGCATTCACAGAGGAGGGCGTTAGCCTAGCCAAGAATGATTGGAGGCATATACCTCTAAAATCCTCATTCTGTTTTATGAGATGTATTGCAGCCGGTGCCTGGAGCATGATGTTGTGGTTTCTATAAGCTTGCCGTTACATTGAATCATTGATTCAATAAGCAAAGATCCTCTAGTGCAGGTGCAGCATTTCAGGTGGAGGCAGAGAAAAAGAGCTAGAGTGAAGTGAAGAAAGTGGGAGAGAAGAGGAGTGTGTGGAGTACAGGAGGGGGGTAGGGGGATTATTGATTACATCGTCGGAAGCTGTTGGGGAACAGCATGGAAATCAGCTGGTGGTCGGCTTTCTGTCTGTGCTGCAACTCTGAGCGCCACCTTTCATCTCCTCTCCGCCGTCTGATCTGGCAGGCCGGCCCCGACGTGAAAGTGACTCAAGGGAGGCGTCTCCAGATCGGCGGCCGAACACGTGTGTCCCTGTGCCCTCTCTGGCCTACACCCCTAATCCCAGCATCAATAGAGTCTGAGCAGATGGGACTCTGTGGCCGGGGTCACCGAGCCCATACACAATAATTATAGGGCAAGAGAGGATGATGAGTCTGGATCAGACACTGGAGGGATGATGCAGGAATGACCTGAGCAGACATTGAAAACAGATCTACTTTGTTTGCCCTTGCATAAGGCAGCAGTTGACATATGTTGTTTGTGAGTTGGTTTAAACGCAGCCTCCTGTATATTGACCTAGAAAAGTGATGCGAGCAGCAGAAACATTGCCATCAAAAGGTTTCACGGGTTGATTTTTTTCTCCATCCTGTGTTTCATGTAGAAGCTCCTTGCTGTTGTTAATGTATTAATATAACTAAAGAATATTCTCTGCCATAGAAGGAACACTGGCTCTGGACTGTAAGTTACTCATGGAATTAACTTGATGTGGGTTTTTGAAGATGGCACCCATAGTTTAGGATAGGAGTTGCTACTGTGTGTTCAACATTTAGGCTAAATTCATGCCAAAATAATACAATTATTTAAAATTGTATTTAAATAATTCCAAAAATAGTTGAAGGCAACTTGTTCCAGTGAGAATAAAATTGACAGTAGTTTGTGAGATATGGATCAACATTTTACGTGGGAAACTACAATGATTGGTCACATTTGCATTTGCAATTGCAACATTGCAACTTCCTTGATGGAGTGATTTGGCCAACGTGGATTAGATGCTAATATTATTCTAGCACTGATCATTTTTATGCTATGCTATTTATATTATTGACTTATATACCAAAACTGAACGTCTGGGTAGGTGAAATGGCAGACATGGGGAAATATCAGCAAACAGATGTATTTGTCTGTAGGCAGAAGCTCTCAACCTAACTCAACTCAACTGTATTTATATGAAAACCGATATTTAAAGACATGGAGACAAGTAACACTTGTAGAAGAAGACAAACAGGAGTAAACATAAAAATCATCAACAGCTTAAAGCCAGTCAGTAAAATGCATGGAGACGGAGATCGGAAGACACGAGTAGTCGTACTATGGCTGCTACTGCTGTTTGTATGGAGTATTCAGTGTGTGCTACAGTTGTCAAATGATGCAACTTACCTGCATGTGTTGCACTTGAAAGAGTACGCCACTGATTTAGGATTGCAAAACTCACTTCTCTAACTCCACAGCCCCAGATTTTTTCCATTTTCAAACTTGTAGTCTACAGCCCCCAACCGACGCTGACGTGAGGACGTTTACAGCTCCCTCTGGAGACACAAAAGGCTTTTATGCAACTTGTGAAGTAGTACCCACACCTGTAAACAGACTTGGTGGCACAGTGGCACCAGAAGGGAAGATTTTAAACGTCTATGGATTGATGCAATATTTTGCTTAAGTTATTCAACATAAGCTAAAGTTAGCCATTTGTCCAAGTTAGCCTGTAGCAGTAAAACCCCTGTATGTGTTGAATTGAGTAAGGGTGTGTTTTATTGGTTATAAATGTAATTTGTCGTCTATATTATGTACAATTTCTTCACAAAAAAGCTACATATAGTTTTGCCATAAGTTAACATAACTTCCGAGTTATACTTGCTGAGTTGGAGAAAGTTGTGAGCCATTCCAGGAACTGATGTCCTGGAGGTCTGTTAATGTATTGTAGTTATAGGGCTGTAAGGGTATGTAAAGCTATCTGTTGTCAGCATAACTGTAAAAAGAAATATTGTACTTAGGGATAATGTGGCCTAAAGGGACCATATAAATGTAGAAGAGACTAGAAGTATCACTGCAGGAAAAGGATGTGCTTCAGTCTTAAAGCAAGAGTTTAGTACAAATTCCTGACTCAAATGCCAGAGGAAGGTCATTTTTCACTTTTAGTTATGCAGATTTGCTACCTGACATCACAGTTCTTTGCCGCTTTCATTCATATCGTATGTCATGTACTTAACAACTAAGTAACTCGCTTAAGTGCAGGAAGGGGTTACGGTAGCCCTGATGTGGTTAGCAGAAGAGAGGAATGCATATGTAGAACAATGTATGACATGTTTGTCATTGTCACTCCTAAGGGACGGTTTGCACATAAATTGTTTCTGCCTGAATCTGTGCGGTGGGCGTCCACGCGAGTAGCGAGTCCCAGACATCTCTAATTATATGCACACAAAAGTAGGCTATGTATTGTTTTCATATCTCCACATTCACCCCCCTCCACTCCCATCCCCCTACCACTCGCCAACTCTGTCACCCACTTTCTGCCAGGCCGGAAGACCTGTTGTTAATTAAACCTGCCAATCATAGAGACGGGGGGGAATCGTGGATCGGAGCAGAGCGAGAGAAGTGATTTACGACAGCGCTTACTTTATGGTAATATATAGTCAGTCACATCTTCATTTTAGAGGCTGCAGCCAAGGACAGTAACAGTTGACTTAGACAGTGTTTGTGTGTGTATGTGTGCCTTGTCCTCAGTCTGTGTATGCATGAGTGCATTTAGGGAGGGTGGAGCAATTAACAAGGGGCGCAGATTAGGAATCCTGTCAAAAGTGACAGCTCTTCTTTATTCTGTCTTCAGAGAAAGGAAGAGAGGTTGAGTAACGAGCTCTGTGGCACAGTCCAACATGAGTATGAGCCTCCTTTCGCCCACGCGTCCTTGCCGCCTGGGCGACGTCTTTGACCCCATGTGTTGTCCATGTTTAATTAAGAATCCTCTGGGGAGGGATTACAGTACAAGGCAGGGTGAATCTGTAGAAGCAAAGAAGTGAGCTCATAAGTAGAATCACTAATAGAAGGTTTAGTGTGGCCGGTTGGCTGGGCACAGTGTGTGTGGGTTGGGGTTGGGGGTATTGAAAACAGCACCCACCATGTGAGTGAAGGCTAACAAGTTTGTCTTATCCAGGGACAGCCAGCGTGTTTTGGAGTGGTTTACTGTAAATCCTCAGCTAAGCGGCCTCCTGCCTAATTAAGTTGATTTGTTTGTGTTTAATTGGGCTGGATGCACGCTTGAATTGCTCACCTACTGGACTGCTTACTGCAGCACAGATGTAAGAATGCCCCGCAACGAAACTTACCTCGCAGCTATGTGAGAAAGTGCACACTGACACACAAAGTGACAGACACACAGGCTTATGTAAGGGGAAGAACAGAAAAGTGCACACTGTTTTGAGTGTTGAGCGTAAAATCTTTTTCCTCACAATTGTGTCACTGAAAGGTTGTTACGGTACGCTTGAGCTATATACCATCGCCATAACTGACCCATCGTCACTGTTGCTGCTACTACTGTTACTAATGTTGTATAAATGCTACTACAAATAATAATTCTATTAATTCTGCTGATGAGTGCCTTTGCTACTGCTGCTACTACTAAATATTCTACTACTACTAATACCAAGGCTGTGCCAAATGTCATTTTTTTCACATTCAAAGCTTCTGTTGAGGTTTTTTAATGAAGCTTCAAATTGTCTTTCGTCGTATTTTAGGCCATCATCACCTAAAAAAAAAACCTCAGTTTGAATAAAGGGATTCATCGGATTAAATGAGGTAGTCTTTAAATGAGTGAGCTTAATGAGTGTGATCTGTCGGTTGCTGTTTGTAAACACACAATTCAAAACTGGCCCCACGCAGAGAGAGAGCAACATTATTTCCTGATTGTTTCACAGCAGTTACATTCTAAAGAACAAACTCCGCACAACCCTGCGGAAAGGAGCCACACACCAGATCTTGTGTGAACGCATCCGAACCCTTGTTTCATCCAGCGATGTCCTCTCTCTGCTCTGCGTCTGCTCTGTCTTTATACAGACAGAGGGCAGAGGAGAGAGACGGAGACAGCGATGGAACCCGGTCGCTACCTTTTTATAGAGCCCCGACATGCGCAGCATTTGAATGTTGATTTCGTTTTTCAAATTTCACAGTTGTGACTGAGATTTTGAGCTTTTCAATACAGCCCTAACAAGTACTACTTCTACTTCCATAGCTGCTGATACCACAAAGTACTAATGGTACTAACTACATACACTGCTAACCCTACTAACACTGCTATTACTGATAGAGCGATGTGTCCACTACTGCTTGCTACTAATCTGACTACAGTACTAATGCTTCTACTACTACTGCCACTGCTTCAGTTACTTCAGTTTCTAGTACTGCTGCTGCTACTGTTGATACACCTGTTCAAACGCCAATGCTTCTACTGCTAATAATCTGCTAATAAAACTATTTCTACTACTATTACTAATACCTCTGCTGTGCCGCTCACAGCTGCTAAATGCAACAAACACCTGCTGCTCCATGTCATTTGACACCCGTAGCCCCCACTGTACAGTATACCGTATTCACACTATGGCTGAAACGATTACTTCAGCAACGTTCAGTTCAATTTATCAACAACTATTATGATAATCAATTATTTGTTAAGGTAATTTTTTAAGCAAAAATCCCAGAAATCTCTTGTTCCGGCCTAAAAGAAAATAGAAGTAGTCAAGGTGGATGGGCTGAGTCAACATATTTAATACATTTTCTAGCGCAGTCACATGTAAACATGTGAGGAAGTGAACACTGGCATCACCTGATGGGCAAACACATGTCATATGCTGCCGGTGTGGGTTACTCTGAATGCATCTATAAGTGCCTTTACTGCTACTGCTAGTAATGATACAGCTCCTACTATTTCTGACACACTCTCTTCTAAAGCTACTACCACAACTGCTGCTTTTATTGCTACTTCAGTTCCATAATCTGGCTATTTTGATAATTGATTAAGATAATTTTACATTCAAAAATGGCAGAGAGTACTCTTTTCAGCCTCTAAAATGTTCTGCTTTTCTCCCTTTTTTATCATATTTGAATATGTTCGGGTGTTGGGGCCCAAAACATTTAAAGACATCACCTTGGAAAACGGGGCTGTTTTTCACTATTTTCTGACATTTTATAGAATTAATTGACTATCTAGAAAATAATCTGCAGATTACTCAATAATAAAAATAATCATTAGTTGTAGCATTAGCTAAAAATAAAAGCTTTCCAAAGACAACCAAGTCTACAATTCATTAAAACCACTCAGCTTCATCATATCCCTCCTTGTATATTTCTGTCCATAGTTTGCAGACATACATTTGCATTCACAGTATGTGCTGCTGTGTTAGCCCCACTGTGGCTTGTTCAGCTTTGAACCTGGGATGTGACGCCCTGGCTCTTTGGAGCTGACGGGACCACTGGATACCTGACTCAGGACTGACCTCTAACTTTTGCTGGTGCAAAACAAGAGCCGGGGGCACGCAGGGATTTTGGTGGGGGGTTCGCCAGAGGGCACCAGGGCTGGTTGCTCTGACTAGGTGTCTGCTGGTGGGGCAGAGGCAAAAAAGAAAAAGGACTCAGCGAGCGTGTGAGTGTATGTGGGTGTGTGAGTTTTGACCTAGCCCGGGGCATGAATAAAAATGTCCAGTAATTGCCTTATTCTGTCACTGAGATCATTACCACAGGTGTTTTAGCCCTTGCGGCAGCAGGCGGGGATGTATGTCTGTAGAGCTTTGGCAGAAAAAAACAACCTTTTCCCCCAGATTTTTTAAAGACTTGGCATGAGGTTATAATGATCAGGTAGGTAGGGGCCCTTTCACTGTCACAAAATCTGACAGTTGGTCTAATGATGTTGACATTTCAAATATGCTTAGGAGAAAATGTTGTTTGGAGCAATCGCCCTCTCCCTTCATGTTATGAAAAACAAAATCACTGGCATGTGAAATTTGTGTGGTGGTGGTGGAGGAGGAGGAGGAGGAGGAGGAGGAGGAGGAGGAGGAGGGGAAGTGGTTGTAGCAGGAACTGGGAGGAGGGCACAAGTTTTTTTTCTAGTTGATTAGGCAGCTGAAATCATCCTTTGTGAAGGCAAGGGAGGGAGGGAAGCTAAACCTCCCAGAGGAAGGCCTTTTGGGTTCATTGCTGCTGGATTGATGCACGGGGTAGGGTGGGGGGGTTTGTTCTGGGCTCGCTTTCAGGGGTGTGGGCCCATTCAGAGGCAAGACTGGAGGCTCCTGGATTTATTCCGGCCCAGTGGGTAGCTGCAGCGGTGCCGGCAGGCTGCGCTGGAGGATTTAAACCCCTATCGCAACAGCAAAGCAGCATGCTACTCGCAGAGAAAACGAGAGCAGGGAAGCAAAACCGTATACTCTCATTATCAGAGTCTACAAGAGACTGAAGCGAAGGAATGGACAGAGAATGATTGCTGGAGAAAGAGAAGCAGAATGAGCTGTAGGAACAAAGAGTCACAGTGATGGAAAAAAGTAGAAGATGAAGGAAAAAATAGCAGAGCAGAAAGTTTGTAATGCCTCAGTAACAATACATCTGTTTTCAGCTGCAGACTGAAGGAAGATAGAAGAAGAGATGGAGATTAGGAGAGGAGGAAGATGAGAGGGCTACTTAGTAACTGTGAAGGATAAAGAGCCTGTTGTCCAGTGTTCGAACACAGCAGAGACTGTCTGCAGCTGCATGGGCCCGGTGGCGGAGGTCCATCTGTGGGACTATGTGTATCAAACACACATAGAGAGGACTGGCACTAAAGGGGGGCTTCTCATTAATGTGTGCTATGGCGTAAGGCTCGTGTAAGAGACCATTATGGCCTTGTAAGAGCCGCTCGTTTGTCAAGGTAGTGCAGGAATCGCATCTGTTTTTTTGTGGCGCTATACAAAGTCAAACCAGTCAACAGATACTTTAAAACTGGGACTATATAATTCCCTGTGTGGAAGATATCCATGCCGAGTATCTTTCCATGCAGAGAAGGAGAGAGAAAGAGAGCGCAATCTATTTATTCTCCTGGCCCTCTGCTGTCTCGGCCTTCTTTCAAGACTTCGAAACACCCAAGAGAGACGCTTCACTTTTGTAAACCAGGTGCGGGAGACAGGAAGTAGTTTGTGTGTACGATGTAACTGTGTCTGTCTATATATAAGAGTTCAGTTAAAGATGCCCCTTTAGACTTAGGGATGAGCTCAGCAAGTTTTCTGGGGCATCCTCCCTGAAGTGTTACCCTCCGAGTAGTACAGTGTACCAAGAGTCCGACTTAAACGTAGACCCGATGCGACTGTGGGGCAATTTCATATGGGAGCAGCTGAATGGGCCTGTCTGCTGGCCTGCTCCAGGGTTACCGATGATGAATGGACGAACTCAGGGACTGTGTCCTGGAGCGGAGAGTTTTCCACGACTGTACAGCGTGACCTTGGAGCGAACGTGAAGAAGATTCCCAACTCTAGTCTGATTGATGATCTGTGGACCTGATCTCTCACCTCCAGGCTCCGTGGTTGCGGAGCAGAGCAACACGTTGCGACTATTAGGCTGATGTATTGGTCAGCTGATATGGACCTTTTATTAAAAATATAAATATCAGACAGGTAGTGTTGTCCACCTATTATGGCATGGATGTCCTTAATTCTAATGCTGTACAAGTATTCATATATGTTATTATTGGTAATAGGTCCATCTTTCAGCATTTTCAAATAATTAAAGTTACTAATAAGTAAAGCACAACAATCTCAAACTACCTTATATGGCTGAGAACTTTTGAGTGGCAGCATAATTAATGTTGACAATTTGAGCTACAACCTGAATATGAGAAATCCAAATGGACAACTTTACACTTTTAACCCGTTTCAAAAGCTTCAAAATCTCCAAACACTGAATTGTCATGTCTTGAACGTGGCGTGACGTAATCAGATAATTTCTCTGGAGAACAGTCACCACCCTGTCGGCTCGTTGAACAACTAGAAAACACAAATGTTGTCTGCATTGCTATTTGCTAATAAAAAGGAGCAAAGAGAGATGACATGTTCAATACGACACTTGTTAGCATCTGGAAATTAATGAACATATTGGCCAACCAGGAACCAGAGCCAAAATGCAACTGGCCATTGAACCTAACCCCTAACCCTAATATCTAAAAGCTGCCATCAAATATTTTGTCAGATTTGTAATCTTGTTCAATTTTGTTAATATTTTCCATCAGGTAATTCCTGATTTAAATCACAATGTTGCCACTTCTATTCAGGTAATGGTTTTGTAAAAATATATCAGTTTTTCCCTAAGTAAGCTATAAAATGATTATTATCTATCATTATCTTATTGCTGATACATATATATAGCTTTCGGTATGTATGATATAAGTAACAAGACATTGTAGGTTTGATGTCATTTACAAACACTGTTGCATAGCTGGTCCACCAGAGAGGACTGACTACATGACTGTTACATGGTAAAATTTACACTAAGCATATATGTTGGTTATAGTTCTTTAAGAAAACTAATTGGGGTCCGTATCAAGTTTGCTTTCTCGGGTAAGAAAAAGATGATCATTGAAATTTTATACCCTCAGTATCCACCTCAAAAATCTGCTATCGGTCAGGCTATACTCATGATAGCTTTTGATACTTCGGTATCAGATACCTTTTCAACCTTACAAGAACACAAACAGTAGATTTGTAAAGAAAATGTTTGAATCAGTAGGTGCACACTCGCAGAGCCGCATTACATATCAGCAAGTAGCAGATTATTCTAAAAATATTGTACTGCACTTCAAATATCCAAATATCCATATCAGTCAAATCCTGTCTCCATTGTGTCTTTGGTGTCACTCAGTGTGTCCATTGGGATAAATGTAAACTGTCATCACTGACAGACTCTTCACAAACAAGAGTGGTGCGTCTAATGTAAGCAGGAGGCTGTAAATATATCACTCAGGTTTATGCTGCATTCATGTCAGATCGGATTTACCATAAATCCAGTACGATCTGCCAAGTGGGATGCTGGCAGGTCGGTGACAATGTTCCACGAATGCTTCTAAATTATAGGAACACAATCCCAATATCCCACTTTCTGCTATCACCTGAATTCAGCATAACTTTTTGGTCCACTTCACAGTTATTGCTCTACTTCTCTTGTCCAAAGCACTATTTTCTACCAATACATTTCCCACCTACGCTGTGTTTGTCATTTTCCAAGTCTCCAAACCTGACTCTGCAGATCACATTGGAATGGGCTTGATTGCTTCAGCCAATAACACAAGTAGATCTGATTGCAAAGACCCTTAGCCATGAATAAGAGTGATTATCCAGAGTTCGGAAAAATGCATTTATCGTAGAATGCCACATTATATAATCTATGGTTGCAATGTTTCACGTTATGTGGTGCTGATTGCCAAGATTCTGAATTCTTCTCGAAATGGATGATAATTACAGTCCTGCTCTGACAGATCAAAGCCTTCACTTTATTGAGTGGTGAGTGGAAAATTAGAAAATTGGCAGTGTTTTCTCCCTAACAGCAGCTTTTCTACACCCCAAAAAATACAGAAAAAATGCACCAGCAATCATTGATGCTTCATTAACAAAACGATGATCAGTGCTTCTATTAAAAGGAGAACGGAGGAAGAGGAGCTGCTGGCCAATAGTTGGCATATCATCCCTCTTGCAAATAAATTACCCACTTTCTCAATGACTCATATACAATAGACTCTAATTATAATCACTCTCAAGGGTTCGGAGGAATGTGTTATATCGCTAAGTAGGCTGCCCATGCTGCGAGAGATCCCAACACTCTGCAACACCGAACGCTGCCTGTTGCTTTTGAGGCACTGTGTGGGATTATTCTAGTCAATACTCTAAAGTAAAGACAGGTTTATGAGGGCGGTTATTGCTCCCCCTCTTCCCCTTCCCTCTGATGTTCTAGTAAATTCGTCTGAATATCTTTAGAGAAGCGTCTTCTCTGAGGAATGTGCTCCTCCACAGGGGACCGGGTGTATTTGTAGAAGCGATCTGTCTACTTGAAGAATGTGTCTCCTGAGTGTCTTAACTCTCATTTCTTCTCTTACAGCCAAAATGAAAGAAGACACACAGCGCTGTCTGCCCATTATCCTCAGGGCTTAGTCTCTCCTGTCTTCTTAGATGAGACTTAGGATTGCGCGCGTGTGTGGATGTGTGTACATGTCTGTATCTGTTTATCTGCATTCAGTGCATGTTTCTGCCACCATGATGACATTCACGCCTTGTGGATCTCTCATGGACGCCTTATTCCCTTCCCAAAAAAGATTCAGGCATAAAGTGGAAATTTGATCCACATTAAAAACTTAAACTACAAATATCACCATTTTGTCTTATTAAACCCCCCAAAAATATATCCCAGAGCTGTAAGATGCAAAAGAACTTTTTGTGAAGTCGAGCTGATTTTTCTTGATTCTACTACAGCGTTAAGCCTTTTTCTGTGCTCTTTCAAAATACTGACACTCCTTTTGTGAAAAACATGTTGAACAATGTATTGCACTGGTACATTATTCCAGTTAAGAAAGTATAGCACATCATTTATTTGTAGTGTAAGCATAAAATAGTAAAAGAAGAAAAAATGGTGTGAAAATGAAATCTGATTACAAGAAACACTAGCTGCACTTATACAGGAAGATCAGGTCTGTTTTTTCTGTTTTGGTTGAAAACCAGCGCTGTAAGGTTGTTAACAGTAAATTAAAACGCTTAAACAGACCTCACTGTTCACAGGGGGAGTAGTTATTTGCTGCAGGTGCAAGGCAATTAGAAATACCACAATCCACAAAATAATTTAGCTATAACACAATGACATTTTCCACTCATTTTACATTACTCTTTACATTCTATTGAAATATGTTTGATATGTTTGGAGAGAAGGGGGGTAAGTCAACCACAGTGACACAGGGAACCGGTAACCTTGCGAGGAAGCTAGACTCATAAATCACAAAACCAATGCGAGAATCCATCTTGTCAGGCTTCAGTCTATGTGATTGTGGCCAAACTACAGTGGTACTGGACCAATAGATACAGGTGCCAGGTGTGACACAGCGACAAGAAACAGTTCATTAAACTACAATGGCGGCTCCCATGTAGGTTAGTGTAGATGCTGCTTGCATTGCTATTTCTTCACTGAGAGAAGAGCAAAGAATGGCACCGAGGGCTTTTCTCAATCGAAGGCTTTTCACTCTTCTCCTGACCGACTTTAATAAGAGTTTGACTACGTCATGTAGTTTGTTGATCTGATTGGTTGTAGTACGGTTGTAGACAGATGGTTCATCCAAGCACCTGCCGAGTATAAGTCAGTCAGTGCCTGCCCTCTTCCAAATTGTGTCTGGATTGCTAGCATGTTAAGACAAAAGCTCTTTGTGTTATTTGTTCATCTACCTCTTATTTTACTCAAAGAAAATACCATATGTCCAAAAATAACAGGGGCACAAGTTGCACCAAAGGTCTATGAAATTATCACAATATAAAAAACTGCAAATGATTGAAATAGATGTTTTCATTTAATACCAGTGACTCAACAGTTACCCAGCCAGGTGCTGCAATTTCTGAATTACAAAACTCACTTTCATTCCCAACTTCTGTTTCTGTTTCCCCCCCATTTCCCCTCTCCCCTCCACTCCCCCAGCTACTGGCATTTTCAGTTCACTGATGGATGGCGCAGTGAGTTGAGTTTCAGCTACGAAAGCTAAAACGCCTTGTTCTCAAGCCAGAAAATGACAGTGACAAAGCAGCTTTTTATCACAGTATTTATCACAGTATTTTGCATGGTGACACATTACCTCTTAACCTCACATTTTTATTTGATCTCCGTTACAGTTAGTCAATGGTGCTATTGTTTCTATGCTATCTACAGTATATACAACTTCTCTCAGCGTTGCCTCAGGTCTTACTTTTTGCCAATAGAGGTCGATAGAAGTAAGACTGCTTAATGCAGCTTCAAAGCCTAATGTATACAGTGGGCTTCATAAGTTTTGGAAAACATTTTTTTCACAGACACAAAGTTGGCAACCCTGCAGTGCCAGTGCCCTGTCTGTATGAATAACGCATGAAGCAGGAGATGGCTGGTAGCTGTGCTGTTTCCCACGCAAAGCCCTCTGCCGCCGGCTTTCCGCAAGGATCAGCTGCTCATTAGAAGTGTGTTGTTGCTAATTGATCAGCTGCGTTGGGCCTGGATGACCACCCCCCAGTCAAACCTTAGCCATATCAGAGAGGAGATTTTTTTTTCCTTTTGGAAAGACTGGCTGAAGCTCCAGCATGATCCAAGCAGCGTGAAGCTTCACAACTACAAGCCATAGAAGTAGACAAACAGGAATAGCTGAAGGCGTCTCTTTTTTCCTCCCTTACATGTATACGCATTCACACACACCGCACCTCCCCACAGCCACATGTTTTTTCCTTCCTCCCTGTGCTTTCTAATGCACACAAAGGCAAATACACACACGTTTTGTTTTTTGTTGTGCTTTGCTGCCACCCACCCACCACCCCGCACCTCTTGCCTGTCCTGGCCATCAGTCAGCTTTCCCGCCGCGCTGCCGATGTGACAGAGGAGCCGTCAGAGCATCTCAGTCAGAGGCTCTGATGCTGAGCCAGAGTGACAGAGCGACAGGGGGAAACGCGCCAAACAAACAGCCCGTAATATTGCCCTGTCCTTTCACTTACAGCTCTCTGTCAAACCAGAGTGCTGACAGAGTGGGAAAAAGTACAGACACCTTTAAACATGCACACACCCAAGTATGTACTCACACACACACACACACACACACACACACACTAACCTAGCCTACACACAGCTGTTTGCATTATAAGAAGCATTAGTGCTGATGCACATTGAGCGATTTCCAGTAGCATTTTGCTGCAAAGCTGCGTTAGCCAAACGCAAAAATTCATGAATGCCAAAACTGTATCCCTCCTATTCGGTATGTGACTTTGCTATCGTAACCCCCTCTGAGCTGTGCTGAGTTATTTACACAGCTTCGGGTAAGGATTATGTCCGCAGGCCCTGATTGTTTCCCATGCATGGCTGGCATTAATGTGTCTGGGTAGCTAAACAGGATGGGTGATGCACAGAGATGCACAGGCTCTTACCTCAATCAGGGCCTGGATGATCCGGGATTACCGGAGATCGCATCCATTCATTCCCTATGGGCTGCAGCTTGGTCTGTCTCCAAGACGCCCGCCTAGTACTACATGCTAATCACTGCTGAGGCGTAGCATCTGCAAAAGACTGCACTAGAAGATTGTAGGAATGCTTATGAATTTAGAGTATTCACATAAAGGTTTCATTTGTGGTAGTACCTGAGAAAGGCTATATATGTTTACAGATTTAGTGCAGTGTTGTTCTTGTTATAGGAACAATCCAAAAGCTGCATGTTTTATAAATGCTAGATTTAAAAATCAAGGACAGATATGCTGTACATTCAAATCTACAGTTTTATTAGCATACACTGCAGGAATTGGAAAATGTCTTCACTATGTGCTTCTGCGCCATGTGACTGCCAGCTTTGACAGTGGCTCATTTTTCTGTTATTTAGGGTACAAAATAATTAAACCGTGGTTTGGCATTATTGAATTTAATGTGGAAAATCAGTCCTTTTCCTTTCTGAAATAGTCATTGTCTCCTGGCTGAGTTCTGCGGAACAGTGACAAAAGAGATTAAGAGGCCCTAATTCTCCTCAGAAATCCACTTCAGCCCTACTAGAGAATCTAGCCTCGGGGTTGCAGAAAGCTTTATATCCCTATCACCAGGCTGAGCTCCTCTTAGCTTTATGTGTCCCCAGTCTCACTCCCATTCAGCAATGACAGGTGCATCTGATAGTGTTCACCTGGGGCAAATGACTGAGATTACTTCCTGGACGCCAACTCCGAAGACCTTCTGACCTCCAGACGGACTCAACGGGTTCTCAGACATCTGATTGCCTATGAAAGATACCATATCCATATTAATGTGGGCTGTAGCTGCATTATTCAAGAGCCTACACTCCTCTTGGTCCACTGATAGGTGACCTTTGAACTGGGCACCCAAGCAGATCTAGCCCCCTACAGTGCAGCAACATATTTGTGCCTAAAGCACTGACTAAGCACTCTTCATCTCCCAACTCATCTTCTAAGGCATGTGTTTCTGTAAGCGCAAGTGTTGTCAGTCTTGATTACACTCAAACACAAACAAAGACGTGTCCAGCAGCATGACTGCAGGCTACAAAGAATCCGCTGGCTGCCGATTTGCTGAGATCTGGCTGCTCTAAAAGGTGACACCCATGTTCGTTGAGTCGGCGATGAATTATTCTCCCCTTAATCAGGACAGAAAAGACGCTGTCCGTCTTCAAATGGGCTGCACGGCCAGTGTCACCGGCATCGGGGAGTGTCATAAATCACCTCTTAGACTTAGTTGAAACTATGAATCATGTGTGGGGGGGCTTGCACCTTGCACTCCATGGACCTCTTTACTCTTTGGGGTTTGTGGCCAGATGGAGCAGTTAACAGGTAGTTAATTTACCCTTCAGCTATGACAGACCTGGGCAGCCTGCACCAATCAACCCTTCATTCCTCCTTTATCCCAGAACCTATGGATTTCAAGATTGTGACCAAAGAGAGTAATCCCATTTAGGGCACCTCATTTTGTCCAGATGCATTTATGTGTTTCATCTCTCCGAGAGTGAGTGATTCCTTTTGTTGTGTCGGGGCTCTGTGCCTGAATAAAGCATTAGCTGGCAGGTTAGCCTAATGCAATGCTCCCTTCTGGAACTTCACTCTGTGATAGCCTAAGGGTGCAAACATAAGTGGATTAGAAAACACACACACAGAGAATCCACTGTCTGTTTTATAAAACCTGCACGTCCTGGCATCTCTAGCTCACTGCTCCCTCCTTCTCTTTCCTTAATACACACCAAAGCACTTGCAAACAAGCGCACGCATTTGCATGAAAAGACCCACATGCTGGAACATTGTTCCGGGGCGATGCATTGACAGTGGCCTTGCGCCGAGCATCTCAACCTCTTGCTTGAATCTAGCTGTGACGCTAACACGAGGTGAAGTGTTATCCAGCACGGGCTGGACATGAGGCTCTCCGTCTGCAGGGTGGCACAGCCCCAACTGTGCGGTGCACGGACAGTGGGTACAACCTCGGGCAAGGCAGCAGGAGACAGCGAGACCCAGAGATAATGATGCAGTACATGTTGCTTCCATTTTTTATTTATATTTTGCTGTCGTTATGCTGTCTGCCTCATGGCCTTTTCCACAGGCAGGCCATTAGTGGGATGTTATGGTGTCCAAAGCTTTCTTCAGGTGACAAACGTGATTTAATTCTACTGCGTTCTGTATCTCCATTTGAAGAAAGGACATGGTCTTGTGCTCAGCACCGGGATACATCATTAAACAGCGAAATGTCCTCTGTTTCTCCTTCACAGAGAGGTCCCGGGGGTCCTTGTGTTTTCTTGAATTAGACAACCGATACAGTATGCCTTCCATGCACACAAAGAAAAACATTCATTACTTCACCACTGACACCGTGCACTTTATGCACCGTGTGTGTATTAATATGTAAGAGGGTGGAGGGCTTGATTTTGTTCAGGCAGGGCCTGAGCTGAATGTCTTCAGACAGCATTAGGCAATGTAGAAATGACAGGGGCTTCACTTAATTCATTGACCTCATTCCTTTGTCTTGTTTATTTGTGTTTTTGTGGATGCTCAGCAGGCCCCTCTAATGACGGTGGGCAGCTAATGCCACACAGTGGCTCGGGCTAATGCCGCTCAGAGGGTGTACGTGCCTGCTCTGAGACGCAGAGAGATGAAGAAAAGGAGACGTCAGGTTATTAAATTATTTCAAACATTATTTCAGCTCTCCTTCTCATCCTTGGCGGGGACTACACACAAAAGCAAGGGAGTAATAGACTTTTAAACTGACTCTGTGAATGGCTGATTTAATGCCTGTATTTCAGAACACTAAATCAATACTTTGCCCCACCTTCAGAGTCAGCACAGCAGCTCCTATAGGATATCCATAAATTGAGTGGAGGATGGCGGCCAAGTCAAAGCCACCTACTCCCATTAAACCCCATCATGAGGAGGGACAGGTATAGGTCACATTGTCCAAGGACTGACAGAGATTAATTGAGGCCGTGTGACTTTGTGCACCCACAGGGCCTCAGGGGGCGTCTCTGTCCCTGCCCTTAAATAACCTCGCAGTGCCCAGCCACCTTGCCGACAGTAACAGGTGAATATTTTATGAACCGCAGGGATTTGAGAGAAACCGCTAAAGATTTTTTTAGGTGGCAGCTAATGGCCACAGATGTTAGATAGGAGAAGGATTGGAGTTTAGTTTCTCTCAACTCAATTTGAAGATTTGGCAATTTATTCCACAGACAGAGGCCGTCTCGATTGCTTGAGCAAACTAAGTGTCAAGTTAGTCTGCCCTGGCACTTGAGCTTTCTTTTTTTTTTTTTTTAAAGGGAAGCTCAAACGTATGAGAGAGCAACTACAGTAAACTCTGTAGGGAAGTGTGGTTTATAGGAAAGCCACAGATGGCTATGCTGGAAGGAAATGCAATGACAAACTGCAATGGAGACTCTAGCTGTCATTTGTTTTTCAAATCTTCAGCTGCCTGGTACTCTCCGTCTCCGTCTGCTAATGTCAACCTGTCTGGCTGCGACAAACGCTTGAGTTAAACCGCTTTTTATGCGCGGGCCTCTTTTATTGTTTGTGGGTACAAAGCATGCAGGGCTTTCATAATTGGGCCGGTGATTTTCAGTCAGCAGCTCATTTCTGAATAGCTTCCTTCCCCATACACAAACATACACTATGTGGTTGCACTTCACTGAAGATTCACTGTACACCTCTGAAAGTTGTAATGCTTAGGTTTTTTACTTTTTGTTTTTGACTGCATTTCTTAGAGATCATTTAGAGATTTCTTCATCTTCCTTAGATTGTAGTTTCTGTAATTGTAGGTAGGATAATAGTGACTCATGACTTGACTTGGACTTGACTTGGAACGACTCGATATCCTCTCCAAGCCCAAAAATGATGAAGGGAGTAGTGAGTCAACTCTTCATTTCCCTGACAACTGATGATAAATAATACCTCAAATGATCATATCTATGTGGTGGTCAATAAACACAAGTTTGTTGTAGTATTGATTTACATTTTTTATATAATGTATTAAAAAGTGTTAAAAAGCATCCATTATTTCTGCAAATGTACTGTGTTCAGTGTTTTTAAAATTGAAATTGTAAGTTTTTACTTGGGGACTTGCTGGTCTTATTTTGGCTCTTGTGGGTCCTTGACTTTGGACTTAACTTTGGTCTTAACTCGGGACTTGTTTGTCTTGCCTTTGGATTTGACTTGGATGTACTGGTCTTGATTCAGGACTTGTTTATCTTATTGGGGACTCGCTTGTCTTTACTGGAACTTGACTTAAGACTTCATAGCCAAGACTTGAGACTAACTTGTGACTTGCAAAACAACATGTTTGTCCCACCTCAGAAGGTAATTCAGGCTAAACAATGAAGGCTAAACAATGAAAATAAGGCCAGAAGTGTAATAAAGAATTATCCTGTAATCTCTGTGTGCTTCTAACGGCCCAGGAGGATTACACAGTTCTTTTTATTACAAACGAACCAAAAAAACAGTACATCGCTTCCTCTGCACTTGAAGATTTTTCCCAGAAAAAAGCAGCCAGATGCTGAGTTTTTAGAGAGCAACACTGTTACCTTAATGAACCCGCTGTGAGCAATCTAAGGCCACCTTGATTTGGCTCACACAGGTTTTATTGAGCTCTATAAATATTTGGACGGAGGCTGCTCTTTTCCCTTTTCGCCTCTGTGCTGTTATTAGTCTGGAAATGAAATGACACAATAATAGAGCTTTGGATTGTTTGCTTCATTTAGAAGCCCTTTTTAAGCATCATCAGATCAATAGTTACACAGTTTGAACATCGTCCTCGCATTTCAAGCTGCCAGACATTGTCGTTTTCCAAAGAGAAACGTATGCATAAGGAAAGTGGATTATGACTTGTATTTATCTATTAGTGTGTGTATCATATCTCTCTGATGAAAGTTTAGGTGTATGCAAACTCTCGTCTAGGTGAGGATGTGCGCATATGTGCCACCAAACAGTGTGTGTTCTCACATATCCTGCATGTGTTTCCACACAGCGGTTGTGTGAGTGTGAATGTGTGTGTGATTCCATCTGTCTGCGTGTTTGAATAAATGCATGCTTTTTCAAATTGCTCTCCATAAACGTCAGAGCAGAGTACATCAAAAGGCCCATTGCCCCCCCCCCCCCCCAGGCCATTTCACCTACCTGGTGAAATTGCGTACCCCCTAAATCTCAGCGCCCGCTGCTCCATTCAGAGTAAATTACCTTTTGTACACAAAGATGTGACACGTCGTTGCATGGAAAACATCTCAGGTTTCATCACTCTTTCCGACATCTCAGGCGCTTCGTCCTCGCTCCTCTCTTTTCCTGTTTTTTCAACTCTCATTTCCGTTCTGATGAGGTTGACGAAACCCGGGGGAGGAAGGTGGGGGTGTCGGATGTCGTCTAGACGCGTTGGTTTACAGCTGAGATGGGAGAGGGTGGAGTTGGGATAATTCTTGCACTATGGGGGGTATATAGAGAGGAAGGCTCAGTTAGGTTTGCAGAGGTTTGTGGGGGGTAAATGGAGATAATTAGAGACATTTTGGAGGCGCAGAGGGGGGCTGAATCATCGGAGGCCGCTCCTCCTCCTCCTCTCCTCTCCTCTCCTCTCCTCCGTCCTTCCATCCCTTCACACATATGATGGGATGGGGTGTTTGCTGCAGAGAATTGCAGTTTAAATGACAGCAATGCAAATGCAAATCACCCCACGAAACACCTGCATCCTCATGTGGCTGCTGTTGTTTTTCTCCCCTCCACTTCACGTATGACTAATTACCACTTGTGACTGAGAATAATGCTGCAGTGATGATAAGGAGTTGACGGGGACAGCTCTTCTCCACTAGGGGCAGTGTGCACTTCTGGGAAAATACAGAACATTGTGAGAAATTAATGGAGAAAGAACACTGATGTTGCACTTAGAGGATACTGTTAGCAGCAGCTTCTCACTTGTAAACACTTTATTTCAGCGTCAGCAACAAGAGTAGTCAAGTGTCGGGAAAGATATATTTCAAATTAATTTCTAATTAACCCAACAGCCAGCGCTATGAGGCGACTCTACGGGGTTTGTTGTGTTTTTCCTGACTCATGCAAGTCCTGTTGTGGTCATATGCACTTAAGGCCATTTGTAAATCAAACTGTCCCCAAAACGAAACTGACAAATAATGTCCGATGAATGAATCAGATTTTTCTTGGATAGTTTGGTCTATAAAATGTTCAAAAATAGCTGAACACTCCCAGATCCCAAGGTGATGACTTCAGATTGCTTGGATTTTCCAACAACAGTTTTCCAAAATTTGTATTAAACTTACAGTCATGTAGGAAAGAGGAAAGCATCCTCACATTTGAGAGGGTAGAGTCAGTGACTTTTTTCTTGATAAATTACATAATGTTTAACGCAAACCTTTTATATCATCCCTCCCTTTTGTCACTTTCCAAAATCCCAACCCCAGTGTAATGTAAGATTTATCAACCATTAATATTGTGTGAATTAGTATGAAAATTGTTGAACGTTATTTTGTTATTTTACTGAAATAACATCAAGAACATAAACTACATGTTTCAGTCTTTCAGTTTTTGTTGTGCAAATGACAAATGTTAAACCTTGCCCTCTTTAAATAATAACTTGAGTCATAAGTAGTAGCTTTGACAAAGCAACTTTCTTGATGACCGTAGGAGAGTTTTCTCTATTGTGGCTTATTGGCATAATTGGGTTGTGTCATCTAAGTTTGTTTGGTTTGTCTGCTGGATGGATTTTATACAAAAAGACACAATGGTTTCTCCTCCACTCCTCTTTCATTGGCAATGAGCAAGATGGGCTTCATCGTGTTTCCTGTACCTCGATTTTCTCTGAATATTATCGTGTCTTTGCTCAATGAGAATCACCTGATTTTCTTTTCTTCTCTGTCCAGAATCTTTCCATTTAGTATGTGAGATGTCTGATTGACACCTGCTAACCTGAGCTGGTTGCTGTGAGAGCGTTATATCCAATGGTAGACCCTCTCAGGGCCACAATTTACGAATATTTGGATTATTGTTTAATCCGGCGATTAATTAATAGTTTTTGAGTAAAATAGAAATACTAAAAAATGCCTAATACAGTTTTCCAAGCTAAAGGTGATCGTATTTAAATTACTATTTTTGTCAGTTAACAGCACTAAATGCAAAGATACTCCAAGTCCACTATCATCAAAACAAAGAAAAGCAGAAAATCCTCCCAGAATGTGCAACCATCATTTTTGTCATCTTCATTTTTTTGTCAATTAATTGAGCCACAAAATTTTCCGACTGTAGTTATGGTCCACATTTTCTACCGTGTCTTTTTATTGTTGATTGACAACTCATTTAATACAAATACAAAAATACAAAAAGGATTAATAAAGTAAATCTTCTCATTATCTAACCATTCTAGCACTACCTAATAGGGTTGGGCGATTGGACGAAGATAGCTGCTATTGTCAATTGGCTGTCAATTGAATCCATTGCTTTTTTTGGGGCCAATTTTTGCAATTTTATTTTGCTAAATCAATGGATTGCCTTCAAATAATGAGAGCCTCTCACTGATTATTTAGGATTAGGGCATTGGAAAATGTTAACATATGGCCCAACCCTGCTAACTAATACTTTTGTAACTCTGTGCACCCATAAAAATCACTGGCTGCCGGGTGTTCCTGCTGAAAGGGGCATTTACATGCACATAAGCGACACGGCACACCATGTTGCCTACCTTTCTAAACACAGTGTTGTGCTGTGTGTGACAGAGCTGTTCTAAAACCCCAACTTGTACTCAGACATGTCACTTCAGAAGTTCACGTGGAGTAAATGTTAAAAACTGAGAAAGCAAACTCTACAGAACACTTCACTGGCGGTGGCTGTAGAGCACTGCAAACACGCTTAAACACTCCTGTGTTGTTGTTTTTAACAATCAGGTCTTTCCGACAGATATTCCCACATGACTTGAATGCAGCTCAACTGTGTTCCCTTCTCTCCTCTTCACTTCCCCTCTTCTCATGTGCGTTGTTTCTCACTTTAGACATTCTTGCCTCTTAAAGTCTTCCTGTCACCGCTCTCTTGAGCACATACCAGGCCTGTCGTAAATTCACACACCGCTCTTCCTGTGTGTGTGTGTGTGTGTGTGTGTGTGTGTGTGTGTGTGTCAGTGTGTGTCAGTATGTTTGCGATGGCTTGAGGAGGTGTTTATCATCATGGCAGATGATGTCATGTTGTGCTCTTGTTCCTCCAAGGTGTCACATATATATTGACATACTTGTATATTGTCAATTTCCTGTATGAGCATGCTCCATCTGGAGTTTGGATCGTGAACAATGTTACTTCTCTCACGTTTTATTTTTACAGGTCCCTAGTTTCCTAGAAAGTAACTGATATTTAACTCTAATTGCTTTAGATGGTTCCTACAACAGAATATGTCATTTGGTAATAATTGCATATTTATTGTAACTGTATAAAATTAGTCTTTTTGTGCAGTTGTACAATTAGAGCTGAAATTATAATTCGACTAACCAATTGGTCTGTCATAATTTGAGCTAATTAACAACTACTTTCATAATCATTAATGGATTTTTCAAACAAAAGTGCCTACTGGTTTCAGCTGCTTCTATATGAGTATTGCTGCTTGTCTCTCTTTCATATCAGTTTGAATTTAATATCTTTGGACTATTGGTTGGACAAGACAAGACATTTGAAGATGCTTCCCTGCACTCTGGGAAATTGTGAGAGGATTTTTTCACAGTTTTCTCACCAAACAGTTAATCGATTAAGCAAGGAAAGAACTGGCAGATTAAGCATACAGTACAATACAAGCAAGCAGACAATCCCACAAAGTGTGTCCAGTCATCAAGATTTTAGCAGTTCTTTGGAGGAAATTACTGTGGAGATCAGAACTGCTCATAGACTTCATGATTTCCTTCTAAAAAGAAAAGAACAGGATACTTATTATGTAAAGTATACTGTCTTAGAAGATTGTCTCATTCTCTATAATTAGAAGTACATAGCACAGTTCTTTACAGGATCTGAGAAATGAGAAAAGCCTTAAAAGTAAAAAATATTTCAATTATTTTAGACCACAAATCTTTCATTACCCCCCCCCCCCACCCCCCATCATTTTATTTTAGATATTTGTGAATCTTGTCACAATAGCCTAATAATGAATGGAATATTTTTCTCATATGCTTTGGTCATACATTTCAACTTAACTCATAACTCATAAGGCACTGGGATTGTTAGCTGCTTTACTATATATATCTTCTATTTCATTTTATTCTGTTTTCTGTTTTATTCCTTTGGTATTTTGTTGCTGCAACAGTTCAATTTCCTCAGGCGATCATGAAAGTTTCATTTTATCTCATCTCATCCTCCTCTCTCTCTTTTTTTTTTTCCTCAAAAGTATCTGCGGCATTCTTTTACTCTCCAAAGGGCTGAGCAGCAGTACAGTGCTGCTGCTTCAGAGCCTGCACCCGCTGTGCTCTCAGATCATCGCATGATGCTGGGTTTCTGCCTGACAAAGCAACGGTTTGGGCTGAAAGAGACTCAATGATCCTCAGGGGAAAATAGTTTCAGCGCTAAATAGTGATAGAGTAACAGCAAAACAAATGTGTAAGTCTGCAGCATAGAAACAGGCTAAAACAAAGCTTTTCTGTCCATTCATGATGCATCAGCATCAGGGATATAAGCAGCAGCACACCCTATTAACACAAAGACTATTGTTTGTCATTAAAAACAAAATGTACATTAAAGGGGCACTCTACTGATTTTATACAGGAACATCAGTTTACCCGTCGTGTTCACTGATACTCAGCCTGTGAAAACTGTTGTATAATGTGTCCTTTGGCTCCGGGGGAGCTTTGTCAAGTCTGAGAAACTGACCCTGATGATGTCATCATAGCAATCTCAACTTGGGCTTGAGACTTGGACACTCTGCCGTGGGGTTTAAATTCGAGAGACACAGGCGTTTAACAGAAATAGAGCGCCTAATGAGAGAAACCATTAAGTTGCATTATGGGAATTTTAGTATCCAGTGTTTTTGGAGCTTGAATCACACTGGGTGGTTACCAACCTTTGTCCATAAGGAATCCCTTTTCTGTCATTTAGTGAACTGACAACCCCTGCTTATGTGACATCATTTATGGATATTTCTTCTTGTATTAAAACTGTACAATTAAACAGTGAACTCAGTAACTGCAAGACGTTTGTGTAAATGGAGGGATTTGGATGAATCTTGAGCAGATTATTTCCTGTTTAGGGAACTTTTTATACAATTCTGTCTGTATGATGTATTCTTTATCATTTTTAACAATCATACAGACTTAATAAGCTTCAACTGACAAATTCAGTGTTATGGCGACTGCCAGTGTGGTCCCAACCCCCGGGTTGGGAACCACTGCACTCGGGACTCAAAATCAGCACATCTCTGCTTCTGTTGCACCAGTTTTAAAATTTTTTATTTTAATGTGTCTCTTTTGTGTCTTTATCAAAGTACTGAATCAATGGCAGTTTATTATAACAGTGAGCAGTAAGAGTGTGAGACAATGATACAGTGCAAGATGTGCGAAAACATGCTTTTTTACACTTCCTGTGTGCTCAGTAAAGCCCATCTCAACACTTGAGGTCAGTACCAACATCAATAATTGAGAGTATAAAACTTTTATATCGTAACCTATAGCACAAACAAACATTTTTTGTTTTTCAGATGAAAAATAAATGTCAGTGCTCTCCGGTGGTGGAACAGTGTACTGTAGGGGAGACAGTGTTTCTATATCAGCTGAGACTCACGGTATCTTTGCCATTTCTACATCGCAACTCAGCTGACATACAAATAAGCTAATATCGGCCGATAAATTGGCTTTTCCGACTTTTATAGAAAAGTAAATCCCCATACACATTTCAAAAAGTCAAAACAAGCACTTCATTCTGTCATTGAGCAGCAGAGAGCTGCACTGCAAATATGACATTTCATCCTGAAATGAGAAATTCAGCGTCTGAAAAGAGGCATGCCTGCTCTTACAAAACCACTGCTGGGATGAAACAAGATTAAGTTATCATTGAAATCATATTGAATGCAGAGGAGTTTGGCTTTAATGGGACAGTTTGAACAGATACATATTGAAACAATCATCAGTCTGGTGAATGAAATCACCAGAGTTAGTTAATGATACCCCAAGCAATGCTCCCTTTTCTCTGGACCCCCTGGGAATAACTCAGTGATGTCTGGAACAACATAGGATGTTTTTGAGCCCCAAATGCATTTATGTGTATTCATATTTGCAGCAGGTACGACTGTTTGAATTCTCTATCTCTGTTGTACTCATTAAATTTTCATTTGATGTCATTTAATAAGAGCCCAGGGAGAAGAACACCTAATGATTGTTTCTGAAAACAATTTACAAAAGACAGATTCTCCTGATATGAGGAAGAATATTTATCCTCTGTATGTGAAGAACGGCCCTGAGGCTCTTGTTTACCTTGCTCCACACATTATGTTACTGCTTCTTTCTTCAGCAAAATGAAAGTACAAAGTATTTTCTTTTGCATAGAGTCAGATGTGAGAGGTGTGAACGCCTGATAAAGTAAACACATGCTTGTTCTCCTTTCATGCTTCTTTGTACAGGCTCCAGCTTTACAAAACCCCTCCCCCCCCCCCCATTCATGCTTTGAATAAAGCCAAGAAAGCGGTCAGTGGCTTCAGTAGAACCTGTGCTGAGGGTGTTTGGGCTCATTAGCCTTTGTCCTAATGTTGTTTTTCATTGCTCTCCAAGATTATTAAAAGCTACTCTCCTCCATGCAGACTTGTTTCTTCTCCGCCGTGTGTCGTGTTCACTTACAAACACACACGAGCCCTCTCGTCATAGGGCCGCCCTACACACTTTATACTCTGTCCCACTCAGTGGGACTTTATTTCGCCGTTAGAGTAATCACAGGGGTAAGATGTTAAGGTCATTTAAAGGCAGCAGTTGCCCATGACATTATGCATGAATGTGCTGCATTCTGTTAACAGGCACTGCCATCAACAAACAGCAGCATGTATGCTGAATAAATGGCTCACGAGCCCACTTGCATAATCAAAATGTACTGATTTGAAAAATATGTTTAAAAATTCTTACATTGATCTACAGTTGTATTTGCAGCACGTACAATACCACAGATACAATTGTTGTGAAGAGTTGTCAGAAAATGGTGAAAAATGTTGATCACTGTTTCCCGAAGCCCAAGGTGACGTCCTCAAATGTCTTGTTTTGTCCACAACCCAAAGATATTCAGTTTACTGTCAGAGGACTGAAGAAAGCAGAAAATATTCACATTTGAGAAGCTGAGATCAGAGAATTCTTTCTCGAGAAATGACTCAAAATGATTAAATGATTATCAAAATAGTTGGCGATTAATCTAATAGTTGACAACTAATAGATTTATCGACTTATCGTTACAGCTGTTGTTCCTTGAGGATGTTGCTGAGACCTCTGAGGGCATAAATCCTGATGGTCTGCTGAATGAAGGCATGTTTACTTCAACTGCAGGTTTTGTGTATTTATGTAATGCAAGGATTATGCCCACTTTATAGAGTGCAGGAATGTTCTCGCCACATTTTGGTATTCCAATAAAGGGTTGCCATGTCCTCATAAAACTAATAATAGTTTTATATAGTTATATATAGTTCAACTATATAGTTTATGGTTTTATTTCATAGTTCTCAGCTCCAGGCAAAGTAAGGTGGACCCCCAAAGAAAATCTTGGCTGGGGCTCTCTGTCTGGAGTTGGGCCTGAATGTGTTGACTTTGCTCTTTCGGTTAGCACTCACTCAGAGATGAGAGAGAGACTGAGGCAGGGGAAGATTATGCAGATGAAAGCTGTGGAAGAAAAGAGGGAAACGAGAGAATAAACTGCTCTTGAAGGAAAATGTTAAGATCAGTAATGTGCCTCCCATGTGGTGATTAAGAGGACCCAGGGGAGGTACAAGTGGTGGGGGACCCGGGGGTTAGTGTTTTTAGGGGCCAGGATCAAGGCCAGATTGACAGCTCCGCAATTCCCTTTCACCCTGGCTCATTTCCTCAATGGTTCAGCTCTCCTGTCTCCCTCTCCTCTTCCGACGATACGCACTTGCAGACACACTACACAGAGAGCCGATGGTCATTATCACCATGAGCGTTCTGCAGGGCTCCGAGGGTCCTTTCTACCCGTCTCCATGCACTGGTGTCTGAGTAAAGCCATCTGTGGTTCCCTGAGGCTTCTCTGACACTGTTCAGTTCCTACTGGAGGAAAGCAAAAAATGGGATAAACTCCTGTTGCTGCAACTCATACACGTTCATGTGTTTAGAGAGTTGGGACAATAAGATGTGATGGCTCAAGTTCATAATGTGAACTGATGCTGTTAAAGAAAAACAAGTATGAAATGTGATCATAGTAGGAAGTAGAGGCAGGGACACATCAAGCCTATAGTGGGTCGGACATATCCTGGATGGGGCATACACTGGATTGGTGGATATAATATATTTTGATTTTGTGTCATCAGGATTGGGATGAAACCAGACAGTAGAATTTGGGACTGGACAGGATTCCGGAGAACTGTATTATAATCTGACATATTTTAATAAGCCACAGCTATTTGAGTAATGCATCACGATTATTTCAATATAAATTTGTGAGCTCAGTTGTAAATTAGAGCTGGATAAGAAGGTGTGAGCGGTCAAATCATCTGTCGTTTTACCCAAATGACAAAAAAACGTATTTTGTCCCCCCCTGTCTGATTTAGCAATTTTGAGATAGTAACTCCTCTGGCTCAAAGAATTGAAAGTATTACTGGGACTATTTCTGGTGGTTTAATATAAATTGTTCACATTGCTTTAATCTTTGCCTCTGGGATCCCCCTGGACAGTTAATCCGTCCCTGGCATGATCAGCCCAGGACATCCATACACTACAAAAACCTTCTCGACTCCGTACTTGTAATTACCACTATAAGGCTAATGTGTTTCTCCCAGTTGGTAGCTTGATATAATGGTAACACTGCATGAGACGTGAGAGCCAATCTGATCCACCGTTAAGAGGGTGGATGTTTAATGGGAGGTCACTGTCTGTGTTCTGCCCGCTGACACAGACAACCCGAGCAATGGAAGACATATGGACGATTTGGTGCCCTACACCTTTTATTACGCTACCTGCAAAGGGCTGGGTTTTAGCAAGATTCCCACTACCTCACCTTGAAAGGACACCGCGTCTCCAAATACACTTCAGGATTCGCTCTGATAGAACAGTGTGTGACTATTTTTCTGTGTCATTCATTTTGCCTTATGGTAATTATTATAGGCATCGCACCATATGATGACGATCATGTCACAATTTATCTTGGCCAACATAATAGGGAGACACAAGATTATCACGATAATCATGAAAATATACTTTTTACTTTTAAAATGACACTAAAACAAACTGGGACCATTTTACATTTTGTTAAGAAACATATTTATTGCATGGAATTTATACTATTATTTCCGTACATCTGGTTTAACTTGCTTTTGTGGGAGGTAGAACAGACAGCCGATCCTTCAGCCATGGTGAAAGGATTAGGATTTTGGAATGACTGGAAAGATACGGGCTCCCCCTTGTCTCTCTGTCAAAATAAATCAGAAAATCAATACAGGACTGTATGCTGGAGAGCTAGGCAGCTTTTTCAAGGCAAACCATGTGAGGATATTCACAATTATTACAACAAATTGAGTTTTTTTTATGGCAATATGTCCCATCCCTAAATTCTTAATGCTTTATTGGAAATGTTTTACCTTTTTTAATATATAGTACACTCACTTACGAACCCATAATTGCTCACACTTGACCCTCGATCCAAAGGTCATGTGGTATGAACGTGTCCCGACTGAAGATCAGTTTAAGGTTACACTTTATTTCCTCTTTTTTCAAGCTGTTCGCCCACCTTGTTACACGAGTGCATCCCTGTGTTAAAAAGGCCAGATGCCAAGTGGTGCTAAATGAAGAACAAACTGATGTGTTTGCTCTGTGCCCTGGCCTGGATGCTGCTCCTTGTAAAATATTGGCAGCTGTTTGAGAATGTGAATGTTAAATGAGGATGGGATCTGGGCTGTCAAGGGGGGCCTCAGTGGTCCAGCCCGAGTGATGGATAGAGAGCTTTAAAATATTATCTGAACAGCGGCTTAAGTGTCATAATGGATATTACCACGTCATAAACTTTCATTCCTTGCTTAATGCTCCGAAGACAGACACCTAAGCTTCTGCGCATGCCTGCACATATGTCCACGCGGATGGGCGCTGCATGCCCGTACACATGCTCGCACACACAGGCTGCCATAAACGTGCACACACACTCTCACACAGGCTCTAGTTAACCTCTACAGACTCCCAGTTGCTCTCTAACTCAGCCCAGATGGCCATGTGGGCTGTGGGCTCTGGCCCCTATATTGGCTACAATTAATATGCAGCACAAATTCCCAGCCCTTGTAATTCTTTACCCTTGCTCTACAGCCTTTAAACTCCTCCCCAGTGACTCAACAGGCCTGCATATCAGATCCGAACTTCTGTATGACCACGGCTAAGCACCTAATTATCAGCTTATACTGCCCCGTGAAGGAGGTTATCATCCATCGTTGGAGCGGGTGGCACAGTGTGTTGCGGCGGGGGGGGCAAGGCTGACATTGTCGTTGCCGTTGTGGTTTCTGAGGGCCCTTGTGAAGGTGTCGAGGCCGGCCCACTGACCACACGAGTGCAAGTTGAGCAGGCCCCTGGCTGTGGTAATTACAGGACCTGCCATAGAGCCTGAATCTCAGACACACTAGTTTCGCCTCCTTGCTCACAGTCGTTTTTTGGTTTGATATCTCATGAGCTGCTGTCTATTCCGGGCTCAGTTGTTACATATTTGGGCTGCTGTTGCCTGGTGAAGAGCTGTAATCTGTGAAGAAGCAAAAAGTGCTAATAGTGCTGCCTGGAAGGGAACAAGAGAGTCAAAAATATTGAGTAATTTAGCTAAAAATTAGTGTAATTTTGTGAGATTTGGATAAATCTGCCTTTAATTAACATGTAAGTTAATTAGAAACTTTTACACATAGCGACACCGAGTATTGGCAAGTTTTTTTTGCAAGTCCTTTAATACCCACAGATAATGCATCATGAGGTCATTGAACTACACACAGCACTCATGTAATGGGATGTGTTGCTAACAGATACCAGAGGGAGTGCCTCGTGTTTTACTTTTCTTCCAAATGTGACACAAATAATAATTTTGCATTTTATACTCTCTCTGCACTGTGGAGTATTTGAAGTGACTGCATGGGTTTGTATGGCCAAACATTTTGTGTATTGCTTTTGCATGTTTTTCTTCCTTCTTTTAGCCAAAGTATGAATTAAAAAAACAATATTTCCCTTGAAATGTTTACACAGTGGATGCAAAGTAGTTTATGGTGTGTTTACAGTGAAATTAACTGCTGTGTACTGCACCATCGTCAATGGGCTGGATGAATCCAATGGGACAGATATCTGAAAAGAATCTTTGTGCATGTGTGTAGTTTTATGCTTTTCCAAATTAACATGAGAGACAAGAGGAGATGTCTCATTTAAAGGAGCAAAGCTATAATGAATATCCATTATATATATTTTAACAAGAAAGTGGTGGGCTGATAGTCGGATAACAAGGTATTGTTATTGGTTTACGCAAAACTGTGTTAGTGGTAGTGCAGCACAGGGATGAACCCCGTCTGCTCAGTTGTGTTGAGAGAAATGTTTAGAAGCCTTTGATACTGAGACACAGCAGCACACGTGAGCAGGCGCTGTGTCACATTCGGATGAAATATTGTGCTATCTGGCAGTTATTACATCAGTCGCTACAATCCTGTTAGAGTGGATTTGATATTTTCCAGTTGTAGAAATTGCATTAGGTCACCAAACCATCAGACCTATGACAGTGGGGTGTTGTGGTTCTATTTTAGCCGGCTCTGAGTGGATCCTTTCCTGACCGTTTGTCATTGAGGGTTTGCTGTCCTGAAAACATATCAGGGGACTCTATGGGGCTCGTAGCCAATACATAATGGTGAGAAGCCTAAGAGAAGGCCTGGTTGATTTTCTGCTCAACCTGACCTTCCCTGTGCTTTCAAATCTTATAGCCTTGACCTTTGAACCTCTTGTGTTTTTCTGATACGGAGTATAAATCCGATACAAGTGTGTTGGAACTAAAAATATTTAGTACTCATTGCCTTCGTTGGTTTGGGTTGGTCAGGTGTAGGCGTGAGGAGGAGTGATGATTGGTTAGGGTAAGGGTAAGCCAATCAGAGTCTTTGCCATCCTGGGGAAAAAAAAGCTAATTGGACGCTGCTGGGAAGTAGCAGGGTAACATTTTGGGGCTAATAAATCACGTGATTGGGTTGGTGCTTAGACTTGTGTACTCCCTGATACCAGATTCCGAATTTTAGACTGTATTGGTTTCTTGGTATACTGGTATTAGAACAACCTTACACTATTCCACAGTTCTCCACAATGTCTTAAATGCTTAAGCAGACTAAAGTAACTGCATATGCTCACATGGCAGCTTGACTGAACGGCATTTGTTTCTCATTTAGCTCAGCAGTTATATGTTCTAGCTAATAATATGAGCTGTATGATTATTCATTCAACGGTAAATTCATTTGCCGTTATTGGCCTGAAACTTTCTGCTTTGTGTGGCGCCTTTAAATTAAGAGGAGCATTTAGAGGCTTTTTGAAGAGAATGAACTCTTTCTGCCTCTACTTTCTCTCGCTTTCATTCCGTCTTCATAGAACTTAAAGTTACTCTAAATAACTGCAGGCATTATTTCCCCGTGTGCTGGAATTAAGCAGCTCACAAATGTCTACTAAAAGATTGAAGGGCAATTACGTCTGCATCTTGGACATTTGGGTAATATTTCTTTTCTCATAATAATGGACAGCACTCTCACGGCTAAGCCACTTATTACAAGTGCTCATTTAAATGTATATGGTGCTGAAGAAGCGCTGCTTATAATGTGATGTAAAGCCTCTTGTTACTGAAAGCCGGTTTGTGTTTCCATGTCTTGCAGTTCTCATATGTGCTGCAACTAGAAAGATGCTTGATGCATCTTCAGCAACACAAGTGGGGTGAAAGAATAAGAATAATACAAAGTGAGAGGAGAAGACAGAGCGGCTTAGAAAAGGGAAGTAAACGATGCCACCGGAAGGAAAGGATCAAGTGTTCCACAGGGCATCTGAATCAAAGCCCTCTCTTCTCTCCTCTGCAGAGTGAGAGGGGAGGTGTGAGCTGTAATTAAGTCGAGGCAAAGACAGTGCGACTCTCTCGGAGGAGCACTGATCTCTTTCAAAAAGGGGCTCTCATCGCCGTGGTTACAGTGCCCCTATTATGTGAGTTTAGCATATTGTTTGTGTGTGCAAATGTGAGTGTGTGCGTGCAGATTTTTAAGTGCAATTGTGGTAACAGCTGCTTTTGGGCTCGTGTATTTTGTTTAACTTTTCGACAGTTGACTTTCAGCATGGCAGCATTGGTGCATATGCTCAGCGCATTAAACTTAGCAACAGAGCCAGGTGGTGGGGCAGAGAAGGCTGAATTCTGGCTGAAGGTGCTCAAAACATGAATAAATAAATTCTATATTGGTGTTGAGGTTCCATACCCAAGTCTACCGTGCACACACAGTATGGTATCATCTTCAGTGGTGAAAAGTACATTTACTTGAGTATTGTACTATTTGTAATGTACCAATTTGAGGTACATGCTACTTTATATGTTTTATATACAGGTATTTGGCAGCCAAACCAGTTATGTTACAGATAAAGATTTTCAATTTAAGACATGTTACAAGCTTATAAAATATGATACACTGTTACAGACTAACAGAGATTTAAAGCTGCAGTAGGTAACTTTTATATAAAACAAATTCCCTAAACTTTCACTATATCCTGACAGTAATACATGAGACAGATAATGTGTGAACGTATCAGGTTCCTCTGGTTCCTAATAGTGCTCCTAATGGCATTTGTAAAAATTTGCTGGGCCTGAATAAAAATGAACCAATCAGAGCCGAGAAAGATAGTTGATTGTTGAGTCTCATTCCCAGCGTGTGTATTTGACACCGATACAGTGCAATAATATAAAATAGCAACATTTTGCTGATAATACTTTTATTTAAGTCTTAATAAGATTCTTTCAATGCAGGAATTGTAATGTAGCATTTTTATATTGCAATATTGCTAATTTTACTTGATGAAAGGATTTATACTCCACGGCTGATCATCTTAAAGATCTGAAACTGGTTGAGCTCTAAAATAAAATCATTATTATGTGTTTGTAATACTACAGTGTTAGCACAGGATCCTCTCAGAAAGAAGTTTAATACTCTCTGGCCCAGCTCTGGGGGAAAACAACTTTCACACTGTTTGCATAAACGGAGAGGTGTGCTATTGTCTAGCCATGTGCCTGACGGGATAGGGACGGGCGGGAGGCGGTGCATTCAGAGCCTTGTCTCAGTAATGGAGGTCAGGGCCCTGCAGCTGCCTGGAGCACCCAAGGGATGAGCTGCAGCGGCCTGTGTAGCTCTGAGGACAGAGGAGGGGAGGGAGGGTTGTCATCTGAACCTCTGCACTTGTCTGTCTTATCACTTGGTATTCGGGGCACGTTCTCTCCCCTAATTTATTATTTTTGTATACAGTATGTAAAAATAAATAATGAAAACTCACGACTGGCTTGCAGAGCGTTCTGTTCTTGTGGCTGACCACCCGTGGTGAATGCCAGGACTGAGCGCATAATGTATTCTGCGGCCAACAGGAAGAAGAAAGTGGCCAATAAATAACCGTCACTATCAGTCTTGCTGCAGTGGAGTTGTTTCCTCATTTGTGCGTTCACATGACTGAGTTCAGTCTGCTCGGAGCGATTCTGAGTGTTTATTTTTACCATTTGATTGTATGGAAATCGACATCAAAGCCGCCAGGCGGTTGGTTGTCGTGACATCATGCAATCATGCATGTTGTGTAAATCTATGCACGCAATTACCATAAGTGCAACTAACATGCAGCAGATAGATGCAGGCTATTTTGAGGCCTCTGTACTTTAAGTCTTCAGGATTGGAAGTGTTTGATTTCAGCTCGAGCCACGCCTCCAGAATTCTCACATTTTTAAAGGCTGTTCATTAATATGTAGCTTCTAACTGGCAAGAATTTAAAAAGAATTTAAGTGGAGACAGTAATAATTTCCAATGTGACTACATCACCACCAAACACAGATATAAAGCTTTCAACTAATGCATTTAGGTCAGTCCTGAAATGAATATTCCTCTGTTGCAGGGGACAAAAAAGACTTGACATAACCACTTAAAGTGGCTTTCCACATGAAGGGAAAAGTGTCTCCTCCAGCACTCCTGATTAAATTTTCATATGTAACAGTACTTGAGTGTATTTGTCATTTTCCTCCCTTTCTCCATCATCAGCGAAGAAGCCCAGTGTTGTAATGCAGGTGCTGAAGAAAAACCCTCCGTCTTCTTAATTAGTGTGATTTGAGCCTCATCGGACAAGGTCTGTTTTTATTCATCAACCTCTATTCATGCGGCCCTCTCCTCATGACATCTCTAACAATAGCATTAACTGGCTAAGCAGTTCCGATAGGTTTTTAGAGCGCAGCCTCAGATTGCGGGAGATGGAGCCCTGTAATTGATGTCTCTGTGGAGAGGGGGGGAAATGGAAAGATTAAATGAGAAATGAAAGGAGAGAGCCTGCCCTAATGAAAAGTATCTGCTTTGTCCGCAGCGGGTGCTTTGTGACTCTTTTTCTTCCTAAACAAACTGCTGGCAGGGAATTTATATGCCGTCTCTGTGCTGACAAAGGGTGAAGTATATTTTAGCCAGAACCTTTTCTCTCCGCTGGTATCTATCTATTTTTCCATCTCGCTTGCTGGTATATCATGCAGCCACCCCTTTAATCTTGCTGTACACGGACCAGCTCATCTGTGCCGCAGTGTCGGGTCGGGTTAGACTGATACTTTAGGAGAAAAACCGTGGAAAACACTGGTTTTGCTTCTTTCCCAAAACAGTTCGAAACTAGTTCAATTTAAAGCACATTAGGTAATCAATGACCTTTATCAACCTCTAATAGGAACTGTAGCAAATTCTTATCCAGTTCTCTGGTGCAACTCATTTAGCTGCATGTACAACCCTACCAACCCCTGCAGGTAGAGCGTGGTTACTTTGTGCTATGGGGCAGTAAAAACCTATCCGTTACCCTCTTAAATATGCAGACAGACGTTAAAGCGCGTTTACGGCCTTCAGAATGTACTGGCCTCAGCCGGCCCGGGCTACTGAGGTTTTCCCCAGTTGCACTTAGGGACTGGAACCATCGTGGACCAGTAATGAAACAATTTCACACAACAGCATATGCCCTGCGGTGCCAATCTTGGCATCCACTCCCAACCCGAGCAGTAGAAGTGCACCATGAAGTTGGAGGGAAATTAGATTTTAGATAGATGGATGGATTCCAAAAATTGATTCAGGATCGTGATTCTGTTCTTGACAATTTTTGAATTGATTTCTTAAATCCTGAATCTACTATACATTTCTTACATAAATAATGCTTAGTCTGTTAGCTCAATGCTAACACATAATGAGAATTACCGTGCTTAAATTAGCATAATATTTTTTTTTATGGTGCTAGCTAGTATTAGCTACATTTTACTTCAGAAAGTATTTTATTTACTTCTTTCATATACAGTATAGTAAATATGCTGTTGGAATAAAAGACTGACACATAGAGTCTGTAGAAGTGTGTGCTGTAGTGTTAAAAAAATAAATAAAAATCACAATAAATCGCAATACTCGTAGTATGAGAATTGCAGTACATATGTCCTGATTTGATACGATCACTTGGGGTGCTGATTGGATAAGCATATCTACCCAGCCCGGATGGATGGATGGATGGATGGATGGATGGATGGATGGAACAAGGGCTTTGCACGGGGAACGTGGGTGCAGCTCATAGGAGACATAGTTCATCCTCATTTAATGGAGACTTATGGCCAGGTCTGTCTCAGGTTGGACAGCCATATAGCCATTACCAGACCATTTACTCTACATCTTGTAAAGGTCACAAGAGCACAGCGGTTCAGTCCATCAGTCATAACATGCTTGGATATCTCCAGTCAAATCCCCATATCATGATAAATGATGATAAATGACTGCAGCTGGAGCTCCGCCAAGTACATTTTGATCGATCTCTCGTACGCAGTCTGTTTACTCGCACAGGTTATCACAGTTGGCAGTCTCAATAAAATCAAGCACTGCGTTCTGCCACGTGTATTTTTATTCATTTGGGTCAGACCTGTGATTGAATTTTACTTTGGTTATATACTGATGAATCAGTCCTCTGATATACTAATCCAACACCTTGGGCCTGATGCGTAAAATGTAGAAGGTTCACAAATAAAACTGTGAAGGGATACTTCCTTTAATCAACCATGTGTATATCAATGCCTGCCTTTTTCACCAGTCTTTAGATCTGTCAGTGAAAAGAAAAGCAACTGCCCATGTTGCATTAATGAGGTTCTCCTTCTGCTCTGTATGACCTTTCTTACACTCTGTGGCTTCTTATAGGACTTGTATCATCGTTAGCTCATCACATGTATCCATGTCAGACATAAAACACAGAACAATACATAGATAATGTTGCATAAAAAACACTTAAAGATTAGTAAAGGCAACAAAGTATAATAGAATGAGAAAAGGTAGATAAACAGACAATAGGACAATTATCAATAACGCACATTTTGTCCATAAATGACTTTACTTTTATTTAATAATACTAATTTTGTTTGGAAATTGGAAATACATACATCTATTCAAAGTGCCTGTCCTTATTACAAAAGTTTTTTCTCTCATATGTGAGCTTTACAGTCCTTTACATTAAGTGTACTGGTCTTTGACACATGTTGTAATCTTCTTTGTAAAAAAGATTATTTAGACTATAATTACTGCTCACACACAGGTAATTCACAGTAAGTTTAGAAACGTGCCTTTAGTATATGTGTACACGCCAACGATCATGCACACACCATTGGCTAGTGACCTTATTAGCTAATAAAGTGTTTTGTTTTTAGTGTTATTTTATTCCTGGTACATTTTATTTCCACAATATCACACTCAGCTCGCCTTAGAAAACCATGTGTATGTATGTCACATACATGTGGCACATATTCTCACAGCACTCTGTTTTCATAGATAGATAGATAGATAGATAGATAGATAGATAGATAGATAGATAGATAGATAGATAGATCTAGGTAAAGGTGTCCTGTGGAGTTTTTGAACTAAGGTTTGGGGCGGCAACATAGCGATGTACCATTAGATGTAAAAAACAAACAAACAGGGCAGCTTTAATGTGGGGTACACATAGGCCCGTCACAATAATTACATTATCATGCTATATATGTATGATATGTAATTATTGCCTATCATGATATTGAATCATTGTATGTTATATGGACATGACCTTGATCACATGATGCTAGAATAAACAGCAGCGTTTTTCCCCTACAATTATAAAACTATATTTTATTAGTTTTTTCACATTCCAATTCCAATGTCTGAATAATTTAAAGTTAGTTACATATAATTATAATTATATTGTTTATTGCAATTATTTCTGAGATAACTATAAGTAGTTATCATGACAGGCCAATGTATACATGTTTTTTTGTGCCATTTATCTGGGCTTATGTCTTTCAGTTCTGGTCGCTATATTGATGGTGACTGTGCAGTTTCAGGTTGAAAAGAATAATACTTTTTTAGTATGAAAAAGGTCAAGATTTTAGACATCCAAAAATTGGCTCTTTGTGACTTTGGTCTGCATATTGTTTTCAGTATTGTCAATAAAAAACCTATATTGGCCAAACAATACTGTCTACCAAGAGTGTTGTTTCACTTTAACATACTTTACTTTTTTACCTATTCTTCTTCTTCTTCTTCTTCTTCTTCTTCTTCTTCTTCTTCTTCTTCTTCCCCTTCCCCCCCACTCCCTCTCTCGTGCTTCCTCCTGTCCTCCTCCTTGGTAAGGCGTCTGAAGATGCAGTGGCTATTATTAATGGTCTATGAGGAAGTGGTGTTCCGATTATTCTTCTGCTGGCTCACTATTGATGAGCTGTACAGCTGCGTCTCTCTCCTCCCCATCCCTCACTAAGTAAACTTGTCAGGTCTGATGCATTGCCTGCACACGCTCAAATGCAAATCACGCAGCAGCGGAGCTTTATCTCAAACCAAACAAGAGAAGCGGCAGAACATCCTGGATCCTCGGTCCCAACAGGGTTGCTATATCTGAGAGGCTCTGATTAAAGGAGTGCCAGCAGAGCTCTGCTGCTGGTTACACAATATTAGGTGGTTTGCCTGCGGAATTTGCTTTAATGCAATGGGAAATGAGCTTAACTGATTGAGCTGCCTTATCAGTGCAGGGTGAGATTTTTTGGTGAGGTTTCTCCCAGTCAAGTTTAAGACAGATTAGTGACAAAGAATGGTGCTCCGTGTCTGAAGGAAAAATCTGCATTATAAATAGCAACTCACAGGCAGGAGAAGCGGCAGTCCTAAACTGAATTGAAGAAAAAAGAAAAGTCCTTTTCCTTGAAACATCAGGAAAAAAAGAACAGCAGTCGACTTGATCGTGAGAGAGGAAGTCCAAGGGTGTCTTTTTAATGGAGGTTTCAGCAGCGTTTACAGTTCATTTTCTTCAAATGAGCAGTGAAAGGCAATCTTTCAGACTGGCGGCCATCCATACTATAGCTGGGATTTATATCTGTGAGAATCTGTGAGTCGCCACTCGTCTGTTATCCTTGTAAGAGTAATTGCAAATGAGTGTCCTTGTTAAATCTGTACATAGACGATTTAAGCCCATCTGTGCTGGATGAGTGAGATCAATAGAAACCCATCCTCGTACCAGGCTCTTTTGATTACCTCTTTTGTGGTTTGTACTGTATAGCTTTTGCAGACAGACAAGAAAAGTCTTGTTTTCCACGCATCCTCTTGTTATACACTGTCTGTGATTTGTTTTCATTATCCCCGCCCCTCTTTGGCTTTGCTCTTCCTCTCTCCTTCTCCCGTTTGAGGGCTCTTCACCCAGCCCACGCTTTCTGTCTCGGCCCTCTAATTTATTTCTCCCTCTCCAGGATAAATGCTATGTAAGAGGCTTGTGTTTTCCTCCCTCTCCATCACAACGTATTTATGATGTGCCTGCTGTGCGGGCTATTAGTCAGGGTCATGGTATCCACTGCAGAAGTGGGCCAGGTTGGACAATCGTACCTGGGGTCCATCACAAGCACTTCAGGCTGGTCTACACCTCCTCCCATTAATCTCCCTCCAGGGCCTCTTTTGGCTGCCTTACAGCCACATTGCGCCACAGAGTTATGCTCTTCCTTCTACTTCCTGACTTTGATACTACACAATCACTGCTAATAGGATTCAATTAACTCCCTCTATGGACACTCGAAGGTATTAGACTTCTGACTGGTTTTGAAAGATATCCATTCAAAGGTTGGTGTACCAAATTACAAAAGCGAAACATATTTTCTCCCTTAAATTTAGAGGTATCAGATTTGGTTTTATTTGCCCAGATGTTGAGATATTTGCTGTGATTTAATGCCTCCACCACAATACAGTGGAGGTCAATGTAAATTCTAGTGCTAACAGTATTTTAGGGGGTTGCCCTAGTGGTCTAAGACTCATATGTAATGACAACATCCATGGTTTAATTCTGTCTTTTTACATGTCAAACCCCATTGTCCTGTCTTCACGTTAATCTGTCTCTGCTTTAAACTCAAATAAAAAAAAAATTAGTTGAAAAAGACAACATATTCTTTGTAATTTGGGTGTTCCAACCCTTTATTTGCTTGAAGCCATGGCAAATCATGCATTTTAAACATTTGTAGAAATCTGTTTTGAATGCTTTTGCTAAAAGCAATTTTAGTAAGGTGTTTAAATCATAAGACTGGTGAAATCGTCAAACCCAATGAAAAGACCAAAACAATGAATTGACCCACCCACTAACAAGTATCTTTTTCCTCTGGGCCATAGAGCTCTGTTGTTACTACTATTACACTATACTGTACTATAACTGTTATGTAAAACTGTTATATAAAAACACATCAGTGAGTCACACTGTTGCACAGGGTGACATGTTCCTACACACACACTGTAGTTTCTTTTGACTCAATCCCATATACAGTGTCCTACTCACTAGATCACCGAATGTGGATTGATCCACCGCTGAAAATAGTCCCCAACAAATGCACTATTAACTGCTTTTTGAGTGAAGTAAGCTAAAAACTACAGTGACCAGCTTTTGTAGGAAATTACTGAGGCTTTAAAACGTGAAAATATACAAGTGTAAGTCGTTATTAATTATGGAAGTTTTCAGTCAGAAAGTGTGGGCTTCAGATTTGTTGACAATGAGTATACTAATACCAAAGTCAGAAGAATGACTAATATTGGGTTTTCCCCTCAGAATTCTGACATTTCACAGGGGAAGCCTCTGAAACAGCATTTAGACCGTCACTGAAAGCCGTGTTAATGAGATTCTTAGCTGCCTTTTGCAGGCTTTGCCGACCGTTAAGTAAAATCCCCCCCACACCACACAGAGGATTACTCTGATCAGCAGTCTCATTTAAAATTAGCAATAAGAAAAACTTTTTATTGCTTGCTTATGTGGAATCTGATGAAACACTGCTGCAGACTTTGGGTCGGAGCAATAAAGTGACTTGGATATGAAGCTCTGGAATTGCAAGTTAATGTCTGGTTAAGTTAGGAGGGACTAGACTAAACTACAGTCTCACTCTGACATCTCACTAAATAATATTTTCTTTGCCGGGTAGAAGAAAGAGTTGAGAATGTGCTGGAGTTGAGACAGTAGGACAAGCCAAACACAGATAACACATTCCAGGCATGGTATCTGACGACAAGCTTGGGTCTTGTTTGGCAAATTACCTCTCCTACCTTTCAAAGAGGAGGGCGCCTCGTTCTTGCACATTTATTCCTTTCTCCCTCTTTGTTCTCTTCCCGAGAAGCTTGTCAGCTGTGACTGCGGCTCACTGAAGTTATCTCGGGCCCCACTGTCCACGTCTCTAGGTGTTATTGCTGCTCTGCATGGCAGCGCTTGCTCGGGGACTGTGCCGAACGGCACTGCACTATCGCGTCTGATAAGCAATTAGCATTCTCAAAGCTGCTTTCTCTCACATTCAGGTTATCATTATGTGGAAATTTTAGCAATCTTACTCCCACGTGGGCCAGATTCCCTGTTGCTGTGATGAACACAAATAATTCATTCCCACAGTCGTTACAGCTTTAGCTAGTGTGACATTGACAGATTCATTATAATTTTATTCATTTTTAAGTAAACATCAAAACAGCACTTCCTGTGCACACATTCAAAGATGTGCGCGCACACACACACACACACACACACACACACACACACACACACACACACACACACACACACACGTCAGTAAGAATTCAGCAGTATGCACGTGGCTTTTCTAATTACATGGGCTTGCCCTCCTGCTGCCAGAGAAGCTCATTTGGGCACTGAGAGGAACGCGTGCGCTAAAAGCAAAAGAGGCTGGGAAGGATGAGTCTTAATGAGGGGAATCAGTGGAACGTGTCTGATGGTGACATTTCTTCCTGCAACTGGAGGGCTCTCGATGAAAGGCAGGCCTTCACCGCGGGGCCTGCTCCAACACTCAGCCCTCTCATCCTCAGATAACCGGGCACAGCGCAGCACAACAAGCAGCCCTCACACAGGAGGCAATTAAAACTCTGATCTGCTTACACACCCGGAAACACTTGGTTGGCTGCAGGCGGAGGGGGATGAGGGCAGGGGCGGTGAGGACGTTCACTGGTGGTGGTGGGGTGATGATATTTGTTTGTCAGCAGGAACGGCAAAAGCGGTGGTCCAAAATTAGCAGTCTTAGTAGTTTATTGCAACATCCAATATTTCTTCAGACTCAAAACTTATACATTAATAAAGAAAACAGATGGAGCGTCTAAACAAAACACAAAAAGCAACATTGGGGGAGTAGGCCAAATGGGATACTATTAAGTAGAAGCTGGCACTGAGTCAGAGTAGCTCTTTAACACCAGCTGCACTGCTGCCAAGCCTTAATACGATCTGTTAGTGTGGAGGGTCCCGGGGCCACAGTGGGATCAGGGCGTTTGGAGTTAGAGAGGAGTTAGTTTGGAGTTAGATGTGCAGTCAGACTCTGCAAAAGCATTGGTTTTATTTTTGTTGCTGCAGCCATCTATCTGCTCTATCCATTATGATGTCACCAAACTCATGCAAGTAGGTTTTGAGATCGTGGAACGTGGTAAATCGGTCCAACAGTCAGCTATCAGACCGGTTGTAAAAAAGGCAACAGTTCAGCCCGACCGGCTACCACTCAGACTTTAAATGTGGCTAACAAACACTTTAAACTTGAACCAGGAAGTCAGGCTGTAAGCTGTGGTGGATGTTTACAAAAGAGAGTTTGGGCTGTAATTTTACGGTTGGCCTTTGTTCTCTGTTCCGAATACATTAGCTAAAAACCTGTAAAGTTGTTTGACTACTCATGGTTATTCTCCCGCTGCTTATATTTTTTGTAATGTCCGCATGTTCCAAAAATGTATTAAGTCGGCCCTCTTTGGAAGCCGAAGAGTTTCAAGCGATTTTCATATTTTAATTGATACTGACTTGTTTAAGCAATGAGCACTGCTTGTTTTCGTCTTCTCCCTTTTCAAACTTTCTCCATCTTATTTATTTCAATGTTGTTTTGCTTTCTGAATAAATCTTGCTAACCTGAATCTCGATATCCTCGCAGCATCAGAGCTTGAACTCTTGTTTCTTTATCGTTCCCAATTTAATCCGAGTTCACCGAGCTTTTTCACAGCTAATAACATTAATGATGCTCTGGTTCAGCAATCTTTTTTAGTGTAGTAAATGTGGTTCAGACAAGACCAGCAATTTGAAGGGGGCTCTGGGAAATTATGATGGGTACGTCATTATTTTTAAAATGTCAGAAAATGGTGAAAAAAAACTCAAGGTGACTGTATATATTCACATACATTATTGAGAAGCTGAAATCAGAGAATTTTTACAATTATCCTTAAAAAATGACTCAAAACAATAAATCCGTTAAACGTTGGCAATTAATGTAATAATTGACAACTAATCGGTTAATTTGCTTTAATCGTTGCAGCTCTAGTCAAAATGATCAAAAGATCAATCAGTGAAGATAATAATCGTTAGCTCCAGCTCTTAAATTTTGTCTAAACCTTGCTTATCCATGGTAAAAATGACTGTATGGATGAAGCCAAGTAGAGCATTATGCACACAGGCCCGTGCATGATCAGAAATTGGTCCAAGCTATTCATTTTCTGCAGTGGCCCTTTTTTTTGTGACCAATTAAACAAGAACACACCATTCCTCCCCTACTTTGACAACTGGGGCTGGTGGCTTTAAAAGCCTGTGGTTTGTGTGATAATGGCAGAATAGTGAATGTAACCATTAGAGGCCAGACAGGGTTGGGTCACCTTCACAGGCTAAGAGCCAGGCTGTTGTTGTCCTCCATCAAGCTGAAGAACCCCCTTCGCTGCTGTGGCATTGCTTCCCATTATTTCTGGCTATCTGGATGACCTGTGGCTGCTGTGTCATTTTCACAGCACAGGGCTAATTGCACCAAATGGTGGTAGATTTTGAGGGAATAGATGAGATAGGCAGTACATGCTGACCACCCGGTGCCAACCATTAGCTGTAATTTAGTTTATAGCTGCAAAGATTCTCTAGTAGTTGATGTATTAAGACATTTACAGTGAGCCTGTGGTAACTGAGCAATCCTTTCTCTGGTGTCTCTGATGCGTTCCTTCTCCAATTTTCTCCTGGCAGCCTGTAGCAAAAAAAGTTTACTAATAGCTACAAGTTTTATATTTTCTTTTGTTTCGCCTCTTATAGCACATTTGTTCTCTCCCTTCTTGCTGTAGCTGGCTGTACCTTTGATGAGGACTCAGACCCTGGTTTGTGTGAGTACCGACAGGGCCAAGAGGACGACTTTGACTGGCAGCTGATCAGGACCTACAATTGGCCACACCCGACCCCGGATCTACTACGAGGTAATTTAGATATATGTGTGTGTACATATACACAAGTTTAATTATATTCAGTTTCTGCCAATAGATCCTTCTAAATGTCCCACTCTGGACCTTTAATTTAAGTTTCTAGTTTTTATTATCAGACCACTTCATAACATATAATCGTGAGTTCTTCAGATCTAAAGTGTTTTGACTTGAAATGATGAGTTCAATGAATGTGCTGCTGAGAGTTCACTCAACTCATCAAATTAAGTTTCTAAAGAACACGTTCAGCATATTAGCCGCCTTCCCAGCATGCATTGTTTGAGAGTTAAATCTCTCCTGAGACGCCTCTGTTTTGTAGTTTGACGAGAATCATATTTGATGGAAACCTGCTGTGTGTCTTTATTACGTTAATTTAAGTCATGGTTGTTTCATTTCACGAGAATGAAAACACTGTGAACCATGATGGAGGTTCGTATTGAATTCAATCTCTACCCCTATACACACTTCATTTAACAAGGTCACTTTGAAAAGCCTTGGATATTGTCCTTATACCAACTCTAGTTCAGAGTGGCTCTAACAGCAGCAGCCATAAGCAGTTAAGTTCTTTGTATCTCTAACTGAGAAAATACTAATGGAAATAAAATCTGACTATAAGCTGTCAGTGTGACTGAACAGCTTAACAGCTTGAATTTAATATCTTAAGTTTAATGAACTTGTTTTTAAGTTCAATTGTTTTATATTTTCAGAACCTACAGAACTAACTGTCCAACTTAAGTTCACTTATAGAGCTGTGGTCAATATTAATTAATAAGATACACACACATAAAATGAATAATCACATGAATAAATTATGAAAAAAAAATAAATGTTATTTAATCTTTTTTTTCATTATAACAATTTATAGGACTATATCTTTATTTTATAATGGTAGTTTTTCTTGCCCTTTTCAAAGGTTTACTTTAATTATATAATTTATTTCGTAACATTACCACTGTTGCTGCTCTTGCGAACGGAACTGTGAATTTGATAGCAGTTGTTGAGCTTACTATCTTGAGAGAGGCAGGGGCTGAAAGGTGAGTGGCGGGTGAACACACCACTATAATAAAATTTGACATTATGAAATGAAAATATGAAAACAGTTTATGTCAATCTGCAAAATTGTTGGTTTGTTTACTCAAATTAGTCATATAATTATTTATTCATAATGTATTTTGTTATTCATTTAATAATCAATGTTTAGGGCTTACATATAGGAGAATTTTTTTTTTGAGGCGGCAGGGAAAACTTTTTAACATTTTAAAGTTGAACCAGTGTAATGTGTTACAGTGTACCAAAACCCTGGGACAATGTAGCTGTAGTCGATGTGCCACTGACCACTATGCATAATACACACCTGCTGCAGCAGTTAGCTCAGACCAGTTGTGGACAGCCCTCATGCATGAAAAGCAACAGGTGGAAGTGAAGATCTGTTTAAACCAACAATTTCAGGCACTTTAAATAAAAATCTTCTTTTATGGCAGAGAAAAGCAACATGAACTTAGTGTTTTTGTGGCTGGAGGAAAGCGACACAACAGAGGTGCACATGTATCCAGGGTGGGATTTAGAAGGATCCATTATCAGACATTATCATCTGCAATGTTAGGCAAGGTAGTTGTATTTGTGCAGCTCCTTTCAACAACAAAACAATTCAAGGTGCTTTACATGAGGCAGAAAAGGCATTAAGACCAGATATAAAAGAAACACAAGACCAGATAAAAAGGACACATTTAAATGGGATATAAAAGATTAAAATAAAAGATAAAAACAAGCTAGAATAGACTGAAACAGAAATAACAGTGCAGCAACAGTGAAGTGCAAGGTAAGAATGAATAGTCCCAAATGTAATTTAATAAAAGGCGATGGCAAACAGAAACATCTTTAGCTTTGATTTAAAAGAACTGAGAGTTGGAGCAGACTTTAGTCTTCTGGCAGTGTGTTCCAAGAGCTGAACACTGCTCCTCCCTATTTAGTTTTGACCCTCGGGACAGTAAGCAGACATGTCCCAGGCCATCTGAGAGGTTGATAACATAGCAGCAGATCATAAATGTCCATCCTGTTGCTCTCTTTAACTGGATGCAGTGATTGGCCAGCTGTGTGGGGGTGTGTGAGTAGGCACAATTTTAACTTCTCTCCTAAGCTCTTTTTTTCAGTTTGACTACTTCTGTCAATTTTCGTGTGTTCCAACCAAAAATGCTTTCAAGTAGTTTACGCCATTATCCCTATTTGAGCGTTTTTTCGCATCTCATTGCTCTCTCGTATGACTTTGTTCTATACGTCCATACAAATATAGAGAGCCATGAGTCATGATTTGAGGAATATGTGCTAATGGAAGTGGAAATGTTACAAAGGGAACAGGGGTAGGTAGGGTAACCACTGAGATGTAATTTTCAAGAGAAGGTTTACTTGTATTTAATAAGGCAGTCAGTTATCAACCCACGGCCTAAGTTTTGCAGTCAGGTTCCTGCAGCAGGTATTTGGGAATATATATTTAGTAAAAAAACAAACATGAACCGGGGAAGCTCCAAGTGAAGATATTTACTGTCTAGTCCAGAAATAGAGTTATAAACAATGCTGTTTTGGTACAAAAACACATCACAGAATAACCCACCAGTCTGCTATAAAGCGGGCTTGCCGCGGCTTTTATGTGCTGTGCTGTTTTTCAGACGGTTCATTACGGGAGCTCTGTGAATGTTCTGAATAAAATAATGACACATTTAATGAAAACAAATTTACTGCAAACTGTCTGTGCAGAATTCTGTCTTTTACCAGAGGGGAACTGCTAGTCCAGGCATCAAGTCTAAAATCATTTCAGAGCAATCAAGGCAGGATAATTGTATGGTTTTCAATGGGGAGGCACCGAAGAAAAGGAGCTACTGTGCTTTATTACCACTGCCAGTGCTGTGAAAGTCACTTTAAATAAAAGTTAGATGTTTTTGACAACATTTCTAAAGGCTTGTAACATCAACTGAACCTCTGCAGTATGGGTGATTTTTAAAGGAGTTTAATGGAGGTAATGGTGTTAATGGAGATCAAATGAAATGGCAAGTATTCAAACGGTCATTTTCATTAAAGCAGTATCAGTTTACATTGCGTCTGTGTTTTGATGTTGTTAGTTAGTTTGATTCTAACAGATAATACAAGGATAAAGAGAATATAAAGAGCTTTACACATATCAGAAGAGAAGTGATGAGGAGAGGACAGGGTTTAGCACAGATTTGGATCTGTCTGTTAGATCCTGTTCAGATTCAAGATTGTGTCTCGACCCAGCTGGGGACTGACTGCAGTCCACCTCCCCCTCACTTAGCATCAGAATGCATCTCAGATACATCTCAAGAGATGCACTTGCGATCGAATTTTGCCTCCCGACTCACTTTTGATTTATAAGCAGTAAACTTTGACTGCTGCTAAACAGGAAAGAAACGCACACATTTGCCGGGCCATGCACCGATAGAAGAGAGTCACGGCGACTGTTGGATATGTCGCTTCAGGGAGGCTATGAACTCCATCACCCGACTTGTTTTGGCGAATAAACTGTGTTTTTTATTTTTTTTTCTCTTTCTATATGCACAATACAGAGTTGACTATGTGGTCCTTCAGTACAGACAGGGATGCATTATGTTTACTATATCCCCTTCAAATGTGGCGTGAGCAGTTGAGACCCAGCTGATTTCTGTACTTTGGCTACTTTTCACCTTTATTATCAGCTGTTTACTTGTGAAAGACCCAAGATGCCCTCTGGTGCGAAGAATAAAAACGTTCACAGATATGCAGCAGAACGTTAAATTACTTATACGGTGGAGCCTTTCTATCTGTCTCTCAGTCTAAACTCAGAGCTGTAGGCTCCACCCAATGTTGAATAATGTATTTGTGGCTTTGAGCAGACCGTTATATCATTTCTTAAAGCTGAACTAATCAATATTTTTACATTAACACTGGATCCAATTGCTTTGTGTAATATAAAGTCTCTTGCAGTGATGATCCCACAAAGATTTGCCACCAAACTCTGCTCTTCCCCTCAGCACTACATGGGTATATAGCCTGTTTTAGCACATTGTTTTGGTTTAGTGACTAGTTAGGGAGATATTTAGGAGATATTTCCCCTGTTGATGGAGAATATTTGACTTATTTTCTCCTAATATTTTCACAAGCATTTAGCAGCTAAACAAAAGAGATATTTCCCTCAGGAGTTGGTGAAGATCAAAACAGCTAAAATGAGATCTAAAGTAAATTTTTAATATAATTCTTTGTCTTAGTTAGTTTAAAGCTGCAGGTAACAGGATATAGTGAAAGTTCCAGCAAATCTGACAAAAACCTAATTTATGGCTGCAGCTGAACTTTCATTATCTGATCTGCCGATTATTTTCTCGTCATCTTAATCGTTTTCTTTATAAAATGTCATAAAATAGTCATATTAGTTGTTTTCTGTGTACAATTATATATGATATGAGAAATCAACAGACCCTCATATTTGATAAACAGAAATCAGGGAATGTTTGACATTTATTTGAAAAATGACTGAAACAATATAACAACAAAATAATTGTTAATTGTTGGTTTCAGCAGAGACATACACCCCTCTGCCTCCCTTTTCCAGTAACTGTAGTAAGTTTAAAAAGATGATACAACTAATACTTAAAGCAAGATCACTCTGGTAGAAACAAAGACGCAGGTGAATAATGATTACATGCACATTGCTAACCCACAGTGAAATCTGGCTATTCTCACCAGTAATCACAGCGGTCTTTCACTCTAGAAGAAAAGTGTGAACACGTTTTATTTCCACTCTGGATGAATGTTAATGGATGTTGAAATGGACTCGCAGCCGACATCAGCGTACTCACTAGGTTCCCTCTGTGATTTATTCCAAACAATCTTATTGGACCCTGTTCCAATCATCAACCTTGTGACAGCTTGTTTTCCCACATTCAGACCCTTGCTGCTTTTCTATTTAAGTTTGTCATGTGTCTGCACGGGTGGTCTGCTTCCAATCTCCGATGACATTTTACATATATGTTTATTTAAAGCGGCCTGCTTTAGGAAATGCTGCGCAAACATACATCCGAGAGGAAAGCGGCCAAGCGGGGATGGTGCTGGTTATAGGCTGCTGGCTTGGGTAAATTGTGGCAATTTGAAGGAAGGAGCCGACAGATGTCCAGGATTTCATAATTCATTTGGAGTTATCAAGTGCTTGTTCCGCTGTTCCAGGCATAGCTCCCCTGAGGCGAACTGGGTATGTTAAGGAACTCCCTGGGATTGGTGGAGTCTAGCATGGGTCATTGCTGATTACACTTCCTGGTGTTCCTCAGGGGCCGGCAGAGCCACAAAGACCGCTTTTCATCTTCTTTTCATCCATTAGAGAAGGTCAATTTCAGATGGGATGAGCACATGCTCGGATGACTTGGATGATCCTCTCAGATGCTGCTGGATAAGAGATGAAGATTTGATATATAGCTGTGTGACATCTTATCATCAGAGGAACCTGTTGTGAGCCCACTAATGGGGGTCATAGATAAACCGGGCTGTGTTAGGGACTCATTTATAGGTCTCTGGCATCACTAGCCATCATTATATTATTAACTCTCTAATAACTGATCTTTTTCTTCCTAATATTACGATAATTATAGCCCTTGTTCAGTCAATGGTCTGTTATTTAGTAGTATAAAATGTTACATTGTGTTAATTTAATCCATTATCAAAAATATTACTCTGCGAATTACAGTTGAATTAGTTAAAAGCATTACGTGCTCTCTCATCATGACAGAAACATTTCAGTTCAAACGAAAAGAGGCATTGTAAGTTTGTTGAATTGTTAATAGAAATAAAATATTTTTTAACCAATAATGTGGCAAACTTTTAAGAATGAGCAGCTTACTACCCAATAACAGGCACAGCAGGGTTGGTTGAGTGCCAGTGGGCCAAAGTTGGAAAGCCATAAGGTTCAGCTTAATGTGTCACAATAAAAAAAAAACATATTTATTGTGGTGAATTTCCATTATCATGAGAATTGTGAATAATCTCAGTTGGCTTGACTTGAAAAGGCTGTCTAGCTCACCAGCATACAGTCCTATAGTGATTTGTTGATTTATTCTAAACAAGGGGACAAGGGGGAGCCTTCGTCTTTTCAGTCATTCCAAAATCCAAATCCTGTCACCATGGCTGAAGAATTAGCTTTCCCATTGTATCCCCCACAAAATAAGTGAAACTGGATGTGTGGAAATAGTTTGGATTCCAAAATAAAAAACAGGGAGATGGGTTGTCTGGGATGCAATAAATATGTGTTTAACAAAATGTAAGGTAAAGTGAATCCAGTATGTTTTAGTGGTATGGAATATATTTTCATACCACATTATATTATTATATTACCATATTATCAGGATAAAATAATTTACTCTCTAAATATGAAGGATTCCATCTTACACATTGATGCATGAGTAATAATAATAAAACAATATATGATAACATGTAACTCATGATTTCTCTACATTGAGTGCTTTCACTTTTGATACTTAACGTATATTTTGATAATAATGCTCAAGTAATATTTTATATTTTATTTCTGCAGTGTGGTATTGTCACTTTTATTGAAGTAAAGGATCTGAGTATTTCTACCACCAGCCATAGAACACCAGCAATTAGACCCACCCATTAGTGACACACCCCAGCAACAAACTGTAATGTTACTACAGTGGCTACTTTTTACAAAATAACCCCCTAGCAACCAAAACATGTTTTTTCTTTTTAAACGGGCAAAAGACATTTTAACTGAAGAATATGATTGACCCAGGAACACTGCAAGGCGTATACCACCAAGACTTAAATGTTTTGTAGTCATTTGTATAGATTTTCTGTTAGCAGCTAAAATCTACTTACAGTAATATTGGGGGATTTTAAGCTTAAAGGAATTTCCAAGCAGAGATGGTGAACTATATCATATCGTGTACTAATATATAAACTGATATTTTGGAAAATTGTGACTTTTGTGGCCTTCTTACCCCTTACTTTAGAGTATTAAGTATGGGGTTGGAACATAGATTATCATCTGTAATGCATTAATATTGAATCTAGTGAGACAGGCGATTAAATATAAATTGTTTAAGCTTTCTTATGTATTTTCTTTTATTTACATTGTATCAATATGTAATACAGGGCGGTGTAATTGATTTGCTGTCAAGTTGTAAGTGAACACGCTGTTTTTGTTAATCAAAATATTTCCTTTTCATCTGATGTGTCAGCTTTATCGGTGATGTTTTCACACAGCAATGAAAACAGATCTGGGTATTAAACCCTCTGCTTTATCCTGCAGCTCAGGAAGAATATGCAAGGTCAGAGTTTCCCAGGAGGACCTCTGAAGTAACACTGCGAATATATGCTTTACCTTGAGTTTTTCCAAGGGCTTTAAATTCTCTCAGAGACGCTAAAGAGACTGCGATTGAGACAACAGCTTAGTTTATTGGGCACTAGCAGCTCAATAGTATTGATTTGTGCCCACCAGCCAGTGGAATACCAATGACATGAAACATTGCAGCTAAAAAGGAACATGTTATGCCCCTCAGCTTTGCAGTTTTTTTTTTTGTTTTTTTTCATGACAGTGTTTCTTCTGAATCTCTCAGCCCACCTGTCAGTATTGTAATGCGGGATGTGAGATGCTCCGGTTCAGTGTCTGGAGCTATGTGGGAAGGCAGACATGATTGCTGTGCATGATAGACAGAGTTTCGGCCGTTCTTTTAAAAGTAAAATTGAAAAGGTTTCTGTTGTTGTGGTGGATCAGTTGAAGCGGATTCAGAGGCGCTTGAAGGAGATTTTATTGGAGTTAAATTGAACCCACAGAGCCTCAGGAAATGGACCATGTTTAAGTCAATATCACCACACCCTTTGAGAACTGGTAACATCTGGAACGGTTGGTCCCGATTAAATTCTCAGATATTGTTCTGTATAAAAATATATCTATTAAAGCTTTTACAGTGTGTAGTGTATTTAGTGTGTTTAGGAGGATCTATTGGCAGAAGTGGAATATAATATAGGTATCTTTTCATAAGTGTATAATCAATCACCTGAAAATAATAATCGTTGTTTCTTTGTTACCTTAGAATGAGCTGTTGTTATCTACAGAGGGAGTGGGTCCTCTTCTAGGCCACCATGTTGAACCGCCATGTTTCTACAGTAGCCCAGAACGGACAAACCAAACACTGGCTCTAGATAGGGGCTTTGGTGTTTTTTTGCAAGTTTCGTGGCCACTGTAGTTTCTCCAAAAAATTTGGAAGGCTGAACTTTATTCAAATGGTTGCAATTTGCAACTTCACTAACCCAGCTAAACTCAAGAGATCATGCGAGAACCCACCTTGTCAGCATTCAGTCTATGTGACTGTGGCCAGTACAGTGGGCCGGACCAATCAGCGTCCTTTGTGGAAGTACTGGCAGCTACAGGGTGGGCACTAGGTGTGACGCAGTGAGAAAACACTGTTTGTTAAACCAACAATGATGGCTACCACAGGTAGAGGTCAGCGTACATGCTGCTACCATCAGTTCTATCAGAACTGGAGAGAATTTCTTCATTGAAAGAAGAGCAAAGAACGGCTCTGAAGGCTTTTCTCCATAGAAAAGATGTTTTCGCTCTTAAGAGAACTACCTTATATGGTTCGTTGAATTCGCCCATGATAGACAGTGATAGACAGATGGGTCATTCAATCACCTGCTGAGTATTTTTTGAAAGTGCCTTCCCTTTTCCAACTACGACTTCCCAGATGGTTCTGTGTAACAAACTGTCTGCCGCAGTCAGGCTGTAACTTCAACGCTAGATGCCACTTAATCCTACACACTGGTCTTTAAAATATATAAGATATTACTGAAACCCATTTGCAATTGATGGATTTTATGCAGTTTATGTGTGCATTTATCCGTATAGCATTTGCATTTTGTTTTCTAAAGGGTGGTTGTCAGTTGATCTAAGTTTAATCAAGCACACACGGTCAATAGCTAGTCTCTGTTTAATGCCAGTTTGCTTAATTGCCTCATTTTGTTCGGACAATCATTTTCAGCTTGAGAGAGTGTAGCCACACCTGTAAATCAAAGTGAAACACGCCCCACTGCTCGACATGAACTTCATAAGAGAGGCCAATCTGGAAAATTAGGGTAATTATCACTGCAGTGGAAGGGATCCTTCAAAAGGCAGCACATTAATTGAGTGTTGGTAGTTTTGCAGATAGCTCAATGGTTATATGCACATCAGTGTTCAAAACAAATATGTAAAAGGGTATGTTTATGTATTTCCCTTATGCAGGTACTTCAGAATGTAGACGGAAACACAGACTTTAGTGCTGCAGAGAATAGACCTTTTTTCCATTTAAAACACAGCCGCAGCACTGTCATCCATGCAAAGATGTGATGTCTGCTTTTGGATTTCTTCAAACACTCAACCCTGCTATTTCAAACACAGACAGAATGCAAATATCATGTGGCTCACGGAAAAAAGTCATCAATAATGGCAGCTTTGGTTCAGCTTGAGTCACCTTTGAGCTATGAGTGCTATTGCAGCGCTGGTCCAACATGCACAGAGCTCGGCAGAGTTCAGTAAAGCTAAGCAGACTTCTGAGGCTCCTCTCGCTTCAAATTTCCCTCTTGGGGTTTGAACATGATGCTCATTTGCTGAGCAGAACTTCAAACTGGTTTATGGTTTCTTGCCCCCACCCTCTGCCCTCTCGCCTGTCCCTGCTCTGCTGGGTTTTTTTCCTGAACACTGCTGGCTTTGATGATCCAGGGCCCAGAGTAGAGAAACTAACTAGAGGAGGCAGAATGACTCTTTGCATTTAAATGGCACATTAACAGAGAGCAGTTTCTCTTGATCGCACGACTTATTTGAATTTGTGAGCATTGGAGGGTCTGTTGTTGTGGCAGTACAGTAAGGTCATTGTGCCACTGAAGAGCTTATTCATAAATACTGGTACCAATCTCATATATAGGTGTAAGTGGATGGGTGAACAAAGCATGTGACTTGGAGTGACATTGAAGTTCATTTGTTGTTTTCTATGAACAGCCAACACAACAGTTACCCCTTTTAACTATGACCACTACGTATTGTCTAACCAAAAATCTAAAGCTTTGCTAAGCAGTTTTATTTTACCCTAACCACAGATGTTTTCTAACCTTTCATGTTTTCCAAGATGTTGAATCATTTCTTTAAAGGATCAGTGTGTAGGATATAGTGGTGAAGTTGCAGATTGCAACCAACTGAATACCTCTCGCCGTTCAATCATGTAGCACAAACTACAATGGCTGCAAAAAACATGAAAGCCCCCATCCAGAGCTAGCGTTTAGTTTGTCTGTTCTTGGCTACTGTAGAAACATGGCAGTTTCTAGGGTAACGAAATACAAGGATCCTTATTTTCAGGATATTATACACTAATGAAAACATACCTATAAATATTATATTCCATGACCGTATCCAGGATATTTTGGCTTAATTATTGTACATCTTCATCCATCTTTATATACAGTCTATGGCACTCGGCAACACAGCAATATTACAACAGTGCTTCTGTTGAGCCGGTACAGGTTTTTGCTGCTTCTTTTAAACAACATTAAATCATGAACAGCAAATGAGGCTTTTATGAGTTGGTTTGCTATTATTGTCACGGACAGCAGCAGAATGTGCATTTCTTCTAGTGGAAAATGTTGCTGACTGATCAGTATAATACTGTGAATCTGGACCCCTTTTTTCTTCTTGAAGTAGTGACACTTGTCATTGCAATGGTTGGCCCTACTGAGGTTCTAAAATCACTTTCTTTTATCAGACTCATGGGAAAGTTAAGAGGAGGACATAAAGGGTGTGTGTATCTTGGCTGAGACTGACTGAGCCCACTAAATACCACAAGCAGACCATAGACAGACTCGAGAAATGAAAAGAGGATGAAAAAATATATACTGAAGGAGGAAAGGCGATGTGTTGTGGGGGAGATTCAGGAGTGATAGGCTGAAGGCGAGTGATACAGCTTTTTTATCGAAGAAAGCAGAATTTTCCATGTGGAACTTTTACCTGCCTGTTGCTTTCTTATCCTCTTGTGGCTTGTTGAATGATAAAGGCTCAGGACAAACAGTGAAATTGCACTTTGCGGTAGAAGAAAACTGATGATAACAAGGCCATCTAAGACTCCTGTCCTCTGTTGCCGAGGCTCGACCCCCGTGCACAAAGTATTATGTGCATCAGCTGTCTGAAGAGAACGCACGTTTTTATCCTCGTGAATCAGCTGCATGGGTGTGATGCTAAGAAATAATGTTGACAGCACATGTTGATTGGCTTATTATGCTGCTAGACAGAGATGTGATTAGGCGGGCTCCATCTGATTCTCTATTGTCTTTGGAGAGCTGCTGCTGACCACTATAATCAGTTGATTCAATAGGCAAGATTTTTCAATGGGGCATAATACAACTACATTCTTGAAACAGATTAAAATGCAAGTGGAGAAAGTAATCATTTGTGAGTTTTGACAAGGGAATTATCAGTAGTTGAATCTTTTTCCCCAAGTGCACTATCTTTTCTAAATATGAACACCTAATGGGGAAGTACACCCTGCAATGCCAGAATAACAGAGGTTCATTTCATTCCAAATCCCAAATAGATGTACCACACGTGTACACTTTTAACCGTTCTGTCTCTACTTTGACAACTCCTAGCAGCGTAAGGTGGATTTTTATGTTTTTTTCATGCAGCACCATGTTGTGTTCAATCACAGGCATGGTTTGGCATTTTAGATTAAGGTGCCCATTTTGTCCTCACATCTACAGGGGATTACTCTATCTCAGCAGCAGGTATGACAATAAAGTGGCCGCCCCTCTGTAATTAACATGACTTTAATGACAGACCTACAAATAGAGGACGTTGAGAAGCTGGTCACGTCATTAGAGCGAGAAGCAGCAATATTTTGTCGGTGACAGGTCTCACTCCACTCTCACCTAGCTGACTCACCCTGTGAAGATGGACCCCGCTGTCATGTTGACACCCTTCTTGTTGTTGCCGTGCATTGTTCAGGTTGTCAAAGAAAAAAGCTTTTTCAAGGCAAGGATTTGTCTTTAGAGAGTAGCCTATGTATTTGGGTCACAGAGATATAAATCCTGGCTATCCCACAATTCACGTGTTATAAGTCAAAATGAACATTGACTTAACTAGCATTAAGATTCTTATTGCTGCAAATCAATGAGCGGGACTGCTTTATTGCAGTATTTTAAGTTATTTTAGATTTCTGGTTGAAACAGAATAAATTAACAGATAAGCTACTATCAAAAATACTAAACCCACCAAAACAGATAAGCTACTATCAAAAATACTAAACCCACCAAAATAAAACTACTATATTAATCTAAACTATAATATGCATGTTAAAGCATGGTGCCTCAGAAAATCTGTGTACTACTTCCCTGAGCTTAATCTTAAGTTGATTTTAGTCTCACATGTTTTTTCTATCAAATACTAGCTGTGAACTAGCTGTGGTTAGCTAGCTATAGTATAGTACATACAATGCAAAAGCACATACATTTCCCCCCCAGCTGTATCATCGATTAAATATTCAGTTCACAATCAAAAATTTAAATTCTGTTGAAATAGTCAATTAGCTGTGGCTTACTAGTAAACAGTTGTCCGCAGATGCAGAGCCAATGTTTCATTGCAGAGGGAGCGAACACCTATAGTGGGCCCTTAAAAGTATTTATGGACATGAAGGGTTGAGTTGTTGAGTGAGAAAAAGTTTGTGAGTGGAACATGGAACAAGATTCTTCCTCTGCTCTCTGGACTTTTTTTTTTTACACTTTTATTGTAACAAAAAACAGCAAGGTAAACAGAAATACAGCGGACAGACTTGACAGTGTTGTACCTGTTTGTGTCCAAATCAACTGGCGGGGGCCCAATTACATGGGTACTAAGGGGGTGGAATCAGCAACAATACAAACAGGCCACAGTGCCCCCACTGGTGCTGGCTACTGTGTACCGCCAGTAACCCCTCGGCAGTGGTCAGGGCTCCTTCTGCTCTGCAGAATACAGACTGGTCTGAGTCTTTTAATTTTGCTACAATTAAGACACAACTTTATAGAAAATATGGAATAAAACTACAAAAATGCATGTTTAATCAGGCAGATTGGGCCAAAGGTAAACCCCTAGAGAACTGCGTGCCGGGGAAGCCACAGCCGCTTGTTCTGCTACAGGTTGTCCATGAGCTAAGGGCCTCTGAAATGGCTGCCAGCGTGTACATTATGTTACCTAAAATCTTCTTGTGTCCTCAAAAAAAACCTCTAAATTCTGCTTCAGTTTCTGTTCCTGCAAATGTGGTTCTTGAAGTCCAATGCTAACAAGGGGGTCAATCGCAGTGCCCTCTCTAAGCTCTCTCCAGTTTATGAAAGGCAGTTAGAGTGGATTTGCATTATTTATTAGCTTTGCCTATGCCCTTCAATGTTTGCTTGAGCTTTTAATACCTGGTATTAACAGCACGTTGCACCGCAAGTGACTCTTCCTACAAACAGGTCCCACTGCTCCAAAACGGCTTCTGCTCTCTCTTACCACCACTGCTTATTATGAGGCTGCTCATACTGCTTGTTTACTTCTGTGTCTGACTACTTTATTTCTCCTCTCACACATCAGTTCACACGCTGTGTAGATACACCCACAGACACATAACAAATCTATTTGTAGTTCCTGTCACTGTTTTACAAATGTAAACAGCCTAGAAAGCCGCACATAAAATACATTTAAAACAGTAGTACAGGCTAAGAACATTTTAAAATAGATGTGTATGTGAACCCGAATATACAAACTAAATATCTTTTGCTCACTGTTGAACTAAATATACATGACGTGAGCTTGTTGAAGGGATAGATGTACTCCACAGGCATGTTCTCACAATCTGCATGACTCCAGGTGTATTCGTGGTAACAATGTTCTGGAGTATACAATAAGTGCAAGTGGATCCCTGTGTGGCATAAGTCAACTGTTATGGCTGAGGACTACAGCTCAGTGTTCTGATTAAGGTCTTAGGTTAAGCTGCTTGCATCCATTTTCATATCCTTACCACAAATATCCCTGCATACCTGAATGCATAAAATAATTTAAACATCACTTTAGATATACAAAGGCAGCAAAAACATGATAAGGTGTCTTAGTACAGAGGCTCTTATATTTAGGTTTGTAATAACTGGGATTAGGGCAACACAGAGAGGAACAATTTGCATATTTTGCAGTCATATATTTGACTGTTATTATTTTATCATTATTTCTTGTGGTATTTCATATAATTATAATGCTAAAAGATCCCCTCCAGACATGTATTAACACATATACAAATAGTCTGCTTGGAACAATAATCTGTGTCTGACACATTTTCTTTCTACTAAAAAAGTATAATTTGCACATAAAAATCCTTAAAAAGTCATCTCCCCCTTCTACCTCATTAAAACTTCCAGAATCTCTGAATATGCAAATGTTGTTCATTTCTAAAGTGTTGTGTTTTTTGTCTCCTACTTCACTGTAAAGTCCATTCTCAGTGGATGTGCACTGGTGGCTTCAAGTTTCTACATCACACTGTACAAGTTGTATACTGGACCAGGACTGACTTCATAAGTATTTGTGATGTCACCTGCTGGTAGGCCCCGCCCCTTAAAATCAGATTTCCAATGAGCTCAGAGAAACTTTCCACTTTCAGCAGATGAATGTGAAAACATCCTTCTAGTGTCAAACTGCAAATACAGCATTCACACAGCACACTGTAGGGACAAGAAGAAACACTGAGTTTCTGAGTGGAGGTTGACTTTAAATGTCCTTAATAATGATAGGATAATAATATGCATTCATTGATTTTTAGTTAAATGGACTGTGAAAGATTATTTTTATGAATGGCACAGCCAGAGCAACAACGGTTATGGATGGGGCCATACTAGCATTATAATTTGATTTCTTTTGGATAAAATGGCTGTCCTGTTCTCCTGTTTCTCCCTATTATCTCAGCTCTTTCTCTTTTTCCTCTGCTTCTTCCTCTTGCTTTTTTTTTACTCATTGTTTCTAATATCTCTGTCTCATATCCTCTGTCTTTTCTTCAACCCCTCTCCCTTTCCTCCTCCTCTCCCTTCCCTCAGGTGCTGACAGGCTATCTTTAGGAAATATTTCCATATCCCCTCGCTGCCTCACTGTCTCACTGTCAGTGTAATTGATATATTATATATTATAGGTTCCAGAGTTAGGATGAGTCATTTGCATATAATGGGCTGATAACTGATGTAATAATGAAAGCCTGGAGCCGTGTGCAGGAAGGATGAGGCCTGCGAGACTAATGACCATTTAAATAATGTACAATAAGTGATATTTTCCAGCCAGATCAAAACCTCTGGAGCTCTGTAGTGAGCAAAAGAAGAATACACAGGAAATCTATGGTTTGACTGAACTGCAGAACAAAGTCAAAATCCTTCAAAGAACTTTGCAGACTCCTTAACTCCTTTAACTAGCACCTGCTGAGACCACAGGATCTCTGACCCCTGGCCCTGAAGGACCCGACACAAACATTTTTAAAACTGAGATACTTACTTTTTATTCCCAAAGGTCTCAGGGAGAACTCAGCCACTAACAGAAATGTATGAACCCTACAAACCTAAACATGACTGAAGCTGCTAAAAGTAACTATAGGCAGTCCCTTGTGCGTTAGCGGTAGTATTTTTGGGATACGTGAGCTGTCACAAATGTCCTACTTGATGTTTATATGCTGCCAGTATATATTTTAATTACATCGTCAGTGAGCCAGAAATTGTTTTGCATAACAGGTTTTGAATTCAATAAGTTTTCCAGACCCTAACAAAACAAGGTCGTCTCATGCTCGGTCGCCCACTGTTCATATCACACTGTGTGTTTGTAAGTGAAATTCAATTAGACAAAACTGAAACTGCATTGAGATACTATGGCTGATAACCACCACCCTTCCCAAGATGGTGAAGCAGCTATGTCTGGAGGGTGGGAGTGTATATGAGGTCTTAAAGTTATTACTCTGTCTGGTAATTAAACAGACATACGTGTGTCACTAAAGAGCAGCTTTCCTTAACCCTGCCTCAGTCGACACACTGTGTGAACCAACCGCCTGTGGCCTCTGATGTTACGCAGCATGGCTTCCTAGCATCACATTCCTCTCACATTACATCAGGTATTCACTATTTGGATGTTACATCAGAGAGCTTCCTTAACATGTGTCCAACATAACTGACTGTGAGTCTTAGAGTGATTCCCCGGCACTTCCCATGTCCCTAAGGGAGGCTTTGCCATCTTCCTTGCCCTGGTGAGCATAATGAGTTTTCCTGCCCTTTTCTCAAACACTGCCATTCTGATGTTGCTATTCCTTTCCATTTATACCGTCTCAACATTCAAGAGTTTTATTGTCTCTCCAGTTGTACAAGTACCCTATAATGGATGTATATAAGGCATAAAAAATAGAATATAAAAGCAATAAGGAATAAAAGTACTAAAAGGTATAGAGTAACACTCAGCTGTCAGATATACTTTTGTTTTGCCTTGCTTGCCAGTCCTTTTTGTTCAGGGCCCACAGTGGGCGTCTCCATGCAGAGAGTTGAATGCAGTGGCTGAGAAGGCCATCTCATGTTTTTCAGGCATGACAAAAACGCCTGATGAGTGTGAGCGCTCCAATCATCATGTTAATTAAATTAATTCAGGAATATTATTGTTATATCTTGCTGGGAAGTATACAGACAATGTGATTTTATAAAACAATGTTTATCTGTTTGGCCCAGGCTTTGCTTCTTTGAATAATTCTAGCCTGAATTCATGCAATGTCGGACTAATCTGAAAAATTCCCAACTGGGAAAATTCACATGGACCCTCAGGTCTGAACAACAACTGGGAACATTTTGGTACACGACTTGCCGAGAAACATGAGCGGACGAAGTGAATGTTGATGGTAATAACCTTTTTATTAATTCACATATTTCATATGAATTCTTTGCTAACATGACATTAGTAATATGGTATTAGGTTGTAGCCGTTAGTTGCTGTCCAGATAGTGACCTAGATTAGTTAGAAACGTAATTTATTAGCATTAAGTCTGGGACAAAATAATCATCGCTTCACACTGTTTCAGCAAAGCAAAAGAATCACTGCTGACATACTGAGAAATAAAATACAACCCATCTTCGTGTGTAATGTTTCCACATTGATTTAAAGCTCATGAACGAAGTCGGAAGAACAACATCCGAGGAGCATGTGAATGCACCATTACATTCTACTGTAGCAAATAATGAGTGAGGGTAGTTTGCTGCAGTAGAACCCCCCCTCAACAGACATTACAGTTACAGCCACCAAAATATGAGAATGATTTATTGAGGTAAATACTCAACACGTTAGGGGTTTAATTACTATGGCGCTGTTAATATTGTTGAGCTCAGAAATTCTCTTCCCTCTCTTGTCTTTTGTCTGAAGCTGCAAACAGAGAGAAAACTGTAATTAGTTTGTACCCTTTACATCAGCAGGAGCAAACGTGATATATTATTATTATTATTTCATTCTGAACGTATAGGCCTGCAGGTTTTTGTAAAGTTCCATGCTTATTATTTCTGATTTAGGTTGCCACTAGCTGATATTTTGAATGTTATCAAGAATCTTCAGCAGATTACAAGTGGAACAGCCATCATCGGCCTATATAAAGAAATAGAAGAACAGTATTGGCAGATACATAACCAAACCAATATATTGGTCTTGCCCTACTTTTAAATGCCTGTAACCTATTTCCTCCTCACTCCTCCTTCCTGATAGTGTGCTGTGTGTGATGAATCCCTCAGTGTGTGTTAATATTTCCCACTACTCCATTTCCTTTCAGCTCATGTGTTGCGTATCAGTTGCCCCTGTGGTTGCCTGACTCTCTTAATTCTCGTCTCCGTCTGTGGCTCGCGGCTCTCCTTGGCTGCAGGTTGTTGTTGTTGCCTATGCAGCGGCTGTCTTTTCCCTCCGAGCGGCAGATAAAATTCCAGTTGACACAGAGGGATGACACGGGAGGGTTATCGGACTCAGAACAGGCAGCCGTGGTGCACCACTTCCCCACGGTCAGCTTCCCCACGCGGGTAATTGGCTTCTTCTTCTGCTGCTACTGCTTCTTCTTCGTCTTCTTGCCTGCTGCCCACTGATGAGTGCTTGTCGCTATCTCTTTTTTTTTCTCCTTTCATTCTCACTGGCTCTTTCTTGCTCATCTCAACTACGGTGAAATTGAAAGTTTGTAGGATTAGAATTTGAAATGGTGCTGCTAAACATCCTCTGCGCTGTGCTTAGCGTTTGAAAGAGCTGAGGCAACGTGGGAAATGAGGCTGGCGGTGGAGATGATGATGTCAAAAGGAAATATTTCCACTCTCAGCCGCTCACTTCCGAATGTGAAAGCTCAGTCTGGGGATGGAAAGACATTATTTTGCTTCCTTTTAAACCTGTTGAAGTAATGCTAAAGTGTTAGCTTCACTCTGCCCGACAGGTGACCTTTTACTTCTCAATTGAGTTTGCTCTCAATTCTCAGATAGTGGCCAGGAGTTGTGACCTCGACTGCTTCCTGATCTGCTTCTCTTTCATTTTGATGTCGATAATTAATTAATGCCAAACACTGATGTCATTAAATTAATGTTAATGCACTAATTTCAACTGTACAACTACAACTACTATCAATCTTCTCTCCTGTCGCCTCCATTTTAAACCCTTTTGATGGCTACTGATGCCGCTGCCGTTAATGAAACCCAACACTTCCTGCACATATGTTGCACACTTAAAGCTTTGTAGCAGCTCAAAGGACATAATCCGTTTTGAAACATCCCCTTGATGGTACTTGTGGGTGAATTAAAGTGTGTAAACCCAGTTGAGGTGAACATCCTCCATGGAAAAAAATATTTTCAACACTAACATAAAGAAAACATGGAATGATTTACTGCACAGTGGAAATATTAACTAACCAATACCTAACCTCGCACTAACCAATAATAACAAGATCAAGGAATCAAAGGAATCATTATACATTACAAGGTTGTAAAATGAAATGAAACATTCTAGTTCCTTCATGCTACACACATAGAAAAAGATAATGAAATTAATAGACTAACATAAAAAATAAAATAAATCAGTATACACAGTTATTTATATACATACACCTATACACCCAGGAAATAATTGTGCAGTGCTTCTTTTAAATTTGCATCTGGTTGAATGTAAACAGCAGCAACAAGATGGTGATAATAATATGGTTTCATCTTCACATAAAAAGAAACCTCCTCTCGTCCTGGCCTCTGTTGGCTCGGAACATGGTCCGCCTGTCAATTGCTGATCCGGGAAGTTGATGGAGTAGGCCTCTGTAAAGATGTGGGCACCTTTGTCTCAGATTTTCCATTGTTTGGCAAGTCTGAATCCCATTTTGTCCAAAAAAAGCCAGGAGCAGCCTCCTTTCATTATTACATCAGTCTAAGCTGGGCCAGCGTGGCTCCGATCTGGCTCTCGTCCCAATGTGGTGGTGCTGGTCCCGCCTGGTCGATCCGGCTGGGTGGATCCTCCAGGTCTGCTGCTCTTTAATCCAAACCCCACACTTCCTTTTATGATGACTGTAGGCTATCTCTGTCATAGGTAGCCTCATACGTGTTTCAGCAATAAAGCCAAAAACAGATTATGGGCTCTATCTTGCACTCAGCAATTGACTTTGTACACTGGCGCTTGTATAATTCCTATTTTGCACTCGACACACATTGGAATTTTCCTCCACCGACGCACGTCCTTAAATTAGGGAATGAACTTGCGCTCCGGGGTGGTTCAGCAAAAAGAGGAGGCGTGTTCCGGCGCAAACGTCCCTGGTGCTATTTTGCTGTTTCAGAAAACAATCCGCCACAGACCAGGAAAACCTAGTCTAAAGTCAGTGGCGCTTATTCAGATGCTATTTCAGGGCGCAGACTTGAGGGGATGCGCCTGAGAGGCAGCAGCAACATCGCCACCAGTCAGGACGGGCATTAATAATTTGCCGCATCCCGGACAGCTCCCGCTCCAGGATGTCAAACCCGGTTTGCTGCAGGAACGGGTGGTCCTCCGGCGTGTAGTGGGTCTGGATCCTCTGCACCTTGGTGTTTGCGCTGCTCCCTCCTCAGCTGGCCCTTGCGCACTGCTCGGCCCGTGCGCACTGCTCCCGAGGCCAGGGTCTTCTTCCTGCAAACTACGTTACATTGTTTTGATTTATTGTATGGCTGTGTTACATTTATTTCATGTCAATAATGTCACTTCTCTGGCTTTCACGGCCCTGAGGAGAACGTCGGTCTCCTGGGCTGTGAACCGCTCCTGGCGTGCGCCTGGCAAATCCGCCGTTATAATAGCAATCCGCCATGGAACAAGCGCGCCTGCTTTTAAAGGGAATGTGAGATGACGCTCTGATTGATTTATTGCATGTTACGCCCAAACCACACCTATGACTAATGTAGCTACTTCAGACCAACCCATTTTAGATTTGCGCCGGGCGCAAGAGTCATTTATCCCGCCGGCATAATAGCAACAGTGCCCGAGATCCGCCCACAAAGCTACTTGCGTTTTGCGTTTGATACTTGCGTTTCAGATCTGCAAGATAGGGCCCTAAGACAGTAACAGAGGTTTGAAGGATCTAGCCATCCCAGTCAGTGCACGATGCACATCCAAGACAAATTATACAGTTACAAAATACCAGATAAAAACAATAAAATAAGAATAAATGAAAAATATACAGATGATACAAAATAGTAAAGCTGTAACAAGCGAAGTAAATGGTGCAAATAAAGTGATAACAGTATTTAAAATGGCAAAAGTGCAGGTATAGTGAACAGGTATAGTATACTGATATATAGATATATACATAGATGTATGTTCTTGGATATATTGTCCTTCAGGAGTTTATTGTTCATTATTCATTGTTCAAGGCTCTGATAGCAGCCACACAAACAGTCCATTGCTGAGGTGGTGGGGGTCCTTTATTATCTTTCTAGCTTTGCTTACACACCTCCTGCTGTATGGCCAGGGAGTGTGGTACCCATAGTGCACTCTCCTGATAGCACAATCCTCTGCAGGCCCTTCCGGTCCTAGTGAAGTAAAATAGAATTCTGTTAAAAAGAGAAACTCAGAGCAGCAGATTGGTGATTAGATCACTTATAGCATACTGTATGCTACAACTTCTTAAAAGTGGTTCAAAAGATTTTCAGATGTTGGACTTACATAGGCTCTTCCTTTTAGCTTTTTTTATTGTGCTTTATAGACGAATCTCGACAAGCCTTTACTCATAAATCCAGCACTTGCATGAGTCTTGTGACAAGTTGGCAATTACTTCTGGTTTCTGTCTTTGCACTTGTTTGCCTGCTTGTCTTTGAATTACCACACACTTCCCAGAGTGCCTGTTAAAGTCAAGCAACTGAGAGGCTGCCGACCACTCGCAGCGATGCTGGGAGGTACACCCATGGGTACCCCATGGTTCCTGTGCTGTGCTTCAACAGCGGATGGGGGTTGTCTTTGCTTTCCCATGGTGCATCTTTATGCTGAGATGAACTGACATGCTCTCCTGCAGCAGCCGTCGAAGGAAAAGAGAGAGAGAGAAAGAGAAAGTGAGGGAATCTACACTTGGCAGGGCTAATCCAGACTTCAGGATGTGCTGTTCCAGGCTGCTATCTTTAACCGGGGGCTGCAACTCCCACAGAGAAGAATGCAAGACTTTGATTGGGCCGCCCACACTGGTGCAATGTTTTGGCCAGAGCTGGAGGCTTACTTGTATCATAGTTGTTGCTGTGCACTTTTTACTTCAGGCCGGAGTGAAACAACGAATAGAGGGTTGCGACCTTGAGAATGGCCCTCGGCTTAGATAAGCATAGACTTTTGCTTTCATGCACTCTCTCTGCTCCATGAGGAGAACAAAGACCTCAAAGAGATGTTGCTGAAAAGACCAAAAAATAAAAAAAAAATTAATCTCAGACAGAAAAACAGTGGACTGGCACACCAATTCACTATATTGTAGAGATGGTCAGGAAGAATCTCAAAAATTCCTCACAAAACCCAATTAAGTCTGTGTTTTTGTTTCTTAACGACGAATCCTGAATCCTAATGTATCCTGTGCAGTTTTAATTGGATGTGGGACAATCCCTCCTGATTAGACTCGGACTTGGTAGAGGGGGTTTCATTTTGCTCTCCAGTATTCTCCAGAGTTGGATTTGAAACTCCCCAGCCATCAGAGAGGGTGAAGACTTCTGCAGTGATTGCACAGGGAGATAAGGAGAGTTTATTTCCTCAAACAGGCGCATAATTAATTGGACATGAGAAGATTTTGTAATCCTGTTTTCCATGGTCCGTAACCACACACGTCCTGGGACTGCGGACACTTCAAAGCCCGGCCAAAAAAAGACCTGACAGCGACTGAGCGAAGTCCATGTCTCAACAATGCATTGCCTCCACCCCCTCTCTTTCTCTCTTTCGCTGTCTAGCTCTTGCTCTATCTCCCTTCCTTTCCTCTGGTTCACACTAAAATACTGTAAAGATAGAGAAAATGAGAGTGATAAAGTAATTAAAAGTCAGGAAAGTTTCTCTCGGCACGGCACATCGAATTAGTTTTTTGAGTAATTTTTGCCTTCAAGTGCTCTTTGAATGCTGCATTAGCCATATCTCTAAAGGAGCTGTAATGAATTAGTATTAAATTTGCGCAGGTCCTCATTTCCTTTGTTCTGCCTTTCTTCTAAATGGGGCGAGGGCCCTGAAAGATCATGAAACTATGTAGCGTAAGGTAAGTTTCACCTGAGCAAAGGGCCATCTAGAATTATTAAAGTATTTTTTGGGGGGAGAGGGACTAAATTCTCCTCACAAAGCATAATATGTGGTCCCCACCACATGCAGGTGCATCTCTACACCTGTGATAATAGAGCCTTTGTTTCTCGCACCTGTCAGCTAGAAGCACAGATGAGGGGGAGGGGGTTTATCATGCCTCTCCTGCAACAAGAGGGAAAATGTCCACACACAAAAAGGAGAGCTGTCTGTTACGGGCACTGATTGGAGAAGTAATCATTAGGTGTGTATGTGTGTGGTGTGCAGGATTAGGGGCTGAGTTTATTCTATTCAAAAATCCAATATTGTTCAAATGGTCGCAACCTTCTCATGTTTGCAAGACAGGTCTTTATAGGTTTATATTGGTCCAACCCAACATTTTGCTTAAAAAGAATAGTTTGTCCAAACACATCTAAAGGCTTAGGTGTTTATACATTTTCCAAATGGCTAATCCCAGAGGTGGGGCAAAGGCCTGCCATCATGTAGCCGCATTTAGCTCTAAACTCTAAACAAATTTTTCGAATCTTGACAAAAAAGTACTTTGTTTCAGGACTACAGAGATTCTTAGGCTATGGCATATATGGTTGGGCTTGGCCACCTTTGTGGAACTGTTTTTCAATTTTCAAAGTCTCAAACATGTTCCCTTTTTGTTGTGTTAATCCCACAAGTCATTTAATTTAATTGAAAAAAATGTTGTAACCCATTTTTGTGTGTTTGTGAGCTCCTATATGTATTTAAAGAAGTGGGCAGGAGTTGTAAAATAAGCAGTAAAACCAAAGCAGTCCTCTGAATCTTAAATTGATCTACCCTAGTCTCAAAATCTTCAGTCTCTGGAAGATTGAAGTCAGCCTGCCTTTGTTTGCCACCCCAGCTCAGCTGCGGCAGCAGTTCTTCATCTCAGCACTTTGAGCTTTGTCATTGTTCGGAGTGCAGAACACGGTTGTGATTAATAGAGTCTATAATGCACAGAGCTTGTGTATATATACCAACCTCTTTCAGTACACACTGTCATAAATAAAGTGAAAGAAAAATAGTACATGTAAGCCGCACATGGATGATAGGTTCCATCATGAGGAAAAATAAAACAAGATCCCTGGATCAAGCCAATGAAAATGTCAAACTAAAAAATATATATATATACATACACATATATATATATATATATATATATATAGTCTTTTAGAGTTGATGTACTGCTCTGATGTAGCCGTGCTGTCTGGATTGTCAACTGACACCCACCAGGAAGTACTGCTTGAACTCTTGGAAATTAAAAGTTTTAGTGGTACATAAACTAGAAGTGGTGTTACACAGTGCCCTTTTCAACAAGCCATGGCTTCAAAGTAAGGTCTACAGCCAAGCTAGCAGTTCTAGGAGAGGGTCCTATGAAATAAATGTTAACGTATGAGCATGCTAACATCTGCTAATTAGCACTAAATATAGTGCATCTGATGCTAATGGCAATGTCATTAATTCTGTAGGTTGGGTCATAACCCAAATTATTGGATCAATTCTAAGTTTGACCTGGAGATAAAACTAGATAAGATGTGAAGGGATCACCAAAGTTATTACAATTCATCACATTCACCAATGCTAATGCAAATCTTTCCAATGGTTATGGGAAAAGTCAGGGGATCACCAAAGTCATTAGGATTCATCCTCTGGGCACGATGAATCTGCTAATCCACCCAACAGTTGTCAAGACATTCCACTGAAAACCAACAGGGTCAACCTCATGGCCGTGCTCGAGGAAATGGCCTGAGATCTCTACACATTTGTATTGCAATCCATCCAGCAGCTGGTTGAGCTGTTGAGTTTGGACTCAACAACGAGTGGTGGACTGACATTGCAATCTCTAGTGATATCCTGCTAGAGTGGCTACGAATGCAGACCTTTACTGTAGTGTGCTTTAGTGGTGCACTTTACCAAATATATTTTAAATGAGTCAAGCTGGGGCCTTTGGGGGTCCTGGGGATCATGAGGGTCTATATTCTTACAGGCAGTCGCCCATCTTCATTTTAGGGCTGGACGGACTAAATATGCCTCCCTGCTCCAAGACACTCACTTTTTATTACTCACTATTTAACATGTACCACTTTTCAGGTTAAGTCACCCTTCCCCTAACAAATTATCTTACCACTTAATTTTATGCAACATTTGTGGAATACAATAGCCGTTGTGCATGTGTCTCGCAGTTGCTGTGAAATGTATTAAATCTCTTTTCCCCCCCTCCCACTCGTTCTGCTGTTGAGGCGCTATGCTTGTTTTTGGACCTTGTCGGGTGTCAACAAAACTCGAGTGGGATGTTATGAGAGAGTGTCTTCTCACCAACAGGATCTCATTATTTTCAAGGTGCCCTGGTTCCTCAGTAAGGGAACCGCAACACTTTTTCCGCTTTCCAGGGGACAAAGAGAAATACCATAGCTATAGCATACACTATTCCCAGAAACCACTGAAGGCGCATCCTAATTTTTTTCATGGTCGGGTTAAAGCTGTACTATAGGGACCGCTTTTAGGTAAAAATAAACAACTCGGTTTGGATTGCTAGTGGTGCTGAATGAGAAAATAGTGTCCCGTCACCTCAAACTGAGACGCCTTAAGTTTTGCCATATTTACCCAAAGTTCCATTTTCTAAGGTTCTTGGTTAAGAAGGCTGCAAAGGACAAAATGAACCTCAAACTTGCCTTTGAAGCACCAGTGTTTTCAAAGGGGGGAACCTGATGGACTGAGGTTGATGTCGGGTGAAAGAAGAGAAAACTCTAGTCAGAAAGGAGAAAAAGGGGGGCCAAAGTGAGATGAGACCATGCGACAGTTTATTATGCAGATGAGGAGAGTCAGCGACTCCTAAACTGTCTGAGCGTTTCCTAATTCATCACTGTCGCTTTGGGTGCGCGTGTTAGTTACGGTACAGCAGAGCATCTGCGTGGCGACCACCAGCCCTGATTGATCACCCTTCTGCAGACTACAGGAGCACATTCCTGGGCCCATGCTGCACCCGCGGGTTCCTCAGAGCCTTGATTAAGGCAGCGACGACCCCAGAAATTAGTGCCACTAGAAGGTTCACCCTCTCACGCATTGTTCTTTCTCTCTCCCTCTCTCTGTCTTTCCTCCTCAGATTAATCTGTCTGCCCCCCTCATTCACCCATCTGCTCATTTCTTTTTCTTTCCACTCCTCTCTTCTCTCGCCCAGCCACTAGGCATCTCTTCTAAATCGACTTCTCTGTCTTTTACTCTTTCTCCTGGCCTCTCTTTTGCCATTCTCTGTCCAAGTCTATACAGAGTCAGGCCTTTTTCTGCTGTACATTTTTTTAGCATGTGTATTTTCCTCTGATTAATAGGTCAAAAGCTGTTAAAACTGCAGTGCTTGTATCATACTCTGTTTCAGTTCATTAAGTCCATAATATGTGTGTGACAGCAATCCTCAAGCAATAAGCCCTAATCATTACAGTACAAGATGCCTTTTAGTCCTGTCTCTACCTGTTAATCATCATTAATAATATGTCTAATAATGCTTATAATCAGTTATTTCTTCAAAAAGAAATATACACATCAGAAGCATTAAAGTGCTGCATAAACATCTGTCAGTCACTAGAATTTGATTTACTCATGTGGGTTCTGATGATGCAGGATGACATCCGCCAAAACGGTCTAATCAACAAATTACCTGTCAGTCTGTATAACTTCCTGTCTTCTCCTACTACCCATTACACTTAGCTAGGAGTGAGTCCTTCATTTTTTGGGATTGTTGTGGCCTAAAATGCCTGATTTCACAGCAGCTTTTCCAAAAAATTGCAATGCATGTTGCAATGTGATTAGGCATTATTTTTGCAATGCAATTGCGGGAGAAAGGGAAAATTTTTGTTTTTTTGCAATTCATTAAGTCATTAAAAATCAAATGCAACTTATTCCAAACATGTCTAGTAGTTTGGTGACATATGGCTACGATTGGTGAAGCTAGTGGGAAACTACAGTCTTTGGTCAAATTTGCACAAAGGTTCCTGGAGGCACAGTGTCCCAGGCCTAACCTTGTTTGAGCAGTGTTTGAGTTTGAGCATCACTCAGTAAGAGGCGCAAGACCACAAGTTGACTGAGTGACTGAAGTTGACTGGGGAGTGGCGGCTGACAAGTTTCTTTGTGACAGCTGACATAATAATAGCATAAAGGGGTCGCCAAAGTCATCATGTTTCAGATTGGGCTGGTCATAGTTTTTAAGGGTAAATCCATACCGAATGAAAAGCTGCAGATCTTTTGGATGGGCAACACCTGCTGTGTTAACGCCGACTGGGGAGTGAGCAAAAATACAGCATATCGAGTAGAAAACTGTAGAGAAGCTTTTACTCTAGAAGATTTACTCTTTAAAGGGCTTATCAGACCAATCTACTAAAGCTTTAGTTTTCTGTTCTATCAATCCTCCTTTTTCCTTTCTCCTCCTTCATTTCCATCTCTGGTGGGCTGCTGACTCTGGAGGCAGCGGTTGACGGCTGTGCATTTGTCTTCCATTAGAATGGACCGTTCCCCAGGAGTGTCACCGGCTCAAATCATACGGCTGCTATTACACCCCGTAGGCATTACATTATTTATCTTCCTAGCTGACACCAATCACCCGTAGTGACTGCTCCGCAGCCCCGCTGACATCCCTGCTGTCACCCTACTGCTGCAGCCCATTCACCCCACATTAACATCTCCACATCCCCAGGGGACCCAAACAGGCCCTTTCCCCAGTTTCACTCAGTGGTGAGAGCCTCCAAACTTCCCCAGCCCTCCCCCATAGGAGCTGGGATTTGTGCAAAGCTGTGGAAGGATTAGAAAAGAAAGTGTGGCTGAGGTAGGAAAAATAACCCTCCCAGAGTGTTTGATTTACTCCCCAATCAATCAGTAAATTAAAACAATGAAAGTCGAAGTTGCTTTTTATGCATATTTAGGAAAAGTTCTTTCAGAGAACTTCAAATGGGTGTATGGAAAAATGCCAGCAGTCCGAGGACATTAGTTACAGTACCAGCAGCTTAGTTCTGCATAACAAACACAGCCTGACCTTGATCCAAAGTGAATGGGCTCACCACATAACCACATACACACTGTCTCTCTCTCACACACACACACACAAACAAACACAGGTCAAGGGGCAGTGGTGTATTGTTTCCCATCTCTTGTGGTTTTCCTGCATCGTCTCTCTGTGTGTCTTCCAGGCCGTCTCTCCTGTCGTGGATTAATTGGATTTTTGACCCAGTTCCAGTTTGCTCCCCTCCTTCTCATGGCGCTCCACTTGGGCGCTGTCATGAGATTGTGTAAAATGCTTGTGTGTGTGTCATCAAATGTGTGTAGAGGATTTAGTTTGTCGTTTGCTACCTAGTTTCCAGTCTGTTGGAGCCCTTTGTCTCCCTGCCACCCCCCTTGTCACCCCCCCCATAGGAGGGCAACAGCCGGAGCACAAAGCCGGACTCCCTCTTTGAACCCCTCTACACACACACACACACACACATACACACACACAAAAACATATCCCCCCTCCCTCCCCTCTCAATTCCAGCCACTTGCTGCCTTGTCACAACTATAACAGCCACTGCCACTACCACTGCTATTGTTCTCCTGGCATTTTGGGACCACGCTAGGGGGCCTGCTGGCGTTAAGTTCATCTGTGGTGCACTGCACAGGGAGCCAGTAAAGGAGAAGAGACAAGGAATTACCCTGACTGCATGGCTAAAAACTCGTGTGTCTCTCTTTTATTTGTTGTTCTGCCTCTGTCGCCCTAAATCAAGCCCCCGCTCTCTGTGATAAAACTGATGAGACGGTCGTCTCGGGATGCCTGCGCTGCTTCTTCCGTGCCTGATAACGCATTACTGTCGAAAAGTTCTTTTTGTCTGTGTTATTCACTCTGGAGCTCATTTCACAATAGAGCGCATGACCTTGTGCCGAACATGCTCTGCTCATTGCAGGAGTAAAAATAATGAATGTAATTGCTGCAACTTTGTGTTGATATTTCCCCATGGGCTTTCATCAGGATTTCTCATCTCTGTGTTTGCCTGTAATTACAGACCTGAGGCTGCTGCGGGTGCCGGGTCAGCTTTCACAGGCCCCTTTATGGACATTTGTCTGCTCTCCTGCCATGATTTGTAGTCAGTCGGACGGCTCTGCTCCGACTGTTAGCGGATCCGAGGATTAAGAGTTCCCCTCATAAATGTCAAATGATAGATTTGAGAACAGCGTGCGTTTTCCCTCCAACTTCAGCCCAGATGCTTATTATGCTGATTTATTGCTATTGATTTCAATTTCCAAGGCTTTATTTGCTGGAAGCTGTACCATTAAAACCGCAGCCACGCAGGATATGAATTAAGATCCCGGGGATTACAAACGCCTTTCAATTGTGTCTGGCAGAGCAATGACTTTTGAATGAGCAACACTGTGTGTGTGCATCTGTGAAAGTAAATGAACTCCAAGTAACGCCCTGCTTTTTGTTTGGCCTGTTTGAATGCCGCAGCCACGGCTATTGGCTGGTTTTGTGTCCCCTAGCAGCCAATTGGGGTGAAGCGAGGGCGATTTTGAATGACTCCCTGCCACAGTGCACGTTGTGTGTGGTACGTTAAGCCGTTGGTCCGTTGCTTGGGTCCCAAAAGGGATTTGAAAGGCCCCTTGTCAGTTAACGGTCCGCCTTTCATTGACACATTTAAAATTTAAACCACCCTGCTTTTTTAATCCAACAGGGTGCCATGTGTCTTGGCTTGAGATGAGGGCCTCATACAGGCTCATTGTTATTTGAATGGCCTCAGTGAATGTTGCAGGGCAGCATTAGTGTGCCCTCTACTGCCAGACTGAAGCCCCCGACCCACTTACAGACTGAAAACTTTTATTTGAAATTCAAAAATTTATTTTTGATTTATTATTTGGAATTACTCTCAAGATGGTTTTAAGAGGTTCATATTCTTCTATAATATGAACTGTCAGCCAATCTTCTGGTGCTGGTGTAAAAAGATGCAGGATAAAATCAGGTATTAATCAGTAACACAAGCAATAGAAAAAATCTCTGCATTATTTATTTCCTTGGGTCAATAATAACAATTGTTTTTTATTCATAACATTTTTATCTATTATCTTAGCATCATTGCTTTTATCACTAAAGGACGATTCAACCATTTGGTCCATCTTGTTTTTAGACAGTAAAAAAATAATACTTTTTGTATTATTTCAGCATATATGTAAGGGAATAACATGAAATGTATTGTATCAACAACAATGAATGACTAGAAGTTTTTTATGATTTATATTTTGAGTTTTTAGAAACTGATTACAACAACAACAGACTAAACAAACAAAAGACACTTATAACTGCATATACAGGTGTAGCCATATAAAACAGTGGATAGTAACAATATATAGCTGTTTAAGGCAAGAAGTGGCAATACTTTACACCAATGCATACAAAAAAATCTGAACAACTCTGTGGTTAGAAGTTTTTTATTTCTGAACAAATAGTCAGTTTTAATTACATCCACTAGCTTCACTACCTTTACCATAAAAGGTCAAACAACCCCTTTGGTAAAGCATGTTTTAGAAAATTATTAAACCCTTTTTAGACTTTTCAAGTAAACTTTTTTTTTTCAAGTTACCTAATTCTGTCCACTAAGCTCTAGAACCTATAATATGTCCAAAAAAATATGCTTAGCCTGTCTGTCCCATGTCTGGAGTGACCTTTTTGGTTGCTAACTTGCTGTAAGAAGGCAAAGTGAAGCGTGTAGACATCGAGTGGATATTTTTAGCATAACATACCTACAACAAGTGGTAGAGATGGCTCAGTCAGGTTGAGTTAAGTTCAACACAATTTTTCAATAAGATATGGTGACTCAAAATGTGCTCTACCAAACAGTTGAGCAGAACATTGACGGGTTGATTCTGAACTATTTGGGTCTTTGTATAAATGTTAATCTGAAGGCTCTCAAGTGAATGAAAATCTGGAGGAAACACTGTATACTTTAGATTTAGATTTTTGTGAAGGGAAAGGATTTGGTGTTTGGCACAAACTCGCAGCTGTCAGCAGCTTCAATCAGAAAATATGTGTACCTGTGCTCGACGTCAAAACCCTGTATCAGGCAAACACTAACTGCTACTGTCAAACTCCGAGGCTGCTGCTGCTTCAGATTCCACATCCAGCATTTCAGCATTTTCCTGCCCACGCTAACCCTGGCTGACAATATGTTCCCGGGGTCAGGCTTCGTGCCTGGGCTAAGGAAGGGACAGGTGGAGAGAAACAAGTGCTGGTCTTTGCAGCTTGAAGGTGATCTGGACCAGATGGTCTCCTCTCTCCTCCAGATGCACTTTACCTTTCCATATCCGCCACTGGCACACAGTAGGACTGTAACAGATAGGGCCTTATCGCAGCCACTCTGTGTGGAGGTGGGGGGAGGGGGTTGGTGGGAGTGGGACCTGCAGTGGGCCTTGATCCAGTCTGGCAGAACCAATACTCCCCCCCTCCTCCTCCTCCTCCTCCTCCTCCTCCTCCTCTTCCACACAGATGCTGCAGCTCTGCACTGCACCAACTGATGAAAATCTGATCCCAGGCTATTGGCCTCAAACTTCCCACCCACTTCTCATGGTCCCTATCAGTGGAGGGCAAATACAGCCAAGAAACGGGCTTATCTTAGAGGAGATGGGTTTGGGGAATGGAAGACTTTGTTTGTCTTTGCCAAGCAGCACAGAATCTGGGGACTCAGGACGGCTCCTCTGTAGGACCCCGGTTTAATCGATAAGCCTCTTCCTCTCCTTACCTCAGGTTACTCTACCTGAGTACTTGTTCTCATGTTGCATTGTGTAATGTGCCTTGCACTTACAGGATGTTGTAAGACTCATCTTTCCCTCACCTCTTTGTACGACTTGATGTCTGAGAGATTTCAGGGTCCCGACTGTGATGGAGCCTGTTACATTACGGCCACTCGAGACGTTTCTCTTTTCAGCGCGAAGACACACCCATTAGGACTTATCAAGAAAATGATGACGCGCCTGTCTGAAGTAGATGTATTCACCCTCAAGAACCACAGCCACAGTCACATCCATTAGTAGTTATCAAGAAAGCAGTTATGTGGCATATAAAAGATAAATAAAAGAAGCAGTTAATGTATTTTTTCAGTTTTTCTCTTTGAGCTTGGTTTTTTTTCTCATTAATGGCCAATGTGGTGGTTAGAGAGAGTGTGTCAACTATCAATGCTTACTGTATCTATCACTGTTGGTGAATCTAAACAAAACACCCAGCAAAACACTTTAAAACCAATGTATGAAAAGTCTAGTATCAAAACTTTTTATTTGAGGTGTGATAAAAAAAAAAAAAAACATGCTTTCCCTTGCACAGATTTAAAATAGAATAAGTAGGGCAAGTCTGGGAGGGAAACATTCTTAAATATTTATATTTTTCAAAATATAAGTTACAACCCTTATTTCTTTAGATACAGAAATATAATGTCTCATCAGTCAGTTGCACATGACACAAACACCTGTGTAGTGGTGTATTATTTGCTATTACTTTAAAAAAAAGGTTTAATTCATATTGTTTGGCCACTTGGGGGCAGCACAAGAAGCTGTATGTATAACACTGACATAATCTTGTAAAGTTGACATGTTAAACACCCTGGCAAACGGTTGCGTATTCACATTTAGAGTTAGGTTTCCAGCCACTTTGCGAATGCAAGTCCAGTATGTACTCTCCTTTTAGCTCTGTTTCTAGTCTCCATCAACTCCTGAGAAAATATCTGGGTCTGTGTGCAGTGAAACTAAACCAAAACGCTAAAGTCGTGGGTAAGAAAACGGAAAAACAATGACCTGAAAGATGCTTAAAATCCCATCATTATGTGTGACATCTTTCACATTACGCACAGTTATTTGATCCGTTGTTAATATAGAAATGTTGATTAGTCCAGCTTTAAACATTTTATCTGATGATCCATATGTACTCTTACTAAGGTAAGTGAGCAGCCTTACTTGTAATGGAATATTTTACAGTATCATCAATTACAAAAAACAACAGTTTATTTTTTCCCTTCATAGCCAAGCAAAACATATTAGCTAACCCTCGTCACAGGTTGCAAGTGTCTGCAGACATAAAACATTTCACCAAGAAAAAAGCTGATATATGATACAATTAAATACATTTTGTCTCCCAGAAATCGTTTTTCGTCTCTCGCAATCCCTCAGCTTCACCCTGCAACCTCTTGGTCACCCGAGATAAATGTGTAAAAACAGACGTCTTATTCTATGTAATAATACTGTTCTTTAAGTGTTGATAAAACTTTGCCCTATGTGTTATCCTACTCATTTATTACATAGATTCTGATGCAGGGCTAAAAGTAGCCGTCTCAAGTTTGATTGTTCTCAGAGCAAGAAAACACTTACTAAACTACTAATTCCAGAGACTCCTGCCTTTTCAAGCACCATGCATGCCGAGCGATGTACTCTAAAACTCCTCTACATCGTTCCCTTCAGGGGTCTCCTCAGGGGAGAGCTCTCTGCTACTGTACCTGTTAGTCCCGGATGTCCCTGCATAAGCCCTGATCAAGAGAGAGCAAAGGAAAGTAGCAGGGCCTGGGAAATGACATGCTCTGTTTATTAAATGACCAGAGAAACCTTGAAGAAATAGGGCAGAGAGAGCAAGGAGTACTAGCATAGATAGATAGATAGATAGATAGATAGATAGATAGATAGATAGATAGATAGATAGATAGATAGATAGATAGATAGATAGATAGATAGATACTTTATTTATCCCGAGGGAAATTCAAGAAGCATGAAGAGCAGAGAGAGCACCAGCTCCCCAAAAGGCCTCCGGGATGGCGAGATGAAACAAACAGTAGATCACAGGAGTTAGATGAAGAGGCTGAGGGCGGGTGGTATATATCAAGATGCAGCAGAAGGGAGGAGAGCTGGTAGTGGTATGAGGAAGGCTAGTCAGCCCACACATTGTCGCTGGGCGGCTCCTAATGCACTATTGATTTCTACCAGTGAAAAGATTCCCCCGCATCCAGTGCCCACTTGCATCCACTCATGTCTGTCAGCTGGCCTGGACTCTGACTTAGGACCAGTGTTTAGTGTTGAGGTTAGGATCAGCATTCGATTTATTTTGGGGGGAAACCCTGAGTCCATGCTGCAAGCAACAGCTAGAAGCCCATCTTTTATTACTAAGCACCGCTTCTAGGGAGGCTGTGCTGAAGTCAGTCAACAGGCTTGTCAGTGGGAAAAGTTGGCCCCAACTAAAGTTTTTTTCATGGTCATTGGCCACAGGCAGCCAATCAGATTTCTTTCTCTCTGCTATGATTACGTTTTACAAACAATAATTGAGCCTGGCAAGTATGAAATTAACAAAATGTTTACTACAGCCATTCATTTTTACTCTTTTTCATACACATTTTATTTGAGGCTGCTGGAATAATTGCCTCAAAAGTGCTTGGAAAATAGTAGTGAGCTACTATTTTATTCTGGGAAATTGGTGTAACCACTGTATGTCTGTGAAACACTTTAATTTTTTCCACCAAAGGTTGTTGAGTTTTCTTTTATTTATTTATTTATTCTAGTGTGCCACACCCATTCCTGCTTTTTGTCAGCCCTCCGCTTCAAAATATGACAGTGAGTTAGAGAGAATAAATATGCAAAGTCCGGTTTGACTTTCAAAAATAAAGCTTGTGTGCTTGACCTTGTTAAATGGTCAGTTTGGTTAGGTTGGTAAGTTAGGTAAGTTGCATGACATACCTGACGTAACTTAAGTTAATTACCTTATGTATGTTACTTCAAAGAAATTAATTTTGGTTTCAGGTGGGACACGAACAGCGTTCTCCTGGGTTAAAGTCCTGTGTTTGTTTCATCTACCCCACCACCTCCATATGAAGACTTCCTCACTCTCTATACTATATCACCTAACTTTGACCTAGCAACATGTTTTAGCCACTGACCAAGTGACAGTATTTGACAATTTGGGAGTGAGGACTAGAAGCAAGGCCATAGGTATTGGTATACTAACCTGATTTAAAAGTGCATATTCATGTTATTAAGTATTTTTTTCCTAGTGTGGCATCACACCTTTAGACAGATCCAAATGGCTGGTGGTAGTAGCAAATCTGACCCAAGACTCAACAAGTTGTGTTAAAGTCTTTAATTTAGGCTTGTTGAAGGCAAATTTCAAGTTTTTTACAGCTTGGGTTTTAGTTTTGCAGTTATTTCCCTCGATTCTGTTTTGATAAAATTGTATTTACTAATGTAATTGCTGAGAGAACACGTCAACATTTACAATAGTCTTAAAATAGGCAGCAAGAACAAGAGGATCAGTCCACCCAAAGATAGGTTCTTGTTTTCCTTAATATTCATTTGAATGGGAAATTGGAATATTTCTCAAAATATGTTGTTTTATTCTCATATATTTGTCCTTCACGGCTATTGGTCATAGTAACTTTTTACACTTTACCTCCATTGTAGAGATTTGGGACATGTGGACTTCTGGACAAGGGGCATGAACATTGTCTACAAACAATAGCTAGTATTTCCAATGAACTACTTTCAGGTGCTACAGAGTGAATGAGAGAAGTCATCTAAATTAAACAACAAAATACATTACTTGTAACTGTCTTTAAGGACAACACATTGAAGCATTTACTGATACGCCGTTTTCACAAGTTAATATTTAACTCAAGTATCCCTTTGGGATTAGGGTTCTGGCAATAAATCAGGTCCTCTCTAGTACAGTAATTATGAATAAGTGTGTAATCCTGCAGCATAAATTGAACAGTGGCTCAGGTATTACCACTACATTTGCATAGACAATGAAAGTGCGAATTATTGGCACATTTCACTCAGTATGTGGTGCTAATCGGTGCATCTTGGAAGCGTCAGTGTAGAAACACTGTAATGACTCTGTTGTTGTCAGTGGTCTCCAGGTTGTCTGCTGGGCTCTGGAGTCTCACCTGGGGAATTCATTAGCGGGAGTTGTCAGCTGCAGTCAGACTTGTATTGTTTGTGGGGCGTTTAGGCTCTGTCAGTGTCGCATTCATGACCAGCTGCTGTTGGTTTGCAGATTTCCCATTTGCACGGTGTAAGCACTGTGTCCCTTTTTGTAAATGGCAAAATCTGCATTGCCTTTTGGCTCCGGTAAACAAGCCCCAGCCCCAGTGTTCCTTGCCAGCCGGGCAGATCACACACTATACAGCCAGAGATACAAAGAGGAGCAAACAGCGAGACCAATCTGTGCCCTCCCAATCATCTACGCTGGCCGCACTTCACTTCTCTTGTATGTGCAATATCATCTGAGGTCACCGTGGCTCCGGGTTGCAATATCAGAAAAAAAAGAATAAAAGACAGAAAGCAAATGAAGATCTGAAAGACCAAATTCAGAGACCAAATTGAAAATCTTGGATGACCTTCTCTAGATGCCCTGGAGGAGGAAGGTCGAGGAAAATAGTCTCGTTCGTTCTCACCGATCACACAATCTCGATCAGCATCGCCAGAAACCAGACTGTTAACTGTTATTCACGGCGAGTGGAGGTGGAGACGGTGGTGGGAGGTAGAAAATGTTAGATAAAAATTTGATTAAAATGCATCAGGTTTTGCTTGGCCTTTTCCAAGGAAAGATGGTTTTATCATTGTATAGGATGGGGCTGCCAGAGTTATACAAAGCGTTATTGATGGCAGTGGAGGAAAGCTACCAAATATGATGGAGACAAACATAAAGATAAAAGCTTTCCCTATCTCTCCCTCTTTTCCTGCTGCACTTCCCCGCCCCTCCTTTCCACTTTCAGCTCCTCTCCGTTTTTCTTAGTGTAAGTGTGATAAAAGCGGGCAGACCTATGACTCAGGTTCCTACCCCACATTCTGATATGAATTCGGGGAGCTGAGGCCGTCCCCTAATCTCTTAATGCATGTTCCCTCGCCCTTGGCAGGGTCATGGGAGAAATAGATGGAGCCTTATCAGCTTTTATGGATTTATGGAGAATTTCTCTGCATTGGGTGTTTTTTTTTTTTTTACACCAACCTGTGTGTGTGTGTGTGTGTGTGTGTGTGTGTGTGTGTGTGTGTGTGTGTATACAGTATGTGTCTCTGTACTTGTGTGTTGTCCTCAAGGATGTTGAGTAAGGTTATCAGAGCTGGTAATATCTTTATGAATTTTATCAAGTTTCTAATTACTGCATCAATCATGTTGACTTACTCCATCAAGCTAAAATGAAAAGAGGCGCTGGGCCTGTTTTGACAAATTTGTGCCAGTGTGTTAACCCTTCAGCAGCTCATCTCTCATCTCTTCTTATTCTCTTAATATTTTGTCAAAAATGATTCTACTTTATGGCTTATAGCTGCACTAATTGATATGTTTACATGAACAATGGGTCAAATGACAAATGTGCTTAATGTGAGGGGTATCGCTCATAGTCATTAGGAATGGGTATTGAGATCCGGTAACGATTCCTGACTTGTCAATATCAAAATATTGTTAACCATTTGGACAAACGATACTGCTGTCAGTATTTATATAACGTTACAGCTAACAGGGCAAAACATTCAAAGTGGGAGCTCAATTTACTAAATTTAATGAAAATGCAGCTAAATGCAATAACAATCCAAACAAATATTGATAGGATTGTTTCTGATTAAATCAGCACATATTTCTGCCACCCTTTAAGTCTCTTTCAACCCCATGAATATTTCTCTCCCCCCAGAATTCTTCTAAATAAACAGAAGATGTAATATTGTTGGTCACATGTCTGAGCTCTTACCTCAGTCAAAATCCAGATGTTTTGCATGTGGTGGAGAGCTGTTCCTGTGTCTAAGAACTGCATCCTCTTAAAGTTATCGTTGATGATGTCAAACGATCATGCATTGTGCGGCGATCAGGGAATTATGACTCATCTCAAACTAATTTACACGTCAAATTTAGAAGGTAAAGAGGTAATTTCAAGGTGTTAAGACTCCATATAGACAAAGCAGTTTACTAGGTCGTTCTTCACTCTTCTGGCTTCAGTTGAATCAAAAGAAGACTCGAGCTTACAATAACAAATCTACTGTAGAGGCTATGTCTGTATTTGGTTCACCAAACAGGAAGAGTTGCTTAAAGATATTTGAATATAATGAGGAAAAAAAGCATTAGCTGAGGCTATGTTTCTTTAGTGTCTCCCCCTCACTCTTCCCAATACAATCCTGTCATAAGGACAGTTGGAGACTTGCCCTCCAACAATGAGGGGGTCCAGCTCTCATGAAAAAGCAATTTAGCCACAGATCCCCCCCGAGAACCCTCACATCAAAGTAGCAGTGGTGGCGGGGAGGGGGAGGCTAAGCCAGAGCCTGCCCGGCTTCGCTGCGAGCAGGTGAGGGAGAGAAAAAATATCAGGGTTGTCCAAGAATACAACAAAATCTCAAAGGACAGCAGCTGCTTGTTATCACAGGATATTTCTGGCAGTTTGACGTCTCATCTGTGCTTTTGGGGGCAGGGAAGATGGAGCCGAGGGAGTGAACGGACAGTGGTCAGGGAGGCTTTGTGACATGCATTTTAAATCTCTTTATATCCAAGTCGTCCATGGATCTGACCCAGCTTTTGACCTGTTTCTTTTTTTCTATTACTTTCTTTGATTCGTTTAAACGTAGGGACTGACAAAAGAAATCATAAGTGCTGCTCAGTAATTCTGACCGAACAAGCAAGGCACACTCCAGGCCACACGTTAAAGGTCCAGTGTGTAACATTGAGGAGGATCTATTGGCAGAAATTGAATATAATATTCATAGGTATGTTTTCATTAGTGTATATAAGAATCGTGTTGCTGTTACCTTAGAATGAGTTGTTTTTATCTACAGAGGGAGCGGGTCTGCCATGTTGGACTGACATGTTTCCCTAACTTAACCAGTAGATGCCACTAAATCCTACACGCTGGTCCTTTAAACCAGACTCTTGGTGACGTGCATTTCAATAACAAATTAGGGAACTGTATCACAGTTGAGACATAGCAAATTACTTGGTAACACAAACTTCAGATTTGTCTTTGCCTAAATAAATAGGTGTGTTCAGAGGAAAATAAATTTTTCAGAGCACATTAAAGAGCAAAAAGGCGTTCTGCAGTTTCTTATCAGGAAAATTACACAAATCTAAAATAACAGCAGCAATTACTTCCTGGAACGTTTCTCATCCTTGATTAAAATGAGTCCACACTTCACCTGTTAATGAAATACCTTCACAGACATTTGTCTTTGATGCTTGGTGTTTGCCTTCACTTGAAAACAGAAAACAGATGGCTGATTTTTGTGTGTGAATGAATCAACTTGCTATTATGCTCGTTTAAGATTGTTTGCATTTCAGACAAATTGGATGAAAAGGAGCTGGTGAAAGTTTTTGAAGAAGTGGAGGTGAAAAAGGAGGTAGAAGGAGGAGGAAATTGGGACAAAAAGAAAGCAAGATGATAGAGCAGGAGCGATGGTGGGAGAGTTGAAAGAGGAAGAGCACTTCTCACTCTTGGGAAGGTCAGCAGGACTTGGATCTGGAGTCTGCTTTTGGGCTTGTAAACTGTGTATGTGTATGAGAGAGGAGAAAGCGAGCGTGTGTGTATGTGTGTGTGTGTGTGTGCGTGCTGATATGTGTCCTACGTGTCAGTGCGCGAGTATTACAGCCATCTCTCTGGTTTAAGCATTCCCTCGGCTGCCATTATGGCCTAATAACCGTGTCAGTGTGATTAATGGCAAGAGGCAGGGCTGTGATTGTGCTCTCGCTCAACCACAGTACCTAGGCAACTACACTACCCACGATCCACGCTGCCTGTCCTCGTCCACCGCGGGCCATCTCGAGCAGCGACGCCCACCGTACTGGATGTGAAGGTTATACATATATTAGCATGCTCTCTCTCTCTCTCTCTCTCTCTCCTGCCGGCATCATCAAAGAGTTCATCTGATGATGATGATAATGATGATGATGATGATTGGAAGATTAGAAGTTAGGGAGGAAAGCATGTGATCCCCAAGGCCACTTTAACCAGTCCAAGGTAATAAACACAGACAGCTAACCACCAGTCCTGTTGTCTCCTTGTGTTTATCACTGTTCAACATTTGTTTATATGAAGTTACAGTGAAAGAACATTATGAGAGCATCTTATTTCCTTAAACAAATTACAAGGAGTTTTTAACTGGTTATGAAATGTAATACTGATGCCTCTATATGACCTACATCAGTAGTTCCCAACCCCTAACATTTTTGAGGGATATTTCATTTTATATTCAATACATAACAATAACATTACTGAAAAACTGATAAACCAAGAATGAACCCAGACAGTGAACACAATAACTGCAGGACGTTGTGTAAAACGAGGGATTTGGATGAATGTTAAAGAGATTATTTCCTGTCAATATTCCATGTACGAGATGAGTTTTCCTGATATTTTAGGAACTTTTAAAATAATTCTCAATTCTATATTAGGTATTTTTAAAATGTGTAACAAGCATATGTACATCTGGCTTCTTTTTTGACAAATTCAATGTTTTCTTCTCCATGACGCATGGCCATTGTTCTAATAGATCTTTGGCTGTTGCCATAACGGGCAATTAGAAAGTTTAAACCAGTTAGGACAGCAGATTTCAAACTTTGTTTCTTCTCTCTAATCTGGGAACCAAAGGTTTCATCTTTAACATTTCTGGAGCTTTATTTCAGACTTTTATGATATTAGTTATTTTTCCATTGAAATATTGCATATGGGAATTTTAAAATGTTGGCACTGATTTAGTGTGTGTCCGTCTTTATGTGAATATAAGGATGTGACCATATTACATAATTAACCCATTGACTCTCAAAGACAACATTTGTTCTGATTGATCTGGAAATGTGGTAGGGACATACTTTGGGCAAGTATCTAACAGTACAACTTTGACGGATTTTTAGAACACATAATAAATGGTAATGATGATAAAAAAGTCAGGATTTTTGAAAGAAAAACGCTAAAAATTGTGCAAATGTTTTTCCATATGAATATTTTCGTTTACAACGAGTGCATATATTTTATATTCAACTTGTTATTCATAGATAGATATAGATGATTGTGCTCCTTGTAGGTTCTGAGATACAGCCAATTTCTTATGACAATATATGTCTTTGGGCTCATGGAACTACAGTTTTTTCCTAAAATGGTAGAAAATGCCCTAGAATATATGACATTTTATTATTTTCAGTACACACATGCAAGTGGCTCCTTTATATATTTCCATATAAATAAAAGTTGCACACAACTATTGCTAGTCATACAGCAGGTGAAAACTCTCAGCAATTCTGAGTTTGATTCAATGGATTTGAATGGCTTTTTAGATTTTTGCTTGGGTAAACCCAGAGAATTTCACCAGTAAAGATATATAGTGGGATGTTATTATCTTATTGAATTTGTTTCATTCAATCCAAGTGTACCCTATGGAGGTTTTATCAGCTGTGTGATCGTGATAGAGAAGGGCAACAGGTGTTTGAAAAATCTGCTTCCGTCAGCTTTTATCGCGTCTCTTTTCATCTTCTATTTTTCAATACGACCGCCACACCATGCCAGCCGAGCGTAAAACTTTTTCAGCTTGTGTCCCCTTTGAGTAGGGTTTCCCGCTTTACTACCCTGTGTGGTAAGGATTAGGGCGTATGAGCAGTGGAACAACTTTTACAGATGCTGTGATGATAAAACTTTCAGTGTTGAATACAGGCAGAAGATTGAAGGAAGAATCTTTCTTTAAAAGTGTAGCATTTGTGGGCGCCTGGATAGCTCAGTGGGTAGAGCTGGCGACCCATGTACTGAGGCTCAGTCCTTGCTGCAGCGGCCCAGGGTTCGAATCCGACCTGCGTCCCTTTGCTGCGTGTCATCCCCTCTCTCTGCCCCCCTTTCCTGTCTATCTTCAGTGTCACTGTAATAAAGGCAATAGGAAAAGTAAAAAAGTATAGCATTTGTTTGTGTTGGTGGCTGATGCAGGAAGGCTGTTGTACTGAGAGAGAGTTGTTAGTTGACAACAATTGGTTGAGAGTTTGTGAATACTTTTGTGTTATTTTGGGATCCGACTACACAGTATCAGCCTTAAATTGGCCTGTTCCAACAAATGTTAGGCGCTAAGAACCAAAATAAACACAGTGCATGACAATTAGCTATTTTATTATGAGTCGTGTGTCACATTGGAAGATATTACATTCATTTGGCTGCTGCTTTTCTCCAAAGGGACTTACAATAAATGCATTCAGCCTCACTAGGAACATGAGCTTGATGATGGGCTTAAAAATTGCGACTGCATCCAGTTCGACAGTTGTTGTTGTTTATTTTTTTGTTATCGATAAGCAGTTCCAGTATCTAGGGCGTCTCACAAGGCCCTTCTGACATGATTAGCATATCAGAGTTCTGTTGCCTTGCCTAGTTTGACATTGTCCTCTTTGCCATTGAGCATGAAAGTCTTTCTCTGGCTCCTCCTGTTATACAACCTTTGCATGTCAGGCATCTATCACTTTAACTTACAATAAACAAATATTTTTATTGCACAGATAGGACACCTCATCCTTGTTGTTTTTCAGTTTGGAATCAATTGTGTGGGATACCACAGGCAAACCAAGCCTTCAGCCATGGTGACAGGTTTAGGATTTTGGAATGACTGTAAAGATACGGCTCCATCTTGTGGCTTTTAAAAATAAATCAGGAAATCCATATAGAAATGTACGTTAGTGAGCTAGACAACTTTTTTAAGTCACTCCTGTCAGGATATTCACAATCATCCCGATAATGGAAATGGAATGCAATGTTTTTTTTTTATTGTGATGCATGCTAAAACTGTATATTGTCATACCTATCTGACATCTCTTTGGGCCAAGTCATGGCAGCTCCACGATCACTTAATTTCACATAGTGACCATCTCGAATTTAAAAAACAAGGCATTCAGAAGGAAAAACATTGAAATAAGGGGATTATTTTTAAATCTGCAGTGGTTTTAGTGGTATAACCATTACTTATGATGGTTTTCCAGGATGTAAAATAATTCATATTTCACGCTGAAATAAAATGTGTTGTTTTTAGTGGCATACAAACAAAGTCATTTTTTCACTTTAAATTGAGCTTCCTACTGATGTTAAGGCCACAGTCAAAGGCAAAGCTCCCCCTTTATTCCCCCTCCCTCCCTCCATTGTGGCGCTCTACTCGTGGCCAGGGGATCTCCGCTGTGCTGGCAGGATGAGAGAGAGCCAGCAGTGACTCTGTGAACCTCAGTCCAAAATGAAAGCCCAATCTGACACCCAGCGCTGCCGCTTTTGAACACGCCAGATCTGAGGCCGCACTGCAAAACTGATGGAAGCCATGTGAAAAGCAGGAAGCAGGGAGAAGCAGGGAGAAGCACAGACAGACCAAAGATAGACAAATAGCCAGAGAGGATCATACAGATATTCTGGGTAACAACCTTGAGCCTGTCAACTTTGGCTCTCAGGCCCTTTTCCAGGATTTAAAAATAAAAAAGAGGCAAACCTTCTTCTGCGGTTGAAAACTAACATGACACATCTATCCTGGGCTGAGGTGTTACAGGTGAAGCCCAAAGAGTTGGATCTTGTTATTTTCTATATTTCAGGTCACTCAACGCCATCTGGCAGGTGAAAATGCTGAAATATCTGCTATTTGTGAAGTGAATGTAGGTATGGCAGCTCCTGTTTAGAAAAAGAATCTTTGCTCGGCAAGGTCGATCTGTTTTAGGACTAAACTTTCAGACTTCTCTTTATCTGTTCAAGTCTCCTCAATAAGCCGTCAGTGAGTCTGCCAGTAATTATTTAACTGTGAAATCAGCAGTATTTGGATTCACACTTCACACAAAACACAAAAAAGTCCTCTATCGTGTCCTCATTTCCCCGTCTTCTCCTCCAGGGTCCTTCATGATGGTCAATTCCTCGCTGCATTTCGGCGGCCAGCGGGCTCAGCTGCTCCTGCTCCCGCTCAGCGAGAATGACACCCACTGCATCCAGTTCAGCTACTTCCTGTACAGCCGCGACGGCCACAGCCCCGGGGACCTGCAGGTCTACATCCGAGTCAACGGGGGCCCCAAAGGCAGCGCAGTGTGGAATATCTCGGGCTCCCAGGGACGCCAGTGGCACCAAGTGGAGCTTGCCGTCAGCACTTTCTGGCCCAGCGAATATCAGGTGAGAGCCTTTACACCGATTTGAGGACGGCATTGGCTTGAATTTATTACCCCCACCAACACCAATATGGAAGTAGTCATGTTTTCATATACATCATATAATCAGTCAAATTTAGCAGAGATATACAGTCACCTTAAAGAGTACTGTGAGAGGTGGGGTTCTTCTGTTTTTGTCTTTTTTCCAATTTCTTGTCACTGATTTTATGTGGGCGTGGCTCAATTAGAAAAAAGTTTTGATTGTTGCTTATTTAGTGTTAGTGTCTCTCATATAGATTACCAGCGTCTATGGCCAAAGCAATGTGCTCTATGGCTGACCAGACTCTGTTGACAAAACTAGTAATTTCACCCAGTGGATAATTGTCAAACACATTTCAAACTGGAGAGAAACCAAATAAAACTCATAGAAACTGTCTTTGTTAGTCTTTCCAGTCTTTCCAACAATCATGAATGCTGGTTTGGTCAAAATAAACCCTTAATTCACAGAGTTAGATGAGACAATAGCTGTGAAACGAGCTGCAATGACTACCATGTAAGGTTAGCTAATCCTTGAAGAAAACTAAAAGTGTTTGTTTTTGGCACTGACAGGCTCACATTGTTATTGTGCCTGACAACATTATGGACAAGATCCCTACAGAGACAGACCTTTTACTTAACCAGAAACAGCCGTAATATCGTTAGAGTTCGACCACCAGACTCCACAGACAAAAATGGTAATTTAAACTAGCAGATCATCGTAACATTGTTACATCTTTGTTAGTCTTTCCACTATTTGCACAACAATCACCAACTCTGGTTTAAATAAATCTTTGATTAACTGATGTAGAGCAGAGAAACAGCAGTTTCAGTCACTCTCCTCAGTTGGAAACAAAGGCACTCACATGCACCAACATACACTCACTGCCAGCCCAGATTTGTAAGCAAAGCACAAAGAGGCTGCGATTTTGACCATGACCATAACTTACATAGCAAATAGTTGTTTGCTGCTATATGAATGTTTTAAATCTTTAATATATATATATATATATACTTTAAATACGTATGCTTTGAAACCAAGTTTTCATGGTCTTCAAGATCATTTGATTTCGGCAGTACTCTAGGAACATCCAGTATTCTTCCATAAACGGCACTCTACACTGCCCTCATTCCAGCTGTTGCATTCATGTACCATTTTGTCCGAAAATAAACCTGGTAGGTAATTACAAATTTGTAAACTTGATCCAAACAAAGAGCATAGAAACCCACACATATCCACCACATTTTTGTCCATAGTCCAAAAATGGTAAACTGTATCTCTAACACTGTAAAATGTTCCCATTATTCATTCTTATTGCATGAGAAAAGAACAACATTTTTAGCTGAAAGCCAGTTTAATCTTGCAATGTTGTTCTTCTTTTTTGTAATAAATAGAAATTCTGTAATAAACACAGGAGTATCTGATCTGTAGTAGAGACTAAAAGTTAGCATTTGCTGCTTCGATTTTGACAGTTCTTTTTAAAATCTCCCAAACTTTAGGGTGTGTAATATTACATTTCGGGAGCACCCCTTGAAAAATCCAACACTGTCCTATCAGGAGCGCTAACAATATTTGTTAACTGATAGCTAAGTAGTAAATTGATGGACAGAAAATTGATTGTAATTTTAATAACGGTTTTGTCACTTCAGTCATTTATTAGGTAAAGTTATCACACATACCGCTCACGGGCTCACAAATGGATACTATTCTTGCCTTCCTCAGCTTCATTCCTCATCAATATAAAATGAATATATTTGATATGCTACTCAGACTAAATAAGGAATCAGTGTGGGTTCTGGGAAATTGTGATGGACATTTTCCATTATATGTGATATTTTATAGAATGAATGATTAATCAGTGATAAAAAAAAATGAATACATGAATAAATAATGAACATAATTGTTAGTTGAGGCGTTTTCCAGTCTGTGTTCACCTGTGATATGATGAATAATGATGCTGATTGATTGATTACATACAGCATACAGTAACATGGCGGAGGTAATGATGATGGTGAAAGTCACTGTGGAAGGTGACTGTTGGGGCCAAGCAGTGATTCAATAATATCCTATATTGACTCTGTGTGAACTCATCTTGTGATGAAGTCATGTTACTGTTTTCTTAAATTACCAAATTTACCAAAATAAAACTAACAAAATTAGTAAGTGAGGTTGGTCCTTTTACATTTCTGAAGAGTTTTGCCAGCTGCATCACAGTGGACCACAGCGTTGCAGTGAACATTTGATGATATTTTTAGCCATGCAAGCAGCATGGCTCTAGGGATGGCAAAGTTGGCTCACCGCTTCGGTCCAGACTGAAATATCTCAACAACTATTGGATAGACTGCCATGAAATTCAGTACAAACATTCATTGTCCCCAAAGGATGAAGCCTACTGACTTTGATCCCTCAATTTCTCATCTAGCGCCATCATCTGGACTACATTTCAATTTGTCTAACATTTCGGATTATAACTAAATACTTGCAAAATGAAGGATATTTAGCTTAGTGCTAGTTTGGATATTTTAAAAATGCTAACATATGCATAACTAGGGCTGAGCAGTATATGAATATATTATCGATATTGTGATATGAGACTAGATATCTTCTTGGATCATAACTGCAAGGAAGGATTAGTCGAATAAGCATCAACTACTCAATTAATCGTAAACTATTTTGATAATCGATGAATTGTTTTGAGTCATTTTCAAAGAAAACATTCTTTGATCTCAGCTTCTCATCATTTTCTGGTTTCTTTTGTCCTCTGTGACAGTAAACTGAATATTTTTCAGTTCAAGACAATTTGAGGACGTCACCTTGGGCTTTGGTGAAAAGCGATCAACATGTATCACCATTTTCTGACATTAGATTGACAAAAAATTGACGAGTGACAATGCTTTGTCGAGGAAATGATTTACAGATGAATCGAATGATGAATTGTACAATTTGTTAACTGCAGGGCTACCATAGTTTTTTATGGCATAATAAGCACCGCTGTGCCGAAGCAGAGACTCTCAAAGCTGCTAGCATTGCTGTAGAGTCTCATCTTGTACTTATCTCATACATCTGATTATAATATTGGATACATGTTTTTGTAGTTGTATGATGATGATTGCTCAGCCCTTGTAAAAAGGGTTCCCCCCTTTGTTAAAAACTTCAGGTGTGACTTAGCATGGCGTTAAACCAACAGCTGCTCCACTGAGCGGCTCAGTGGTCACCAAACACTGAACTGTGGCTGCTGTCAGCCTCAGCAGTTTTATTGTCGTCCATATCATTCAAACCACATGCAAGGATTAGCATATTGCAGCTGTGTCATATATCACAGTGGCTCAATAGGTGTATAATTACAGTGGGCGTGTGTTTGCATTGTATCTTAATTTATTGGTCAATTTACCTGCGTGCTGCAGTGTAATCAATGGCTCTGTTTGATGCCTGTTTTGTCGATGCTGCATTATTAGCGCCGTTGTGTAGCTTGTAAGATTCTGATGACTGGATGCAGCCCTGCCTCACCTCATTACGGCCGATAATTTATCCCCTAATGCTCTCTCTCTTCCCACAAGGCCTGCTGCCTCCTACACCCCATCCTCCCCACCCCAAAACAGGCAATAATGAGAAGGTAGTGGCTGGTGTAAAGCATTGTGGGAGCGTGGGTCCGCCCAAACAGTCAATTGACCTCAATTCTATGTGACCCTCAGCGCGGGGGAGCAGGCTGGGTGTTTGCTTCCATAACCTTGGCGCACTCTGGGCCCCATCTCAATAAATCAAGAGCCAGTTAATGAGATTAGAGGGCTGCACAGATCAATGAGGACAGCCTGCGCTTTACCATCCTCAGCTCTCCTGTCCTGAGTGACTCTCGCAAACAGCCAAACTGATTCAAAGTAATGATTTTTTTCCCTCCTGTATGGACGTCAGAAGTTTGTCTGCTGTGCACCGTAGCAGCAGAGAAGGAGGTGGGGGCAGGGGGGCGGGTGCTCTCAGAGGGGGAAGCTGAGGTGTGCAATCAGACTAGTCGGCCCAGGCAGGGGAGTTTGCTTAGCGCCGCAGTGTTTACCATTTGGACAGGCGTGCATAAGGAATGTAATCTACTACTCTGGTGATGTATGTCCAAGCAGCTGGAATGATGAGAAGGCGCTGTTCTCTAAAGTCCTCCCGCCGGGCGTGTAGACACAGGACAGATAGCTTTATTTGTCCTATAAACCTGGATGATCGGCAGCACGTAATGAAGCAGGTAAATCTGTGCAGATGAGTGAGGAGGCTTAAATAAAGGCCTGAAGAAACAAAGTGTGTCTATCTGCCGTATGAAGAGGGACAAGGCAGGAGTAAGGCTCAGTGCCTCGTTTTCCCTGATCCCCTCCTCCTTTTTTTGCCCCGGGAACACTCTCTCCTTCTCCTCACCACCTCCCACCGCTGTGGCTCAAAGCTCAGCGCAGGCCCCACAGGGCTCCACTCATCCGTCCAGTCCCATTGATAAAGATCACTGTCCAGCACTCCCAGCCAGCAGAACAGCCCCTGTGGGCCGCCAAAGAGGAGCTCCACACAGGGAGAGGACTACCACTTCGGAGGGCATAGAGGAGAAGTTGTGTGTGTGTGTGGGGGGGGGCTGCTGCTGGTGGTAGTGGTGGTTGAGATTACATTTTTAAAAAATAAATAAAATCAAGTAATCGGCAAGCATCAACACCCCCTCAGGAAAGACAGACTGCTCCAGAGATATGTTGGATTGTGATCAGAGGTGCTGTTGGCCTTTAGCATTTAGGCTTTCACTGATATGAGATTTCAAACTTCAGTGCCAGTGTTTCTGGGTTTCAAATGTCCATTGTTGATAGCGTATTTTGTGCTGGAGGCTTCATACTATATCGTTTTTATCACTTGGACACCTTGTCAGACAAATCTTCCTAAAACACACATTTTGACTTGTAGCTTGAGCTATACTTTGCATTCAGAACAGTTGGCGGCACAGAATGCTGTAAAGCTGCACTAAACGCACTAAAAACATACTAAACTTGCATTTGCTGACAATCTGATTTGATCAGCATCATCTGACCGTGTTCATGACCCTCCACCTAACCCTCGCTGGACATGGGTCGACTTTGCTTTACAGACTGTTCTATCAGAGATTGGACTTGGTTTTGGCTGTCATAGCTTTGAAGGACAGAAGAGAAAATGTATCAGACTGGTTCACACTCTCCCTGTCAGCTTGGTTTTGGAAGGTACAGTAGGTGTTAAAGAGGCTTCTGTCTTTTTTTATTATTGTTATTTTATTTTACTCTTCCAGGTTTCTTCTTCACTCTCTGACTGCTTTGTCTTCGTTATCTTGCCATCTTAATTCCCGCTGCATTTCATTATTTAGCTTTCTTCTCTCTCATGTTTCCTGTCTCTCTTTCTTTTGCTAACTATGTTTATTGCTTTTTTTCTACTAACCCATCACCTTATTTCACACAGGCTGTGAAGCAGTGTAGCAAATATAAGGTCGGGTAAACTAATACCTTTAGTTCCACCAGGTCCTCTGTTTGTCTCTTAGAAACTTTGCTGACTTTCAAGTTGTCATTCTTAAGATTTTCATTAGATTAACCCCTTTTTTTGCTAGTATTTATGGTGATCATATTTTCTTCAATAGCCATTTGCTGTAAACACATTCGTACTGACCTCTTAATGTAGTCGTTTTTATTTGTTGTGGCAGAGTCTGCCACTTCTGTACTGGATTTAGATAACCATTAGGGATTCACATTTAATCTATAACAGTGCATCAGATATGATGTGTGGTTTTGAAAATTCTGTAATGTAACCAGTAACTGGAGCTGTCAGATAAATGTAATAGAATATAAAAACGATAATGCAATCTAGCATGTAGTGAAGTATAAAAGTAGTGTTAAGTTAAAAACTCAAATACAAGTACTTCAAAAGTGTACTTAAATTCAGCACTTGAATAAATTAAGTAACTTATAAAAATTGTGATTCTAAACCTTTTTTCCCAATTGCTCTATGCTATCTAAGACGGACCTTGTGTCATTATGTAAACAGGGGTCTCCTGAAAATCTATACAGTAAACATTCTAGGTCTAGGAAGGTCTGATGTTTTTAAGATTTTATTTTATTCCCAAGCCTCCTTGATAGCCCTTCATTTAAAACAGTATGAAGCTTGAATCTAGTTAGGACATCCACTAAAGTTGAGCCTTTTTAACAAAAACATAAATACATAAGGAGATTGGTTCCTTCAGTATGTAGCGTGTTATATAACCCCCCTTTGGTCTGCAAGCCATCCACACTATGGTCGAGTGTGAAAAGCAGCATGTGTGGGCTAGTAGTTGGGGCGGCTGTGGCGCTCCTGGTGACAAATGTCGAAGTATCCTTGAGCAAGACACTGAACCCCGAATTGCTCCCGATGCCGTGCATCAGTGTATGAATGTGTATGAATGCATTAGTTTCTGTTTGATGGGCTTTGCCATCGCTGTGTGAATGTGTGTGAAATGGTGAATGTGGCACGTAGCTTAAAAGTGCTTTGAGTGGTCGGAAGACTAGTAAGCTATACAATTACAGGTCCATTTACCATCCATTACAGGTCCAGTATGAACTTTACTGCTCACACCTGCAGCAGGTGATAAATAATAAATTCAACAGAGGGTTTTAGACATGATTTTAGCATGACCAACAGTGGACCTTGGCTTACCAGTCCACTGTTGGTGTGTAATGACAACGAGGTCCACTGTCGAATAAGTATGCAAGTGATCACACACTCACTAAAAGATCACATTCAGTGTATGCTGTCTTGCAGCACACTGCAGTGTACACCTCACTTTATTTCTTCAGCTTGCAGAGAAAAGGTGGCAGGTGCAATTGCGCGTCATATATTTCAATGTTTTACTGCCTCATTGCCAATACAGATCAATAGTGTTGGCCTCATTCTAGTTGGAGAAATCAATTAAGGGAACATTGTCGCAATTTTTGTTCACCACATTCCTCAAATGATTGCATGTAAAGTCGTTAAATTAATCAAAGTCCTCCTGAAGATTGATGTGGTCCACAGATCCATTGAGAGCTTTATCATTAGTGCACACACATAAATAATTTCTACAGTGCTGTAATGAAAACTAAAAGCTTCAAATATTAATTAGTGTGCAAATCTTGTTTTTAATGCAATCCCTTTTTCTGCCACCACTGATGTTATGTATTCACTGTAAGGCCTCCTGGGATGCAGTATGGATTTTGTTACTCTACACTATCAATTCTCTGGCATTGAATTTTATGAGCCAAACACGATGCAGCAAGAGGCGCATATTAAAATGCTTGCATGCTTTTTACATCAAATGTGACTGTCCAGCTGCTTCTGTCTTCTGAACTGTCTACACTTGCTGTTCTTGTGCCAGAACTTGCTTCCTGACTTGGATTTGTTTCTCGTGTCATTTCCTTTGGTTGCTGACGATGTCACAGCACTCCATCTTAGGAGATTGCACCCCGCTGCGGCTTGCAGTAAACCAAACCTTGATTCACACTTCACAGATTGTGCCTTCGCAGTGTTACAGGCCTCCTTTTGTTGCCCACTTTTGTCACAACAAAAGCCTGGGAGAAGGCTGGAGAATGACATCACCTTGAACTGGATATTCTGAATTGGACGAATCCATCTCTTATATTGTTTGCAGAAATAGATTTTCCTCCGTGCCTACTTGTGTAAGTATTGGAAAAGGGTGAAACTTTGCTATCAAATATTAAAGATGCTATCAGGCCCCGTCATGACAAACAATATCAGTGTGGCTTAAGCTTCCTTCCCTCCACTTTCTATCTCCTCCTCCTATGCAGTGTGTTCCTGCACTCTTTCCCAGCACTGTTTTTCCCTCCATACATCTTTTTATATCTCCTTCCTATGGTGGCCATGACTGCTCAACACCCTGCAACGTAAAAAGCTCATGCAAATAGACAAAACACAAGCAAAAAAAGAAAACAAGCTCACCAATTTAATAGCACGTGCAAGAAATAAAACAAAGCTGAATTAGGAAAGCGATATGATATATGTAGGAATGTTGAATTAGGGATGGTAAAAGTTTGAGATGTGATCGCCCTGATGAATAGTTTCATTGGTAAAATCTGATTTATATATAACTCTGAACTGTTTCTCAAGCTGCTTTAGAGAAAGCAAAGAAATAAAAAATCTGTTTGATAGTGAATCATATTCTTTTTTCGCATATCGCATCGTATTGCAGCAAATTGTGTTGTGTTGAATCAAACTGTGTTCAACTGCACTGCATTGAAATAGAATATTTATTTTATTAATTTTTAATTCTTTCACTAAAGTTTTTACACACACGTAGGCCCGCATTACAATCAGACGCGCACACACACACACACACACACACACACACACACACACACACACACACACAAACACACACAAATACACACAAATACACACACAGGGCTTACAGATAGGAAATGTGGATATGGTGGAGTGATGTCAAGCCACATTGTAGCCGTCAGGGGTTCGTCGCCTTCTTCAAGGGCACCTTGGCGCTGCCCAGAAGCTGAACTGGCATCTGTCCAGTTCGTGCTAGACATGAACCAGCCACCCTCTGGTTCCCAAGCCAAGTCCCTGGACGGAGCTACTGCTGCCCCCATGGGGGTGATCTGTAGCGCATCGCCCTGGTAGTATGCATCTTTAATGCATCAGAACATTGGCAATGCATCGGCATGTGATATCACATGACCGGACTGGTTTATTAGTTTTATAACAGTTTTGTGTTTCTGGACTTACTCATGTTTTCTGTATTTGCTTCACTCCACTCTTCATACTTTGAGCAAATCATCTCATTTTCAGTGCCTTGCTTGCTGTATACAAACTGCAAAGGGGATTCTATTGTAACCATTTGTATAGTGGCTTGTGTCTGCATGTGCGCAGCTTTTGGATGCCAAGGTTATTCCTCAATGTCTGGCACAGTCATAGTCAAACACACTTTTCTATAAGTGAGGGCAGACGCGGAGGAGCTTAATGATGGCTCAAAGCGCGGAGCTGAGTGAATCGATGGTGGTGGGTGCGTTGACGCGTGATGAATTGAAGAGTTAATCGGTCAGACGTCTCTAATGGCCCGACATAGGAATGAAAAATAAAAATAAATTAGTGGAAAGAAAGCCTTAGTCTGTATCCATCTGCCAAGGCGTTTTGTGGTATTGATTGGCCCTAGGCACTTAAAGCCTGATGTATTGTCAACATTGCAATCTATTCCCCATCTGAGTGCGCGGTCACAGTCTGACTTCCACTGGGCTTTGGCATAGATAACTAGAGGTAGTATGAGTGGGTGAAACACTTAGACTGCCACACGCACACTTTGACACACACATGTCTGATGTAGTGTACAGTTACAACTTTCATCTTACCGGCTGTTAATGCACTCAATCCTCAGGTTCAGGCTTTGTCGTGCTGCAGTGTGAAGTGAAGAGTTGCTTGTAGAGATGATTTGCGCTCTGCTGACTGTAATTACTAGTCAGAAACCCGCAATGACTTTGTTGCACTCTGGGATGCCTCCTGATTCACTTTGTGGCTCTGCATGCGCCCGGTTCATTTAGATGAGTGAGTGAATGTTTAGGCTGTGTTTAAAGACTCCTGCAGCTGCCACATGGATTGATAAGAGGGACAGTAGAGAAGGATAGAGGCATTTATTGATGTGTTGTGGCTCAATAAAGTAAAAACCAAGACATATAGAAGTTCTTTGCTATTTGAAAGTAACTTCTGAGGAAGGGTTCTATAGTAGCAGTAGGGTGTAGGGTGTCTCGTCCCTCCTATGAGTCTAGCTTTCAAGCTTGTTTAGTAATGAGCATGTAGCACACACTCAAATCTGAGTGGGCAGTTATATTCTGACAGAAATAGAGGATTATTAGCCATATAACGTTGTGACCATCCAAGATAGACTAACCACAAGCTATGAGATTGTGCAGCAATGGTATATGCTCTTGTAGAAGCCACAAGTCTGTATGATATCAACCTTGTTTTAAGAAGAACATTTTTTATTCACAATCTTATGGAACTAGTAGAAATGTCCTCATAGCATTTCAGAGCCTGTACTTTTTCACTCTAACCTGAGTAAAGAAGTAGAATCAGAACTTCTTACCTGTACTTCTACATTAGTAACAAATGTGGGTGCTTTTGCCAACTCTGACTATGTTACAATAGTAACAGTACAGTACTTCAACCTGCATCCAGGACATGGACAAACTATACACCTGAGCCCATCCACCACGCTCTGCTACTGCCAGTCAGCTTGCTACTCCCTCACTACAAGTGGGGGCCAGCCACCATTCAACAAAATCACAACTGTTGTCTTGGCTCTTTGGTTGCAGACTGAAAACTCATGTTAAAATTGCAAATATTTCTCTATCTCATATTGTTTCTAAATGTAGCACTTGACGCAGTTCAAAATATTTGATGTGACATTGATTCATTGATTTTTGGGATGCATCCTTACATTTTAATGCACTTATTGTAAGTTGCTTTGGATAAAAGCGTCAGGTAAATAAATGTAATGAAAAGCCTCTTTCAAAACTGGACTAGATCACTGCTTTAATGGCAATGTCAAGTTTTACAAAGAAGCTTTCTTTTAAATGTGCAGTGGAAGGAATAGAAAATCTGTGCATTTCTGTTCTTGACAGGCCTTTGGACCCCATCCCCCCAATTTTCTACGATGTCAATCTACTTGCCACTCAGAATGTAATTGTCTGTAGTCATCTAATTTATCCATTGTCTCCACAGGTCATCTTTGAAGCGACCATTTCCGAGGAGCGACAGGGCTACATTGCCTTGGACGACATTGTGCTGCTCAATTACCCCTGTTGTAAGTACCCGTTCTGCACTGTTCATAGCCTACCTGCTGACCTTTACTCATCTGGGGAAAGTGTCTGGCTGTACAACCAAAGCCAGAAACGGTTGAGTTCCCGGAAGCTCAACAGTGTCTTGGAGGTAATTGAAGACTATGAGGCATATATACCTGGTACTTGCCCAAGTGTCACAGCTACAATAACACAGCAGGAGGCTTCTCTTTTGTCCTGGCAGAATGGCTGACCTTTTCTTCCTCTGACCGCTATGCCCCCAGCCAGGTGCTTTTAAGGCTAATGTGATGTTACATGCAGAAAAGAACAGCCAGTGGTTGTACTGTGATGCTCTCTGGGAGTTCTTTTTTCTCTGTGATCATGGGATGGGGGGTCAGGGGAAAGGAGCTTTAAGAGTGCTGGTGATGTTACATTATGTTCTGTTCTGTTATGCTTACCATTATACCCCCCACAGTCCTTTGGTGTACAGGAGGATGTTGCACCTGTCATAAGAAACCTTTTTCTTTCACTACTGTGCTGTTTCCAAGATTATAAGCTCTATTGAACGCCATAGACTAAAGTTAAACCTGACCTGATTGATCTGCCTGCAAGTAGTCATCATTGTAAAAGCTGCGCTGACCCATGCTGACAGAAAGAGACAACATAGTGCCAAAACAAAAAATAATATGATTAAATTAGAAATTGGGTTATTATATGTTTTTTATTAAATAATAGCTTTATCCATTTAACAGTAAGTGGTTAGACCAATTATTGTTTCCAAACTGTGATATAATGCAGAGTGTTGATTACATAATTACCCTATAATTGCTCAGTTATACACTGACTGGTTGTTGGTGGAATTCCATTAACCTAGATTGAGTATAATACAAGTTTTAATTAGATTCCACACATAAAGTTGATTATGTTATTGTTGACATTATTATTAGTTGATGTAATATCTGTTCTATCTGAGTTTGTTTTGCATCATGGTGGTCTGATTTTAGTTTCAGAGGCAGAAATATAATGAAATACCAAACTCTTGTAATGTTTAAAATGTTTTGTGGCATGTATTCGCTCAAATGTATTTATTAAAGCTACACTAATCAATATTTAATGTTAACAGTGGATTAAATGACTAATGGTTATGTGAAAGATGTTTGAAAACTCTGTAGTAATCCTCCATTTTACCTCTTTTACCTAAAGCCCGTACAAAGAATTTTCATTTTGTGTTGATTCTGGCGGCCCCTGTGGACAAAACCACTTGTGTTTCCTTCGCCTCATTTAATGGATTACAAGGGGAATACGATCGGATCCAGACATTAAGAATAACTATATAGAAATAACCAATCTTCTTGCTGATGGTCTTGTTTGCTTATGTAGGTCATATAGGGCCATCAGTAATAAGTTTACAGCATTAAAACTGTTTTCAGCAAAAGCTGAAACCCACTGTAAGCACCAAATGGCATTTTGCTACTATCTGGTGGACGTAGTGGAGCATCTAGCAACTAGATCCAGAGCACAGACCCAGATATTTTTGTCAAAAGTCGATGGAAACCAAAACAGAACAAAAAGGATGCTAATGTTGTTCTAGTGCTGCCAAATTTTTTTGCTTACTCTGCTGCCCAGATGTGGCCAGAAATATAAGTTCATGCAGCTTTAAACATTGCTGTCATGTGTCAACTATCTGCAGCCTCAATCCAACAATACTGACATTGTTGTTGTTCATCAACCTAGCATTTATGTCCAACCTTGTTGCTTAGATCCACACTGGCCTTCTGTGAGAACACTAATATTGTTTTTTTTAGCTCCATAAATGTGGGGAAATGTTAATGAATGATAATGTAGGGTATTTATGAGCTCATGAAATTCAGATATCCTTTTCTGGCTCTATTGAAAAATCAGGCAGGCCGCATAATATAAATCATTGAATCCTCACTGGGAAACTGGAACTGAAATAACCCTTTCTAAAACCAGCAAGGTTCTATTATTTTATTTTTTTCCTTTCTTAACCCAAGCTCATCTTAAAGTTTGTCACCTGCCCTCTGTCAACTTATCCTCTATGGATAAGGATGCATTTCCATGGTGATTTCGGATGGGTAGCATGTGACTCAGGCTGAGTTTACGTCAGTGCAGATGGTGGCGCCTGGACCCTCACCATGCCTATTAGCTCATACTAGGGGACAGTGTCCCTGCCAGAGGCTGCGTTATATAGGTATGCACACCATAAATACATGAATCATAAAGCACAATTAATGCGTACTCAACCATGCATTTATACACTCATCTACTCACACAAACAAAGGCCAAGTACAGAAAGTGCCTACATGTGCACAATCACGTATTCTTTTGTACCAGCTGGTGTAGCTGCAAGAGCAGTCACCCTTAAAAAACCCACACAGTCACACAAAGATGTAAGTAAACATTAGTAAGCCTGCATGAATTCCCCCACAGACAGCAAGAATAATGGTATGCACCCTGAGGAAAGATTCAAGTCAAAGGCAACTGCTATTCACTCTGCATTCCCACTCATTTGACATTCACATTGCTTTCCTCTGGAGTCCATGTCTTTATTCTAAACACGTGTTTCAGTCAAGACCATTCCATGCTGCATCACGACTAAGAGGCAACATTATTAATTTAAAGAACCAACTTCTCAGACAGTCGGAATACATTTGAGACTAAAATCACCTTGCTTCTATTTATGTTTTAGCTGTATTAATTAGGGCTAAACAGGTCACACATCCACACGAGTGGGCTCTTAGATTTTAAATTAAACTTTCTCTAACTATTAATGCAACTGCCTCATCCTCACATGACTCTTCCTATAATTGGGGCTGTGAACGCTTGTCTTTAAAGGATGATATGAAAGTTGATGCTCATTTCCTCCAGACAAAATACCTAACTGGAACCATAACAAACGTCTGCAGGGTGTATACTTTGCCAGTTTTCACTCTACTATCTTTACCTCCGGTCTACAGAATGTGTTAGACATACAAGGTTTACAGATGGGAAATGAGTTGGGTGCTTTTGTTACTTTGTAATTTGTTACTGCAGAGCCCTCTCACTCTGCTTATTGGATGGATAGAGCATGGAAAGGACAGCAGAGAGGAGAGAGAAAAATGAGCAATGGCTAAAATGTGAGATGCAATTTCCATCATCCCATCCTCATCCAGATGTTGCAGTTGGTTACTGTGGAAACCAAGCATGAAAGTGCGTGTTGTGTGAATAGTGCCGGCCTCTGCATCAGAATTTAATTTTCATCCCTCACATTGGTGTCCAGTAGAAACAATTTGCCAAGAACATATCCTGTTTACACCACAGCAGGATGTCCAGTTATTGGGGTCCATCTTTTATATGATTGCAGTTATTATTTTTCTCATTATAGCCTCATCTTGTTTCATTACCTGAGAAATATTTCCAGTGTGATGTAGGAGGGTTTAAGTCACCGTGTAAAACCAGAATGTGGTTAACTTGCTTGTTAGTCATTCATATGGTTTTTAAATTATTTTATTCATAGGGTAGCCATGTTTTCATTGTTTAAAAGCTGTTTAGGAGATGTAGGTTCAATGAATTAATTGGAAACAGAGAGCAAATGAATGGATTTATGAATGGATTTCTAGGGAAAATAGCAAATTTCATAGTTGAGAGATTCAATTTAATTCAGTTTCCTTTATATAGAGCCAAATCATCACAGAAATTATTTCAGGCCACTTTTCCTACAGAACATTTCTAATGTACTCTTTATAGGTCTAGACCAGGGGTTCCCAAAATTTTCATGTGAAGGAAGCACATTAGACCATAGACCCCCAATTTTAGAGGATTTTGTCTTAAGGAATCCTGTCCTATTCATTACTTCTTCTTCTAAATTACTGAAGGTGGAAGGATACTGTAAGTAAGCTAACAATAACTAGCCACAGACTATTTGATATTCATTATGAAGCTTTCTAACTTTTTAGCTACAGTTGGTGAAAAAACTAGCAGCAGAGAAAATAAGTTGATGATTTGGTACACATGAACACTTTGATATTAGGTAGGATCCAGACATTATCACAAAATATACATTTTAACCGTCTTTCAACAAGACATCAGTTGCTGTGAGTGCTAGCTATAATATAATACTGGCTCAGACATCCAAAAAATTAAATTGGGCAAGAAACAGGAACTATGCAGTGTTTGGCATGAAAACTGTCAAATTTAGTTATATTAGCTATATACAAAACAATACAAATACTGTTGTCCAAAAGTAACCTTATATACTCTTCAAAACTTTTTTTCTTTAGTCAGTTAACACAACAGTTTATGTTGTCTTATTTGTACGTAATGCTATGGTAATGTGAAAGAGTGAGAGAATCATTTTGGATGTAGTTTATGATACACTGTGCCAGCTTTTAACTTAATGCCAATGTTGGATGGTTAGAAATGTTTTGATATTCCAATTGTTAGATACGGGAAAGACCACAATACTTTAGTCTGAGTAATGAATTTTTGAGCTTGACATATAGCCAAGCACGCCATTAGTGAAATTACCACTTCAAAATAGTCAATAGAGATATTTTGACATGTCACAGTGGGAGGCACAGATATAAATAATACAATTAATAATGGCTGAATTCCATTTAACTACTTCAGTTTCAGGGTCCTGGTCCTGGCAGAATCATTGCGAACACCTGTGCCTGTCTTACTATGAGAAGTTAAAATGTCTGCTCTATTTTGGAGCTTTCTGACCAATAGGGAACCGGGTACATTCCGGTTCAAGCACTTAGGTCTGAACCGTTCAAAATTTGGTTTGGCCCAAATTTTTCTCGTGAACCAAAAAATAGCAGGTGTTCCTTGGCAACCAAAGTGGGTGTGTCATTGTGCATTGTGTAGCGCCCTCTGTTGATGATGCATTTGATTACAGTGTTTCCACTCAAAACTATTTTTTTTGACTGTTTCATGCTATTCCACTGATTGACATTTGGTGGTGGTAATGCACTATGAATTGTAGTAAGGTGCCAGAAGAAGAAGACTACTGGCTAGCGAGAAAATCCATCAACCTGTTTGTTAGACCTTGTTGGGATAAAATGTGTTTTAATGTCAATTTAAATATGTTTGTTTACAAGAAAACTCCACAGGACACTTGAAATGGCCACGATGTGGATGTATTACCACTCTGTGGGCTACCATATGTTGTTACACACATTGTGTTACACAAATGTAATGCTGTTTGTGTTTATTGAGAGTGGTATGACTAACTGTAGTGTACATCATTTGATAAACACAATACATTTCAACATACACATTCCTTATGCACGTCTTTATCTAAGAATGCAAATAGCAGTGTTCATTAGTCATTTGGTAAAATTAGACCTGTTTTACATCGCAGCTTTAGCTATTTCTTATTAGTTTAAATTTATGATGCAGTATTCTTTAGCTGGCATAGAAATAGAACAGAAAAGGATTCACTTGTGTTCTCCATGGGGTTTATAAGTAATTCAGACTCTAGATTCAGAAGATTTCTGATCAATGCTGGGAGAGTACAGTATTTGTTGGTGGAGAAAAACAATGTCTCTGTGTGATCGCAGGCAACTGCATCTCTGTCACAGAGAGATGGAGAATGGCTATGTGTGGATGGATGGGTGTAATCTCCAAAATGTTGTTTAGTCTCATATGCAGCCTTATGATCTGTATTCTCTTAATACACGTGGAAACTTCTGTTAATGGGGATGACTCAACTTCCAAAACAGGTTTGTTTTTAAGTGATAAAGGAATTCATTAAAGGTTTAATGACTTGTATTGAAGAATATTTTTGCAGGGTATGTGTGTACCGTATGTTCACATGTTCATTATACATGACTTTTTATGTGCTACAGCATGTGTATGCATTCATGTTTGTGAGGTTGTACGTATCTAGGCCGTGTGTGTAGTTATTTTCCGGGCTCTGAATAAATTACAGTTCACATCTGTGTGTTTAATATATTTAGACAGTGATGCTCGGCTCCAGATGTGCCACTTTCATCACCGTGTCTGTGTGTGTCTTGCGTGTCCTCTTTCCACAGACAAGGTGCCTCATTTCTCTCGGCTGGGTGACGTAGAGGTGAACGCCGGGCAGAATGCCTCATTCCAGTGTGTCGCTACGGGCAAAGTTTCCGAGATTGAGCCCTTCCTCCTGGAGGTGAGAACAAGTTGTTTTTTTTATTATCTTTTGCTTAACATCTCAGCACCTGGATAATAGAATGGGATTGGAGATTATAGGAAGAAGAAGCAACACTAAGGATAAAGCTGACAGTCTTATCCAGAACAGGTTACATGTGTGGGCGGCTGCTGGCCATATTCCCATTAAAGTCTTATTCAGGCTGCTGTTTACATGAGCTTTTCATACTGTGGCTGTGTCACGTGACCGTGACTGTTCCATGTCATGCTCAATGAAACTTGGCTGTTGCTGAGATTGAATTTGAGCCCTCGCCTCAGAGCGAGAAATGGAGCCCAGTGAAATGCTGTTGGGTGCAACTTCAGGTGCTGTCTTTATATTGAGAGACAGTAAAGAACTGGTGTCTCCTCCTCCAACTTGACACCTTGAAATGGCATCATCTTAAAGTACTGCCCAAAACTTTATGGAGTTGAACTTGTGGTATGGTCAGGTGTTGCATGTTCACTCTTGAAGTGTCTTTACAGCAAGTAGTTATTGAAGAACTAACAAAATGGTAAATACCATGTGATGAGTGGTACAATTGGAAACTTGATCTCCAAGTTCCCAAACTCAATAGCAACGTGTGTCTTTAAATCATTGTTCCTGCCCGGTGAGGATAATCCACAGACCTCGCTGTGAACACTTTTTGTAGAGAATAATTCTGGTCAGAGGTCTCAGTTGCAGATATCCCAAAACATCGTCAAAACCCGGATAGTGAAGTGGTATGGAAGAAATAGAATCTGTAGTTTATTTGAAACCCTTTAAAATATTTGTCAGCGTGTATGAAATAAAAACATTTTCATAAAAGCTTTAGTCTACCGTAATTGTTAAGTGATGATTAACAGCATTTAAACAAGCAATAGCTCTGACTGAGAGAGACTGATTGGCTCCCAGAGCACTGTGTGTTGGGATAAACATCATGTAGAAGGTGCTAACAAGGACTAAGGATCCCAGGTGTTATCTCCCACTATGATACACCACACCAGATAAAACGAGCAATTGCCACACCCAACGCTAATTTCTTTCCTCATCAGTGGTCCCATTGCTGATCATGAAGAGGACTACTCAGCCAGTGAAACAGTTCTTTAGTGTCTTCTCTTTGTATGTTTCCATCCGTCTGTTTACATGCGCATTCTTAATTTACACATTAAACACCAAAAACTTGAAATAAACAAATAGCAAAATTATTTTACATGTGGCTGTGGTTGAGAACTTGGTATATAGATTAAAACATGTGACAAATGTGCAATAGAAACAGACTTACATGAAGCATGTGACTGTCATGTTCCTCAAACATTAAACAGAGAAATGCCATATTTCCCTCATGTTATCCACTGGACTGGAGCCCTTTTAATTGCATCATCTCGTCATGCCCTCTTCCTCTGTGATGATTTAATGCCAACTGACTGGAGAATTGGCGCCACCAGCTGTTTATCTCAAAGAACCAACTCCAGTAATGGATGGAAACATGCATTCATTTGCAGATTTTCTGGAAACTTAGTTAAAATGCATTGCATTTGGATGGAAACTTGACCAGAGGCTCTGAGGGAGTTTTGTCAAGTCTGAAATAATTATTGAGGTGACATAAGTTACATATGTTGATCTTGGACACAACAATATTTAAATTAAAAGCCAGGAGGCTTTGAGGGTTTAATGAAAAGATGCATTAGTTGCATTGTGGGTGTAAGAACGTGAACGTGATTTGATGTATTTGGGTTGGGAGGGTTACTTTAAAGATGTCTGATACAACCACTAATTAAACTGTTCAAAAATGTAGTGAGTAACCTAATCCTAACAGATTGAAATAGATTGCTTTCCCTCCATTTTGGATTACCTCAGTACCAAATATACCAAAAGGAGGAAAAAAATTTAATTGAATACTGAGAAAAGAAATATATATATTATATATAGATATACTTATATAAAAAAAAATATATATATTTATTTATATTTTTTTCTTTTAAATCTGTCCCCCACAAGTTCCCCAAATCTGTGGAAGTACGACACTGAATCTCTGTTAAACTCCACAAATGGAGTTGCCTGATAACAAAGAGCTGGAGTCACCAACTCTGACCTTGCAACGAACTGTATGGTAGTTATTAAAAGAAATGGAAGCCATTATCTTAACCATCAGCATAATACCAGTAATAATATTGTAATTTGATCATGTTAAATAATGCAGTAGGTTTGTGGCTCTGCGTTTGTCTTTTAATGGTTGTGTTGTTGTGGGGAAATGAGTCATTCGAGGGTTTGGAAGATTATTAAAGTTTGTGCCTCCGCTTTTGTAGCTTTTTGATTGTGATGGCATTTAGTTTACCAAAGCCCCTAAAGTCATTTCTCTCATGCACCAACTGAAAATAGTTTTCAATTTTCTTAGTTTGAATATGAGCTAATATTAGTCTTCAAAAATCAATCCCTGAATGCCTCCACTCTTCCTCTGGCCTTGAAGCCTGCACATCTAAGTGCTTTTGAAAATGATGGCAGCAGGGAGAAGGCGCTTTGCAAATGAGATCTCAGTATACTTGGTGATCCATCCCTTGTGTTTCCCCCACCCCACCCCTCTCTCTTCTCTGAATTGAAGCCTTTGAAGATCATCGGCATGTGAAAGAGCCATTTTTTTTATCAGTTTCAGAGTTTGCGACTTTGTTGGCGGCGCTACGCAAACACACTTCTAAGCACGCACACACGCAGAGGATGCAACAACAATCAAACAAACAATGCGCGGCTTGTCTTTTGTAATTTGACAGTATGCTGCAGTGAACCTCTCTGCCTAAGCCAACACTCACTTCAGCTCCTTCCTACTTTTCTCATTAGAAAAAAAAAAACCCAGTAACAGCAGAAAATAGAGATATATCACAAACCATTACTTCCTTCTGTTCCTCCATTTGTTGTTCAGGGCCCGTTTGATCATCAACACTGACTCTGCTAATTGCTGCGTTCTCTTTGATCTCCCTGGCTCTGTGCAGGTCCTCTCTGGGCCAGTCTGCGGCTGCTCTCCTCCGCTCTTTCTTCTATTTAGGTATTCCAAGAAAATTGTTAGCATAATGTTTCCTAATCAATTAGCATCATATCTCCTCCGCTGTCCTCTGGCCCAAATTGCAGACGGCTGTCTCAGATGCTATTTACATCTTTAACATCAACGTGTTCTGAGTCCAAAGACTGAATTAGTTATTACACCAACTCTTAATTACGATATGTTGCGGGGCTCGCTGCCAGGGAGGAATGAAGGCAGACTTAGCAAATGCAGACATTTATTTAAAAGGCCGCAGGTGGATGTGGACGTTTAATGTTAAAAATCCAAAATGTGCTTGCGGCTCTCCAAAGAACCAAGTTCAAACCAAGTGTTGAAAACAAAACAAGTAGCAAACTAATTTAAAAAGTCCATGGAGCTTTTATAAAAGAAGAGATGGATTATATTGGTACCAAAGCTAAAGTTAAAATTAGTTATAATGTGTAGCTTTAGGCAGTAGCACCCAGCCACTGTACATCTAATTTCATATTTTCTAACAGTGCTTCTTTTCCCCCTATCCCCCTAAACCAATTCAAAACATGCAGATGTCAAAGCCACTTACTTGTAAAAAGCGTGAGCTGGGGACAGTTTACATAATAATCTGCTTATTCTGTGAGAGAGCTGCATATATTGCAGCACGCACCTGGAACAGCTCATTGCGAGTGTTGGCCTCTGATTTCCTGTTCCACTGGTTGAGCCAATTGCCAGTGTGCCTGGAGCGCTGACACATTAGCGTGGCGAGAGATGAGGAGATGTCAGCTTGAGTTCCCTGTGCTGGAAACAGCAGCCCGGGAGGCCTGTGTCACCAGCCTCGCGAGCAAAAACACTGTTGTTACTGGTGACATTTATCACGTATTTATTATCTCGCCATCCCATGCAGCTAATTTCAACCCTCCTTTGTCCTCCTGTGTGCCTCTCAGCCATGTCTAATCACTTGAATAGACTTCAGGTAAACGTGTGGTTGGGTTGTGGTGCTCATTGCTGATTTCTCTCTGTGTGGTCTTTGTCTGGCTGTCAGCGGAGAAATGGTGTGGTGCTGGACACTCCCCTGCTGTCTCGGTTGAGCCATAAACGGCTGATGGCAACTTTCCAGGTGGAGGCGCAACGTGGGGAGCAGGACCTCTACCGCTGCATCACCCTGTCCTCCAGGGGCGCCACCGTCTCCAACTTTGGAGAACTCATCGTCAGAGGTACACTAGATTTAGGAACATTTTATTAGTGTTGGACAAGTTACATTAAAAATGCACATGACATCTGCACAGAATTATTGGGCATATAGATAAACTAACACTTTAACCCCCCCAAAAGTTCTTCTATTCAGGTGAAATACATAAGACACAACTCAGTCAACTTAGAGGTGCATTTTTTAACTTTGGACCAGGCTAGCTCTTTCCCCCTGCTTCCAGTCATAATGCTAAGCTAGGCTAACCACTGGCTCCAGCTCAGAAACTTACACTCCTTTAAATAAACCAACAAGCAATCACAATGTCTCTTGTTTCCTATTTTAATAAATCACGAGATAAAACGCTCTGTAGGCAGGTGTAGCCACTGCATCAGTCAACAACCCTCTCTCCGTTCACACACACACACACACACACACGCACGCACACTTTCATGTGATTAATTAATTTGATGTTCGGTGGGTTGATAAGGGTCATATTATCCATCATGGCTGAGTTTTTTTAGGAGAGAATTAGTTATACAATTATTCATGCAAATAAGCTCTTATTCAGCATCATTAGAGTAAAAATTAAGAATTTACAGCATTCAAGAGTCTCTCTCTCTCTCTCTGTCTCTCTCTCTCTCTCTCTCTTTCTCTCTCTTTCTCTCTCTCTCTCTCAATGATGTGATTAAAAGATTTTTATGACTCAATGCTCCAGCAGAGCAGAAATAATGTTATTGAAACTGTAAAACAAAAAAGAGAAAATCAGTGACAGAAATCCTTGACTTCTCCTTTGCTAGCATGACTCAGCTCTTTTCAGCTGGAGTGTTTTTTTGAGGGCAGATTATCATCTGTATTTTTTTGTTCTTTATAAGCAATAACAATCAGAAACAATATCAAAAAAACTAATTCTAACAGGATTATATAATAATGTATATATTTAGATGTACAGCATAATGACATTCTTTATTGCAGTGCCCCCGACACCGATCGCTCCCCCCCAGCTCCTGCGGGCAGGGCCCACCTATCTGATCATCCAGCTCAACACCAACTCCATTGTGGGGGATGGACCGGTCATTCGGCGGGAAATCCAGTACCGGGCCAGCCAGTCCATGTGGACGGAGACTCACGGTGTGGGCTCACTCACATATAAGGTGTGGCATCTGGAGCCGGACACTGAATACCGCATCAGTGTCCTGCTCACCCGACCCGGGGAAGGGGGCACCGGAGCACCTGGTCCCCCTCTGATCAGCAGGACAAAGTGTGCAGGTGAGTCGGATCAGGCACTATATCAGACTAAAATCTACACTTCTATGACAATGAAGCAATTTAGAGTCTTGGTTAGAAACACAGAGACAAAGCTGCTCCGGCACAAGACATGATCTCATTGGTTGGGATAAACCTCATTGGGCGGGGCTTAGATTAAAACCCAGTGAAAAACACATGAGAGGAGGAGGCTAATATTGGGAATCAATCACTGAGAGCATTTTTGCCTCTATAAAGCCCTACCTCTAAGAAATACCCAGAATTTGCCCTGACATTAATGATAACTTTCACAACTGATTGATCTGTTGATTCTTTTAATCAATGAATTGTTTAGTCTATCAATGTCAGAAATTAGTGATAAAAGCTAACGCCATAGTGACATTTTTAATTGCTTGTTTTGTCCAACCAATTGTCCAAAACTCAGACTTCTTCCTCGCTGTCTGACGTGTCTAACATATCCCTGGTAGTTATAGCAACAGGCGACCAATAGAAACACACCATTACCTAAATAAAATGACAGATTTCTCTGGGTTTGAACATTGGTGGAAACATGTGGGATGATGGAAGTTCACAATTGAACAAAATATATAATATATGTCTAGTCATTTTTAGACATTTTAATGTGGAAATATTACATATTACAGATTTAAAGTGTCAGCACAAAACACTTTTCAGAGTCTGTTCCCGCTCTGATTCTCAGAGATTCACTTGAGTTGTGAGTTCCAGCTGGGAGCTGCATCACTTAACAACTTGTAGTTTGCCTGCAGCCACTGAGAACAGAAGGTGTGTTTGTCGTCATTGCGACACACTTACCTCTAATAAAAACACATATTCTTATATGAGGAGGTATGCTTTTGTCTGTATTCATTTACATGCGAGACAAGGATTGTGGTAAAAACAACAGATAACGTGTGCAGATTCGCAGTTGAAGCACCACACCCTTGGGCTAATGGCTGGTCTGAACCCGGCTGTAGAGGAAAGTTTAACTCAAGAGCTTGTGTAGCGTTAAGGTTCTCATGTCGTGCGAGCGGAGGACAGGGTCCTCTCGCTAGCTCTCATCTGTGTTTTAGCCGCAGTGCTGCTCATCCGGGTGAAAAAGGCACCCCGCCACTCTGTCAAGTAGACAGCATGACGCCCCTGTCACCTGCCACACTCTTTGATCCACTCTCGTCAGTGTCTTCCACTCGCCCACCTCCTGTCAACTCCCATTGCTCAGATCTGCAGCTTTATCCCCGGGGAGAAAGCAGCAGACAGCAGAGGCCCTGTGACACAAAACTCTGGATGAATTTGTCTCCCTAATGTGTCACACAGAGCCATTTCTTTTAGCACAGCAACTCCTCTTTTTGGACAGTCGTTGAATGTGACATTTCATACTTACTGGTGCACAGGATTGCAATCCCATGGGGCCATTGTTGAGGGTGGCCAACAACAAAGAGGCCCAGTTCAGATGCTACAAATAAGCGACCTGGGCATGAATGCCGATACCTACCTTAACAGTCATGCTTTCTGTCTCTTGATTATTGCAAATATGTGCAGAATTCTTATGTAATAATAACATGTTTGAATTGGCCTAATCTTTAGTTTGACCAATTCCTGGTGAAAATTGGTAGTATTGCTTTCAGAACAGAGGTCCTTGTTAGATCATCTAACAGCATCTAACCCCCTTTTCAACACCATAAAGGAGAGGATCACGTATAAAAAACCTTACATTGATGTTCACTGCACACAGCGACTGGCCAGATATGAGGAGGTCTTACAGTAGGCACGTTTGGAAATTCTCTCTCAAGTTCTTTTTTAAATTCTTCGTGCAAGTACTATCTATCTATCACTTTTAATGTCAACCACCAAGTGTAAAACCATCAGTGCAGTCGAGGACACCCACTCCAAAAAGTGGAAAAAGAAACAACATTAAATATTACTACCCATTATTAAAAAGAAGAATTAAGCAATTAGTCTATTATTAATGAACACAATAGCTGATTCCTGTAACGTCGTAGTTGATAGTTAGTTTTGGTTTGTGTTCATTAAACTTAACCATCAATGGACTGTAAAATCACTACATGCTCCAACTAAACCTCTCTTTCTTTTGGTGACATTTAAATGTGTGTTAGGCTGTGTCTTTAGTATTAACATCCATATCAGCAGCATCTCTATCTGCTCTGCTCTGAGCCGCTGAACCTGCCACTCCCTCAATATTAAATATTTTGTAATCAAGATCATATGTCATTTCTTTTCTGATGTTCAACTAAATTATCATGAAATTGAACAAATCACTGGTATGTTGGCTGGTATCTTACAACATAATTGTTCCAATTTTAGGTCCTCAATCTTTGTCTTTGTCTCTTTTTATTAAGTAGAATTTATCTGGTAGATTAAAGGTTTTATGAGATTTAAAATCCCTCTGCCTGTGTTGCTATCGCAGCCCTTTCTGTGGTTTGTTTGTATGTCTGCTCCATGTGAAGCTGAGTAGATCGACTGAAACTGCTGTTTTTATCATCTACATTAGTGAATTAAGGATTTATTTTAACCAAACCAGAGTTGGTTATTGTTGAAACAGGGAAAAGACTAACAAGGACGGTTTCGGTGGGTTTTATTTGGTTTCTGTCCTGAAGTTATGATGTTATGATAAGCAAAGTATAATTACTGTACGTACTTTGACGGGTGCGTTTTTCCCCAAGGGTTAATGTTTGCTTATGCTGTGGCCATTGCAGCCGTTTTTACAATTGTTTTCCCATTTAAATATGTGAATTAAGGGTTGATTTTGACCAAACCAATGTTGGTGACTGTTGAAAAACCTGTGGAAAGACTAACAAAGTCAGTTTTGGTGAGTTTTTATTTTTCTGTCCTATTGTTTTGGTCTGAGATGCTGGAGCTCTAGTGCAACTTCCAATGGGAAGTGAATTTTGTATATATAACCTTTAAAGATTCTGTACTACTGTTTACATGTCAAGGATAGACACATATAGCAATAATACTTCCAAAACAACTGAGAGTTCTGATCTTTTTTGCAAGGCCAACCTCTACTCCTACCACACTTTGAAAAGGTTAAGATACCTGCAGAAACTCAAATGGCATAGGCATGTCACTAGTCCAAACCCCATGTGGTTTCAATGGTAAGTATCAGGGTGTGCACTGATAGTCCATCATAATTCCAACACAGCTCCTGGCAGGAGGGACAGGCCTCAGTGGCAGCTCACCGAGGCAGCTGTTAAAGATGAGGAGGATGAGATGAAATGTGCAGACCCATAGGGACTCTCCCTCATTCATCTTTTTCTCTTCCCCTGCTCATCTCTTCTGTGGCCTCTCTGTCCCTCCTCCACTCCCTCTGCCTCTGGCTAATCCCTCTGATTAGGCTAATCAAGCTGAATGTCAGTTTGGGGAAGGACTGGTGGAGGACTGGCGGGCGGAGAGGACAGGACAGAGCTGGCTGCGGTGCTGCTGTAATGATGAGTAATGGTGTCTTGGGCAACTGCACATCCAGTCAGTGGGCCTCTGGTGGCAGACCTGGTTTTAGCAGGATTAGATGGCTATATAGAGATCATATTGTTAAAAAAATTTGACATCCAAGAAACTAATTCTCGTGCACCTTTGATGGACAGATATCATACAATTTTTCAAAGGTATAATGTATGATTGACGATGCCATGGAAATGTTTTAGCTTTTATTAGTGTCGGCTGTGCAGACACAACTCAGCCAAACTCTGCTTGCTTCACCCTTTTGGGAAAGAGCAAACATCTTTCAAATCAGCAAGGACTCTAAGGACATTTTCCCATCTCGTCTCTGTCCCCTCAGAACTGATGTCTCCCTCCTGACATTGCTTCGTTCATTCACGCAGCAGCTTTTGATCTATGTTTAGTGAAACAGCAGGGCTGTAGCTATTGCTGCCCAGTCCAGCCCCCCCAGCAGTCTGCAGCTCTGCTCTGCCAGTCCATGCCAGGCTGAAGGCATTGCCCTCCACTTGGTTGTCTAAGCAGTACGCTTGAAGATTCTGGCCAGGCTACTGGACAGAAATAACCCTGTGTGCTTGAAACTGGACATTTTGCATGACAGGGACATTGAGATCTGCAATCACAGCTTTCACACATGACAGCATTAATTAGGCTTCAGCCGTTCACAATTGATTCTCTGCCAGAGCCGAGCACCGGTCTCTTACTGAATCTCATTCATGTTTGGAGGGATGGGAATACGGAATATTGTGTTGTATGCTACTACTTCAGGCAGTTTTATGTTTTTCATTGATTCACCCCTCTGTAACCTCGTAGTGCAAGCTTGTAAATTCAGCTGCAACTGTTGCTGCCTCCTTTTCCCCATCAGTATTCCTCTTTTAAGCTGTACTGGGAAAGGTTTTTAGGTAAAAATACCGTTGTCTTGTCAGCATAAACCACAAAATTGGGCTGCAACAGAGAATAGCATATCGTCCCCTCTAACTAAAAATAAACTGACAGTGGTTTTCCATCCCACTCATCCATCCATTTTCTTTTGCATCAATGTCCAGTGGCAGCACCTGTCTCTCCCCAGTCACGTCCTCTTGGGTGATCCCAAGATGTTCTTGGGCTGGATGGGATGTGTAGCCCCTGGGCCTCCTCCCAATCGGACATGCCCAGAATACCTCCACAAGGAAGAATTCAAGAGGCATCCTCATTAGAAGTCTGAACCAGCTCGACAGGCTCCATTCAAAGCGTAGGAACAGTGGTTCTACTGCACAATCCTTCGGGTTATCTAGAAATCCTCATGATCACCCTGCCTCTCAGGATGATGGTGAGGTACCCTGAAAAGGATAGTAGTTTTGAGGGCTTGTGTCTGTGGACCACAGGAGAGAGGGTTGAAATTTAAATTGACAGGCAGTGCAGCACCAATCCGCCCATCAATCTCATGCTCCATCTTACTTCACTTTTGGAAATCCCATCTCGTGAGTCAGGAACTCTCTCACTCAACTTCTGTGAAGGAATTTGCATCACATTTATGTGTTGATTGTTGCGGGCAAAAACCCTTGATTATGCGGCACGTTCTTAAAAGATGCGATGGAATATGCGGGATATTTATGCAATTTTATGCGATTAAATTGCGGGAACTTGCAAAAATTGCGGGAACTTGCGATTTGATGAAAAAGAGAATGATAATGATAATGACAATGACAATGATATGATAAGCAAGCATACTACATCACAGAAAGTGCTGGGAATATTTAAGTTCTCATCTTGTTTTATTTCAGACCTTAATAAACACATGGCTCAAACTTACAAAACATTGATGAGTCAAACAACTTCTGTAGCTTTACAAAAGGAACAACTACAACTTCTGTAAAAATGAATAAATAAAATATAAAAAAATAAAATGTGTGCTTCCTGTTTTACAGAGGTAGCTATACCTAACAGACATCTTCTGTTAAAATAAGTGCTTCCAAAGCACAAAGTGCAATCTCTTACTGTAACGTAAACGTACTTTGGCTGATTATGCATCGAAAAATGCTATTATGCAATCGCATAATAGCATTTTTCTGGAGGGACTGGTAATTTAAGTGTTCAGTAAACATGTTTAATGTGAAAGGTGTCACTTGTAGAGATGAAACCAAAGAGAATTATATATTTAACAATCTGAGACTTCACTGTCTTGGTGCGCTCTAACCACTCTGATCAACCTACTTAGCAGCTTCAGGCAGCTTACTTTAACAGGCTCTGAAAAACCTGCTGTATCCTTCCTCCCTAAATGCAGACAAAGTTAGTAACTAGCTTGTGAACATAGCGGAGCCTTTTGCATGTAAAGAGAGTTTTCAGTGGCGTTGGTAGAGACCAAAACAGAGCTAAAAGGAGAATGAATATTTTACTTATTTTTGTTGTGTGGTCAGAAAACAAATAAATGCTAATGAATGCAACTGTGTGATAAAACGTTCCTCATAACAATTTTAAAATATCACAAGGTGTTTATAGCTTGTTCTGCTGTGCCAAAGTATGGCTGCAACTAACAATTATTTTCATTGTTAACCTGTCATTTTTCTCGGTTCGTTCATTAGTTGTTTTGTTCGTAAAATGGCCCCAAAGCCTAACCCCAAAGATATTCAGTTTACTGTAAAAGAGGACTGAAGAAACCAGGAGATATTCACATTTAAAAAGCTGAAAATAGCCAATTAGAGTTTAGATAACATTTAGTTTAAAATTAAAACAATTGATTATCTAAGTAGTTGGCAATAGTTAATGACTAATCGAGTAATCGTTGCAGCTCTATCCCCAAGTGAGGTTATAATGTAACTCATAGACTGTAATGACTTGAGTTCATTCTTGACCTTGGGATCAATCACCTTACTAGCTCTTTCTGGGCTTTCAACCACATCTCACAATCTGCTTTAAATGAATGGAATATATATAACGTGGTATAACTTTAATTTTGAGTAAGCAGTGTTGCAATTGTATTACAACACAACATCATTTTGTAAAGTTAACCATTAAAAACAAATTGTGTTCAATTTACTGAATTAAAAAGAAATCTACATTAAATATACAAGCTATAATTAGAATATACATAAGCAGCTATATTGGTTATCTGAAATGAGTCAATTATGAAAAATGTGCATTTTTGCAAACTCATACAGTTACCAAAAGTCCAAATGTATCTCTGGTTTTGAGTAGTAGAAACAAAATGCTGTCAGTGTTTGACTGTTTTTCTTCTGTGGTTCCCTTGGTATCCTTTGCAGAAGCTAGTAAATATGAGCTCACTGTTTGCACTGCATTGACATAATTTCTGCTTCCTCTCAGAGCCCATGCGTGCCTTGCGGGGTCTGACAGCTACAGAGATCCAGCCCCGGCAGCTGGCCCTTCAGTGGGAGCCTCTGGGCTACAACCTCACCCGCTGTCACACCTACTCCTTGTCCCTGTGCTACCGCTACTCCATGCCAACAGGGGGCAGCGGAGGGAACAACGCCACCGTCCGAGAGTGCCTGTCCGTGGACCGTAACACGTCTCACTTCACCCTGAGGGACCTGCCGCCTTTCCGCTCGGTCCACGTCCGACTGGCACTGGCCAACCCCGAAGGCAAGAAGGAGAGCAGAGAGGTCACCTTCCAGACAGAGGAAGACAGTGAGTGGGCAGTTTTATTTTACCCTCTCATCCTTAGACAAAAGATGCAAGGGTTTGCTGGAATAAGGGAGTTGCTACCTCTGTGCAACTGCAGCATTATTATGGAAAACAGGGTTATTTTTTATGTATGCACTGAAACTTTTTATTGTCATAGTTGCTCAGAATCAGATCTCCTTTAATTTCTAGTTTTCTGTGCACACTGTTTCATGCTCAGATAATTATTGTGCACTGCTTACACAAATCCATGCCTTTAGTCATCCAGTACCACAGAAAAAACACAAATATTGACTCACAAAATAAGCTGGATCAGCGTAACTAAATGGAAGATCAGCCTTTTAAATGGAGACCAGTGGAACATTAATCAGCCCGTGCTGTGGCCGGCAGCAAAATGGTAAAATGATTTTGCTTATCTTTGTATTAATATTTTCCTGTGTACATCAGCAGATTAGGCATATTCTAATGCAAATTCCCAGAGAGTGGAAGTACAGAAGGTCAAACACTTATTGTTATGTAGAATAAGCAAGACTTTTCAGTGTAATTGAATGCCACTCAGGAATATTCTTGACCCAGTGGAGGGAGTGAGATATGATATGAAATTGGCACAATTTTTTTTTATTGCACCTTTAAAATGAACTTTACTGTATGCAACAACAAAAAAGAAAGATGTTGTTTTACATTCGTTTCTACAGCAACACTTGAAAAATACCAAGCAGCGGAGGAGATATGAGAAAAACCAACAGGGCTCTTAATTATCTCCACCTGCACATTGCTGTCTTGTAGGCAGGACAAAGTGAATTTACATAAATGGAGTAACATGCAGGATGTAGCATGGTGTAGTAATTTTATTCATTAGATTTGACTGGTTTAGAAGTGACAAGTTAAAACACATGTCAAAAAAAAAACAAGCCATGGTTGTTTTTTCTTCCCACTTTTACTTGATATTTTGAATGTCAGCACCAGTGGAAAGTTTTGCTTTTGAGCCACTGAATGCTAGTCTGACAGTATGACAGTCCCCAATCCCCCTGTCACAAGGAGAGCTGCCATCAACCCTCACAACTACAGTAATTGAGCCGCAGCCGGTGACATTTCCTCCTGCCTGCTTTCTGTTGGGCTCAACAATCAAACACCGCTATAGCGCTTTGCTTACACTGTGTCTCTGCTGTCAGGGATTCATGGATGCAGCAGGATTTTCTTCTCGTGTGGTTTTCCTAACTGAGCTTCAGCTTCTGAGGTTAACAAACTTACAAACAAAGAGGTCTCTCTGCTAACTTTTGAGAAGTAAAAGTCACAGGTGATTCATTTTTATGCTTTTTTCTTTTTGCATTGCAATAACAACCTACAATGATGTTCAAGCACTGCACATATTGTTTTTGCTGTACCACAGTAGCATGAAGCTAATTTGCAACTAGCACCCAGCAGATTTTTAAGGTTAAGTACCCTACAATAAAGCACAAAATAGAAATCGAACAAAATACAAGACAACAAGAAAAGTACACTTTACAGCAAGAAAAAAGAAAGCTGTTTTGGAAAAAGACTGGTTGGAAAATATTGAGGCCCGTATTGTCTTTATACGGATAATCTGGGTTTATAACAACTCAGGTCTTATTTTCACAGTTTGGGCCTTTCTTTTTATTAAAGTGTAACTACACCCATCAGTTCTGTTGGCTCCCTCTCTCTCAGCAAATTAAATAACGGCATCAGAGACCTGCAAAAGACAGTGACTTTAGGGGGCGTGGCCTCGCCACAGACCGGAGTGAGTAGCAGACTGACCACAGCAGTGTAGCAGGAACAGCGAGCTGTTAGTCAGAGCTAATGAGCAGCTGCTGTAAGAGAGAGTCCACTGGAGCTTTTACAGACACTCGAAGCACATTGGCGGTTGTTTGTTAAAGTTTCTGTGTGGTACCTGAGCTTGTGACTCAGAGAGGCTAACTGTGTGTGTGTCTGACTGTGTCAGTGTGGGATCAAGGTAAACATTGCAGTCCGGTGGTGTTTACTGCAGCCGTCTAAAGCACAAGTCTGAAGCACTGCACCAGAATAGAAAAAAATTTGCCTTAACTGCTGTGTATGATGTGTGTCGAACAGCATATATTTGAAAAGGAGCACAGCAGTTACACAGACTTTTTTTTAGCGCGTTAACACTGTTGCTTTATATAAATGCAAACGGTTGACTCTATCTCTGCATTTGTCTGAAAATGTAAAGTGTGATTTAAAACAGTTGAGGGCATTTTTAACCCACAAAATGCAGATTTTCATAAATTTGGTAATAATGTCAATTTGAAGACCAGTATTGATGTGTTTAATCATAGTATACTCATATACAGTTTACAGCTAAAAAAAAAAAAATAGGGGAAAAAAAATTTTTAAAAAAAAAAAACACAAAAAAAAAAAAAAAAAAAAAAAAAAAAAAAAAATTTTAAAAAATTTTATAAAAAAAAAAAAAAAAAAAATTAAAAAAATTTTAAAAAAAAGAAGAAAAAAAAAAAAAAAAAAAATAAAATAATATTTTTTAAATTTTTTTTAATTAAAAAAAAATTTTTTTTTTTTTTTTTTTTTTTTATTTAAAAAATTTATTTAAAATTTAAGAGGAATAATATTTTTGTGTATGTATATATAAAAAAAAAAAAAAAAAAAAAAAAAAAAAAAAAAAAAAAAAAAAAAAAAAAAAAAAAAAAAAACCTCAAACCCCAACCCCGTATTGGGGGGGGGGGGGGGGAAAAAAAAAAAAAAAAAAAAACAAAAAAACCCCCCCCCCCCCCCACCCCGCCAACCCCAGGGGGGGGGGGGGGGGGGGCCCCAAACAAGTGTAAAAAAAAACCCCCCCCCCCCCCCCCCCCCCCCCCCCCCCCCCCCCCCACCCCAAACCAATTTTTTTTTTTTTTTTTAATTTTTTTGCTTCTTTAACAGAAAAGGAACATTGTGCAAACGTAGTTTAGTACATTTGGATTGAGCTGTAATTTCCTGTATCTTTCTGAGTGTTCCTTTGTTTTATAATGGCAATATGATTCACTCACATATGATTCATACAATATTGATGTAGCCAGGTTTATTTTGGAATCCTTTCAGGTAAGAAACAGTTTTAATCCACAGTCTGTCATGAACTTCACTTACCATGGAGGCAGGCATACAGTCAACGGCACTTCAAAGCCAATTTGAGCAACATCTTTTCACTCCCCTGCACAAAACTTATTTAACACTCCTAGTAACATATTATTTACCACAGAGCAGCTGAGCCAACAAGCCGATGTGAATGCTTATTTATTGTCAGAATTTAGTAAACTGTGTGGCACTTCAGTTCTCCAAAAAAGTAGGTGTACTCCTTTAAGCAGATGCATCTCATTAAGCCGAAAAAAAGGCAGAGAAGTGCTCAGGCAGTTCACAGGTTGGATTACTTTGCTGTTTTTCTGTCAGTAAGGTGCTAAAGAAGAAAAATCGACTGTCATCCTCCAAGACGCGGTGCTCTGTTATCAGACAGTAGAAGCCAGAATCTCAATTCATCCTGAGGGCTGGGAGTGAGCCTGTCCACAGTTTCCTTTCATCACCTCCCTTCTGCTCCATCTTTCTGGTCCCTCTTCTCCACCCTTTTCACTCTGTCAAATGTGGTTTTACCCCCTGGTATGCCCGTGCACAAGTCCATTAACTTGAGACCTGAGCTGAGTGTTTGTTTCAGCGAAGGTTGTTTTTCTCTCCTGCTGCAGTTCCTGGAGGCATCGCTCCAGAGTCCCTGACCTTCACCCCGCTCGACGACATGATCTTCCTTAAGTGGGAGGAGCCCATAGAGCCCAACGGTCTCATCACGCAGTACGAGGTAGGATACCTTGTTAGTCATGCAAGAAAAATCCCCAATCCGCAACAATACGGCTGCCTTCACATCACACACTAATCCTCTCCAGGTGTAGGATGTTATTTTGCCCTTGCCAATATCTATATTATTCATCCTCCCTCAGTATAATGACTCAAATCAAGGAAAAGTCTCCTCTGCTCCCTTTAAAGACTGTACTGCTTCCCCTCTTCGGTTTCCCCCAGGCTTGTTTTTCTTGCCCAAATGCTGGTAGCGCACATGAGCCTGAGCCACTAGTGGGGAGGACCCACTTTTCACAGTTCATGGGATTTACTGTACATGTTCATATGGTAATGAAGCTGAGGCACAGACTTCGGGCTGTAATTACATGGGGGACAACCACTCTAATTACTTATTTGCCTAAGAGATGCCTCCACAAGGGGGCAACTTTAAGTGTTTCTAATTAATTATTGATGGCCCCGTATCAACCCAGAGACCTTTGTAGTATGGAGCTTTGGAGCCTTTTGCTGCAAGTAGATGTGTGGACCCACTATGGCTGAACACATGGTCGCCTGGTTGGGAGAAAAACTAGTTTCCATTCACAAGACGAAGCTTGGAAAGTGAGGAACTAGGCAGAGAGTTGAGTGGTGCTGTAACCTTGCAGCGCATACTGATAAGGTACCCTTGCCCCTAACCTCCAAACTACTACAGATCTGGATGTGCAATACTGGATTTCTGGGGCAGATACCATTATCAGTGATTGAGAGTCAACAAACTAACAACATATTGGCCAATATCTGTGTGTTACCATATATGGGATGACACCTCATACACCCCTGACGAACTATACATCACTTGTCAAAAGGTTTCTTATATTTTTAACAGGAGTGCAAACAACAGTAACACTGTCTGTAATGGCCTCTACACCTTCACTCACTATGAGCCCCACACTATTTCCACTCATCGAGTTGAATAAACCGTGGTGAAAAATCCATAAAACCTCCGCTGCATGGTCATTGTTGTCATAGAAACAACAGCTATGCTGAAAAAACAAGCCCTCATGCTAACATCTGCCGATAACATCATGAGCTTAAAGATGTGTTCAGACAGAAAGCAAAGAAACTTGCATCATTCGCACAAATTTGACTCCTGGACCGTTTTTTGCTGTCCATGTTTATTTGCCCCCATCTGTACAGACACTAGCTGTAATGTTAAGCTAGCCAACAATGGCCACACTGACTGTATTTATGCAAGTGCTCACCAGAAGCTCCACTTGTTTCTGTTATTGTCCTCCTCTCCTCCCTGTACATCTATGAAGCAGTTTCACAATGCCCCAGAATAAGTAAATATTGGTCACTCAAGTTGAAACATTTTAAACTCACGCAGATGTGTCTTCACATTTATTTGAAATGTCTTTCTTCTGACTCTGTATGCAGTTGCACCGCAACTAAAATGTTCTTTCGGAACACACAGTAACATGTTTGGCAAAATATATAATAAGAAATGGACAGTTTTTTTTTTTGAGTAGTTCATGAGTGTCCTTTGGGTGTCTGCCGAGACAAAACCTCAGGAAAAAAACAACATAATGACAATAACATTAAAGCTGAACATTTGGAACAGGATGTGTCCAGCCCCATTGTGTTTCTCAGCTGAACAGACAAAAACCAAATGCCATTGCCATAGGCACATATGTTCAAAAATTATTATTTATTAATTAATACTATTCAAAAACTTTAATACTATATTAGAGGAAAACATTTCACAATGTGATACATCTGTGATAAGCTTAAATTGGCCGATAATATCAGCTATGTTGTTATATCAGGCTGAAATGTACAATGCTTACAAGGGGACAACACCACATAAAGGGCTGGGGGTCACCATATGAAACTTATGGGGAGACAGAGTTATAGTATTTTTAGATAAAATACCAGTCATCCATAAAGCATGTCCTGTGGCACCTCTATGGGTCAAAAAATATGTCACATTGTTCAGACCTGTCATTGTATGGCCACCCACACACCATCCATCCATTTATTCATCTATTTAATAAACTGCCAATCCTGTTCAGGGTCACATCACACTCCCAGACAAACACATTCACACTGATGCACTTGCAGCAATTAAGAGTTTCTAGTTTCAGCCAACCTTCAGTATATTTCTCTGGACTGTAGGAGTAAATTGTGGCACCTGAAGGTAAATAACATGAACCCAGAAAGACCCCAGCCAACCGAGTCAGGGTCAACCCAAAGAACTCCTAACTCTAAGGTCTTACTGCTGAGTGAACAACCAGCCATGCCACCCAGACAGTATAGTTTTAGCATTGAAATATGGCCACTAGAATGAAGAATGGGAAATTTTACAACAAATCTGGCTGATTTCCTCAGTTTCATGAATCTTGTTTTACAGACTTGAAACACATTCATCAAATTGAATTGAAAAGTGTATATAATACAGCAATATCATGCTGGTCTTCATTCATATTTGTCATCTTCAGCACTTGTTATTATTTTCTCTGGCTCTACTTTATCAGCTAATCCAGAAAACTGTGTAAAATCAGGCCAACGGTGCTGTAGAGCAAGGATGTGACACAGAATCTACCTGAGTCTGATTATCAGTGGCTAACTGCAGCATAAGATTTATTAGATCCGCGCTGTGAGACGACATCTTTTTGCTGTAGTCCGAAGATTAATTGAGAGGCGTTTCTCGTGAGAGAGCCTTTAAATAAAATGCCATCTAAATTCAATCTCTCAGGTGGTGTGATACATAAACTATAAGCCGTGTGAGTCATATAATGGAGAGTACAGGCTTATACAGTAGGATTTGTTCTTACCTAAAAATAAAAATATATAAATAAATAAAAATTGTAAAATACTTACTATGACCTCATATAAACACATGCTAAGGTGAAAGCCAAAAATCCGACTTCCAACAAAGTTTGATTATTTCTATAAACTGAAGAGCTCGTAATGATCCACAGTTCCTTTTTACCAGAGCTACAGGGATTGCAATGTTGGTAAGTCGGTCAGTCGGTCAGTCCACCAATTTAGTCCAGAATTAAATATGGTACAGATACTCATGTCCCCCATATAAAGGATGTTAAGAACTTTGTTGATCCCCAAATTTTCATCTAGCTCATCATTAAAATATGTTCTCTCAGCCTCAGCTGTACTTTGTGTTTAGTGCTAATTAGTAGGATTGTGTGAGTATCTGGTACAAATAATGAACTTTTTGTGCGTATCAGATGTGTCAATATTTGTACTCATAAATGTAGCAACTTTTATTTCAAAACCTGTAAATAGTTCACTTACTCTTGTGATCAAAAACATGGGGCTGTTAGTTTTCTAATAAATATAGCATCTTCTGATCCATCCATATCAATTTCAGTCCACTTAGCCCCACCCACTTCCTGTATAAGCACCACCCATGTCTGATTTAAGCCCGGCCCACTCTGAGTACAGATACAGATCATTTAGTTGGTTGAACAGATACAGACAACGGGGTACTCGCTCATCCCCTACTAATGAGCAAACGTTTGCATAAAAAGATGCTAAGCTAAGATCGTGAACATGGTAAACATTACACCTGCTTAACATCAACATGTTAGCATTGTGATTATGAGCATATTAGCCTCATTGTGTCTGATGGCTGTATACTCTTGTTTTTAATCGGTGGCATCTCTTCTCCATCTCCAGATCAGCTACCAGAGTATCGAGTCGTCGGACCCAGGCATTAACGTGCCAGGTCCTCGCCGTACAGTGTCCAAGCTGAGGAACGAGACATACCACATGTTCTCTGGCCTGCATCCTGGAACCACATACCTGGTGTCGGTCCGGGCCCGAACCGCCAAGGGGTTCGGCCAGACAGCGCTCACCGAGATCACCACCAACATCTCTGGTGAGGCCTGAGTGTGTGTAGTTTTGTGTGCGTGCGTGTGTTTGCATGTGATTGGGTAATGTCAAAGTTTGGTCTTACAATAATGACATATGATGATAATAATGCAGAATTCAGTCAATGCCACTTTAAAGAAAAATAACAAAAACTATGTTTTTATTCAAAGCATTTGCAGACGATAGCAAATAAGACTAAGTAATGACTTGTAATATCCCTCTTTTGAAGAGCTTTTGATTAAATTACACATATACTTTGAAATTATACAAATTATCTTCATTTTCTCTTAGCCGAACAGCTTTCAGACAAGCACTGCCTTCGTTTGATGAGATAACAGCAGACCTGAATTATAGTGAACTGCAAATGTTCCGTTTGAATGGTTTGGGTGAAAACAGCTTTGTTCAGCCAACAACACCGCAAACTGTGAGTCTGTGTTTATCATTCAAAGGCGACGCAGCAGCTGAGAAATTAGAGCAGCAGAGTCTGTGAAAAGGTTGCCGGTATGGATCTTGTGATCGGTCTGGAGAATGTGTCTGTAGGGAATATGAAACACTCTCATCTACAAATGGGGATCTGCGAACTGTTTCGCTAATTGTGTTTACTCAGATGAATGTGATGTTTTCCCATAAGAAAAATTACCAGGAGTGAGTAGACTGTGTGTGTATGATATGGCTTTTTCCAGGAATCCATATAGAAATAGTGAAAAGTAGGCTTCCCAAGCAGGTCACCAGGTATCATTTCCTCCTTTTTTCTTATTTCTGGAGATACATCAATACAAACATCTTGATGCCGCCTGAGGAAGAGTGCTGAGAAGCTGCTATTCCAAGCCTTTTTTGTGTTGCTCAAAATATATGGAAACACTTTGTCTGAAAAAGTTCTGACGTAGCGAATATTTAACTCACATGACTGATGAGCTGTGGATGGAAACAAGCATTCATTTGCATTTTCTTTTGCCAATTTACTCAAATTTTGGTTCAAATTACACAATTACTGTATGCATCTCATCCACACAAATCGTTTTGAATAAAAGCATGATTATACGGATCTTCGGAAACTGTTTTGAGTATTGATGACACATCGGTCGTCTGATACAAGCACTGATTGATATATTATCACGTTTAAGACCCAGATGGGACTGTCCTCTGAGTATATCAGTAATGATCTAATTCTGTATGAGCCTAAGTGTAGTCAGAGATCTTCAGGTAGGTCCATTTTAGAGATTCCAAGGTCTAGATTGAAAACCATGGGAGACCGGGCCTTTGCTGTCAGGGTTCCGTCAGGCTGAAATGACTTGCTGGAGGAAATCAGGCTAGCCACATCACTTAATTAATTCAATTAATTAATAATTGCTGTGTATGTCTAGTAATAATAATCTATTCTATTGAGATTTCATCATGGGTTTTGTTTTTACTTTTATGTTATTTTTAATGCTTTTATTTTGTTGTTTTTTTATTGGATTCTGTTTTATTTTGCTGTCATGAACCCTTTTGTTGCTATTTTCTGAAAGGTGTCATACAAAAATGTTTATTATTATTATTATTATTAGTAGTAGTAGTATTGATAAATAAATTATTATATTACTTATTATATAAATAAATAATGCAATAGTGCAATAGAAGTGGCTCTACTGAGCTATACAGCAACTACATGCCTCTGGAGCATTGCTGATACAAAACATGGAGCTTGGTTGACTTTTACTGGATAAGTAGAGGTTTTATTATCTAAACACCATGAATTTCACCAGAAAGATTAATCTTGAGTCCTTTATTTGTCGTGACCCCACTCTCTCTTCTCAATCCTTATTATCTGTACCTGTTCCATCTGGTTTAGAGGGTGGCCCATGTGGGCTCACAGCTGTCAAGGTATACAATTCAACCTACAGACTCAGAAGCTCTCTCCTGGCTCCACTGTCAGAAAAAGCTCAGTAGGAAGCCAGCTCCCGCGCCGATTTGGTAGCGAGCGTGAAAGTGTAATGTTGCACTATTAGTCTTTTCATAATTCAAGCCGGATTTAACCACCTAACACCAACTGGCTCAAACACTCCTCGACACCACTCTGTATAATGCAGACCTCAGCTCTTGTGCGCCTGAGTGTCTGTGTGTGCGTGTGTTTTTTTCTGGATGACAGGTTACACAAGCAGATTTTTACAACAAGCATTAATGCCCTGCCTTCCATGCAGAAACATTTCCACTTCCATTCTGGAGCCTTTTTGTCTCAGCTTATCTGTTGTACCAGGGTAGCCATTTGCTTCACTACGTACTCCAGTTAATTCACTCCCTGTAGTAAACAGAGATGGGAACACTCAACCTCATTGTCCCCAGAGCTTTGCTGAGGTTGTGCAGCTTTGAGATCTGTCCTAATTATATTATAAGGGCCTCTTGTTTCCTCTGTAGTTGGCTGCTGTTTCTAGTCATCATCAGTCAGTGGCACTGTGTGGGAGGCCTCCACACTGTAGTACACAGGGGACATGTGCGGGTAATGAATAAAGATAGCACACTCCTATCTTTTCATGTAGGGGTTAAAAAATTACTAAAACATCCAAGCAGAAGTGCAGCTACATGTCCTTTTTAAACTCTCATATAAACAACACATATATGACCTTTTCTCAGGAAACACAAAAATGAAACACTCTAGTTTTCCTCTGCAGTATTTCAACTTTTTTTTGACTTTGCCTTAGCTCTTCTATGCAGTTTCACTTACTTTATTTCTTTCCTCAGCCCCGGTGTTTGACTATGAAGACATCCCCTCTCCGCTGAGTGAGTCGGAGAGCACCATCACTGTGCTGCTGCGCCCTGCACTGGCGAGGGGGGCTCCTGTCAGGTACAACTAATACACTGCTCACTCCTACGCCAGCATTCATTCAGTGCTCATCTGCACTGTGATATTTATAGCTGCAGTCAAAAAGAATCTCTCTAGAGCAAACTGTTCTATAGGCTTGTTGCATAGCTGATAGCATTTTAAGCACACTGTATGAAGAAGCTGAGAGCTTTTCTATTAAAGTTTGTAAAGAATGTATGAAATTTGAAAAAAATTCAAATGAATGACCAGGAATATATTCCTCAGTCTGGCCCGGTTCACATCGGATACTAAATGGGATCCTAATTGACATTGTATTGAAACTACGAGCCAAATCTCTATCCTAAAACCTGACTCACCATGTCAGACAGGTTTGGAACGCTGGCACACACCAACCAATCAAATTCTGGCTGGCTGACAGCTGTGTCACTGTAACAAGCGCCACACTCCAATTTCAGTCAGGAATCAGGGTTGAGAAAAATGGAAGCAATGGGCTTTGAGAAAAACTGGAAAAAAAAAAAAAAGATCTGTCCTTCATGGAAGAATGGATTTCCCTGGGTCGAAAATAATGCAAACAGATATTTATTGCTGTGTGGCGTCTGAGGCGAGCCTCTGTCTGAGACAAACAAAACAAAGTCACTCTTTAAAGGCGGCCGTGAATATCAGAGCCTCTGGAGAGCTATTGATATTTCTTCTGGTGAAATAGACAAACAGTACAGTATTGAATTTTTGTAAATTAATTTTGTAATTTAAAATATTCAGTGCAATAATAATATATGACAGAACATAAAAATGAGCACACCATAAACGAAAAAAAAAGGGAAACCATTAAAATGGCATATAGTATATTTAGATATACAGTATATACAATGTATTATAATGTACTTTTTTACTGTTTTTGAAATTGCTTTGGTATTCTGCGTTAAGTAGATGCACTATAAATTTTTGTTTTGTTTCTTCAACATCTTATTTATTCTTAAAAAGAATAAATGGTTGCAGTTGCTTCCATGAATATTGTTTTTTTCCCTGGGAAGAATGGGCACCATTACAAGTGCGGAACCACTACTTATGTGGTTTCACGTAAAATGAATTTCAGTTTGGTAGTTTTGGCAGACTTGCCTGTCATTAATTCGAAGGTTGTACTCACCAAGTTAATTGCTGAGAAATGGAACGCTGCTGAATAAGCAGACATGCTGTAAACAAGCCACCCAGGTTAGTCAAACTTATTTAAAAGAGAAAATAAAGGCACAAATCCATCACAGTTTACAGACTGGCTTCCTGGTTCAACCTCGAGCTACCACACCATTTTGGGTGCCCTCAGTTTCAGTTTTCCCCGCTAGTAAAATGGTTTAGATAATTTGGCTCATTTACAACGTGATTGATCTCAGCAACAACCAAAGTTCCAATAAATCAGAGTATATTGAGAGGGAAAAAAAAGACTTGGCCTTGAAAAAAACTACTAACTCACTTTCAACCACATTGTACAGTTTTAAATTGAGGGTGGAATTTTCAAAGTAGTCAAGAAGCAGCACTAGGCTGAAGACACCACACAATGTCAGGTGCCTGTGCCGCTATCCCGAAATAGCCCATAAAATGGGGTCCTCCAATGTCTTGTTTTGTCCACAACCCAAAGATATTAATAATAATATTCACATTTAAGAAACTGAAACCAGCTTTTTTCTTAATAAAATGACTCAAGACGATTAATCTGGGGACAATATCCATAATTTAACATTTTTAACACCCACCTGAAGATAAAGAAGGCTGAGATGTCGTGAACAAAGATAGATGACTTAGTTTGGGTTTCATAGACCATAAAGCTAAAGTAAATTATTATTATTATTGGGAATATTAATTTAATTATCTAGATAATTCATAAGAATATAAATTTCCCATTTTCAGCTGATAATTTATCTGCCCCAATAATTAGCGATTAATTTAATAGCTGACAACTAATCGATTAATCCCTGCAGCTCTGCTGTATAGTTTCACAATAGTAGTTTGTTTTGCTTCAGTAGTGCTTTGTATTGTTTTGTAGTACTAATCTCACTCCATGCTGTCCTCCCGCAGTGCCTACCAGGTGGTGGTGGTGGAGGAGGATGGTTCCCGTCAGGTGAGGAGGAGGGAGCTGGGCACCGTCGACTGCTTCCCCACACCAAACTCCCACAACGAGGCGCAGGCCAAAGGGGCCCCGCATTACTACACAGCTGAGCTGGCCCCCAGCAGTCTGCCCGAGGCCACGCCCTTCACCGTGGGCGACAACCACACCTACAACGGCTACTGGAACAGCCCTTTAGACCCCACCAAGAACTACCTCATCTACTTTCAGGCCACCAGTAACTTCAGAGGGGTAAGAACTATTAAGATGCCTGACAAGGCTTTTGTTTCTAGAGCTCAGACACGCTGCTTTTATGTTGTACCAACCTTGACAGTCAATTTAGATTTGTGTGGAGCAAGTCAGGAAGCAGTGTGCTGGCAGCGCTACGAGAGGAAGCAGTCCCCTGCATAAAAAACGCTTTATTCATCACCAAATGGGGTGAGATTTGTAATGCATTTTTAGGACGGCTTTGGTTCTATTGTTTCCCTCTGGACTTGTTAATGTTGCACCATTTCTAAATGAAAACCCCTCAAAAACATCACAAGAGCAAAGTGGCCGAATGAATCTTAAATGCTTTTGGAAGATGATTACATGCAGAACACTATGTGTACATATTTTTGTTATCGTCCAGTTGTCACATTCGCTCATATTCAAGCTCTTTAAAAACTTTAAGAATCGTTTCTTCTGCCTCCCAGGCTTTAAACGATCCAAAAAACAACTCCTTGAGCAATTGGAAAAGTGACTGAAGCATGAATAAGGAATGTGCTGGCCAGTGTGCACAGAAGCAGTGAAAGTAAATGCTGTTAAATTCATTAGGTCCATATGGAGCTTATGCGTGCGTGTCTGCTTGCAGCCTCTCATCTAGATATCAGACTCCTCAGAGGATGCAGCCAGTTTCCTCTGGGTGCTGTAAGGTGAACCCTCCAGAGCTGGGAACAGCACACTCAGCCTGTGGTCAGGGTCGGGGCAGGCACACTGTGATTGAATGAAATCATCATTTGGTCTGTAATCAGCAGTGAGCTTTTCCCATCATTGACTGCCTTTCTTGATGATTCTCCGTTAAGACCAAATTAAAAGCTCCGTTGGCACCGCAGTTCTGAGACAGAAATGAGCCAACATAACAAACTGAATAATATAATTCATTTTGATGATTGTGTTTTTTAGTCCTGCAAACATTTTCATCTCCAATCTATTTTCTAAACTATAGTTGTGTTTCAGGAGAGATGGGCTGCTCAGAGAGGAAGAAAATTATTTTGACAATTACACAGGGTAAATTGGATGTACAGGGCTTACTGTGGTCTATGAGCTGCCATTGAATTGAAACAGTAATTGTTTGGCAGATATGCCTTCTGTGGGGCTTGAAAGATGCATGATTGGTGCTGCCAGTTTCTTTTGACACACACATGCAGGAAACAGACACACACCTCTTTTTTCTCTGTCATATCTGTAGTATTCAATATCTAGATGCTATCTTTTACACTGAAAAGGAAAATATCGGCATGCAGATATTTCTTTTTCAACCCTTTTGTTGCATTTATCATTACTCATCATCTGGGATTACCTGTCACTCATCCCAGTTGTTTCTTGATATACTGGCATGTGTATTGGTGGGTTCTGATGTGTTTTTGATCCAACTCCAGATCGGCAAAATATCCAGTTTTGCTGAGCTAACAAGTCAGTTATTGAATCTTTTATCTGTCATTGTAGCAGTTTATATCCCCTATAGCTAATTGACATTAAATCTGTTAGTAAAACAGCAAAAGGACTATTATTTGCAAGATAGTGCTTGCTACAAGTGTCAGCACCACTCTGAAACACCAATTTATGATCAGCAGATCATTTTGGAGAGTGGTGAGTGAAACAATCATATAACTTCAGTGTCAGTGCTCAAAGTCTCTCTGTTAAAGCTGCACTAATCAATATTTTCATATTAACATTGGATAAAATAACTTTGTGTAATGCAAAAGGTTTCTCTCGCAGTGACAAAGCCAAAGAGAATTATCACCCGACTGCAGTTCCGCCCAGCTCTATGAAGTGTTTTAGCATCTTGAACCACTGTTTTGGTTTAACTGTCCGCACCTTTATTGTGAAGTTTGAATAAATAATAACAGTCAAAATAATGGTCAACAGTTTTCAACAACATATTTTAAGACAATAATAAAGTGCTATCTTTTCAGCTTGTTTATCTGCCCTCAAGTAGCCAAAAATATAACTAGCTTCAATATTTAAAGCTGCGGTAGTTAACTTTTATAAAAATAACTTTTTTGTCATTATGCTGAAATTTTCACTGTGTTCTGACAGTAGTACATGAGACAGATAATCTGTGAAAATGTTCCTCTGGCTCTTCCTAGTGTTCTGAATAGTATTAGCAAGAATCCACCGGGCCTGGATGAAAACAACCAATCAGAGCCAAGAAAGGTATAAAGACGCTTTGGACTGGAGCGCTAGAACGAGCCAGAGAAAGCTGCTTTTTTCACAGATTATCTGTCTCGTGTACTAGTGTCAGGAAAAAGTGAAAGTTTCAGCAAATATGAACACATATTTTTGTGAAAATTATCTACTTCAGCTTTATTATTCATAGGTATGTTTTCATTAGTGTATAATCACCTGAAAATAGCACTTGTTGTGTTTTTGTTACCTTAGAATGAGCTGTTCAATCACTGGCTCTACATAGGGCCTTTTGTGATTTTTGCAGCCACTGCAGTTGCTCCTACATGCTTGAAAGGTGAGCAGTATTCAGTTGGCTGCAAGTTTAAGTTATCATATTGCTACCTTAAGCAAATCAACATACATTTAATCTACATCTCATATCTTATGTTTTTCATCCTTTTTTCATGCTGTAGATTAAGGTTGTGAGCATTAATTAGGCTACCTCTTAAATCTGTAATGTTCTTGTACTCTCAAAAAACTTTATTGCACATAACTTAATCTTTCATTTTTTGTTATTTATAACTTTATTTACCTGCAATCCTGAAAGTTTAACCTCACTGGATTGTGTAAGGGATTAGAAAGGATTCAGATTTGATAAGCAGATCCAATACTGAAGTCAAATTCAATAAAAAGCCCAAGGATGGGGATCCTTCAGTACACTGTATATCCCTCTTCTTAACAAGATTGGAGGCTTGGTTGCATTAAATTGCTACTTTGACAAGCACTCTGTTCCAAAAGGCCAAAAACCCACCTTGACAGAGGACAGGATGACACATGACATACTACCTGCCGCTGCTTTAATAACCCCTGGGTGGGAGTAAATATGACTTATCTGTCACTGCTAGAGATGAGAGGAGATGAGAATCCACTTGAAACAGATTTCCAATTAAAAAAGGTAATTTGGCAACCGTTTTAGGTGAAAGGTTTTTGACTCCAATCTCACAGCAAAGATTAGCATAATTGCCCATAAAGGCTGATTTAACTTCCTTAAATCTTAATTTGGTAACATGCCCCTCCATCTCCCTTATAGAGATGGCTGTTTTGGGGGGTGGCGGAGCCAATCAGTGAGCCCGGGTTAGGGACCTCACACGATGAAGGGGAACACAGGTCTCTCGTATCACAAGTAGATGTCATCCTCTCGGAAATTTCAATTATTTCCTCCATATAGCAAAGGTCTGGGTGACTTTGACACACTCGGCCGCCTCTGTTGCAAGTTTTAGACAAGGTTGTGGATTTCGACAGACTGACTCATAATTAACTTGCACTGTGGTCATTTTTTTCCCTGCTAATCATTGTGTCTTCATGGTACCAAGCCAAATGAATTAACTCAGCCTTTTCTTTTACTCACAGGAGACCAGGATAAACTGCATTCGGATCGCTCGCAAAGGTAACACTTGCTTTCCTTTACGATTTTCAAGGTGCTTCATGTAACATTTTTACATCAGTATGTCATTATCACATTAATTATGCTTCAGTGTACCTTAAACATGGCTATAACCAGCCTCTCTTTGTAACTTAACATTGTAAGCTACCTAAGTGGACTGCTTTACAGCACACAGAGAGGTGGTTTACAGCACAAAACAAGATGCTGTTGCTCTTCTTCTAGTGCAGGTGGAGCCTCAGTTTTATGGTGACTACAAATATCGAAGGAAGTCATAGAGAGCCAAAGTGAGACCGAAACATACAGGCAGAAGTAAATGCATGGTGGATGCATTGGATATGGAAAAAAAACAAGTGACAATGACATATGTACACGTATGAACGTCACTAGAGCTGCAACTTTTTGTAGCTAGCAAATGATCAGTGATCATTTAACTAGTTTAACAGTTTTAAACTTCAAAAAGCAAGTGCTGTAGTGTAAACTTTTTTAGAATATCGGTAGTAATCCCAGGAACACATTTAAGTTGTTCAGAATGACGGACTCCATGGAAGGTAAACTGTGGCGTCTGTAGATAAAACCATCTCATTCTAAAGTAAAAAAAAACCCACAACAATTCCTATTTTTGGGTGACTACGCTAATGAAAACATACCTATGAATATTATATTATATTTCTGCCAATGGATCCTAAATGTTACACACTGGACCTTTAAGATATCATATCAAAGTAAAACAGCTGGTAAAATAAAGTGACAATATACATTGATTGCTGTGGGCATAAATGAATTCTGTAGTTTATTTTTCACAATTACATTACAGTAACAACTTGATGTAATGATAAAGGCTTCAAGAGTCTGGACATTTTTGATTTATGTACCTTGTAAGTACTTGAATTTTCCTCCTAAAAAGCTGCACAACCCTCCAGCTCCCTCATTGAACCTCATACATGAGTTGGTCTTCTTCTGCTTTCTGGGAGAAGCTGCTCAAGGCAAGGTTAATGTATCCGTACTATTAAAAGACTCTTACCTTTACTACAAGTAACCACAGTCGTCACCAAATCAACCAAGGGTTATAACTTTAAAGGTTGATAGTATATATAGAATATTTTACTTCTCAGCTTCATTACTGAGATATGGATTCGCAGAGGTCTTAGTGACAGTTTTACAGCTGGGGCAAATGCATTAGAAATCCCTGGTTGAAACCTTTTATCTAAACCACTTGTCGAGAGGTGAAAATGATTGAACTTGATTTATTGACCAGGTATCATCATAGCCCAGCTGTATTTATAAGATTTGTGTTATATTTTGCAGAACAACATTGTGGTTGCAGTACATCCTGTTGTATTTGCTATAGGTTTGCACACATGTAGGACTTCAGTGACATCGATTAGAAGATTATAATGGATCATAATGATTATAATAACTAGTTGAGATGATAGGGTTATATACTCTTTTCGTTTAATGTGAGTGCCCCATGGACTCCTTTGTTAAGCTGTGTCTTGCAGCAGTGTTGTATCCCCATGTCTGAGCAATTAAGCTGCTGAATAAAATGTTATCATTATCTATTGTAATGAGGGTATGAAAATACGAAGCAGGTTATAAAAAGCTGGAAATTCTGAAAATGCAGCCACAATAGCAGCAGCAGTGGGGTGAGACAGAGGCCACGACATTGTCTCCTCCTGGCTAACATAATGTTGACTAAGGAAATTGTGATTCTCTACGTGATCATACCCACTGTAGGATCTTTGTCGCGGTTGCAGTGGTTTCAACTATGTGGTACAGGGTGCATGTCAGAGATTTGGAGAGTTATCCTGGATCAGGCTGCTGCTTGAGGGATTTGACTCAGACTTAGTGTTGTTTTGGGTGCTGCAGGAAGGAACCCCCCGTGCCAATCTCCCCTCAGCAGAGACACAGGAGGAAAGGTGAAAGCAAACATGCATCCGTGTTCTCACTCTGTACCTCTCAAATCACTGACACTGACATTTTGGCAAACCCCTCTTGGGCTCTGATGGCTTTGAAATCCAGAATGCAGCGACGTATCCTTTCTTCTTCCCGAGAGAGGAAGCGGCCAGGAGTGTTTGCTTGAGAGACAGACACAGATAGAAGGTTCTCAGTTCAAACAATAGGCAAGAGGGAGAGAGACAGAGGGTGAAATGGAGTTGTTCCCCCCTTCCTCCCTACTGAATTATGTCTGAAGTTTGTAGTGCTCTCGAGAAAGGTGGCAGTTAAATTGGATTCCTCTCCCTGAACCCTTTCTTATCTGAAGTGCGATGACATCAAAGAATCCTGGCGTACTATTGTCTGCCGGCATGTCACGTAAGTGGAGGAGGTGGGTTGCGGGCGTATTTATAGGAGCCTCTTTTTTTTTTTTTTTTTAACTGTAGTTGTGCATATACGACTGTGGCAGGCAGGCCCACAGGACATTCTGATGTTGCTCCAGTTCTCTCAGAGGTGGCACAGAGGTCCCGTTGAGAGCGTTCCTGGCTGCTTTTCATTTCCTCTCACCAGCTTCCCACACGCAGATGCTGCCAGCTGTGTTCACCGGAGCGCCTGGCCAAGCCACCGCAGTGGTGGGCGTGTTTTTTTCTCTCCGACACCCAGACCCTTTTCTTTGTTGTTTTTCTTTTTACTCAGATGAAATATGGCCAAACATTAGCTGACAATAAAAAACAGTGAAAACATGTTCATTACAAATCAAATTGTCTTGAAAGATGCACCACTCTGTTCCAAGAGGAGGCTTTTACATATGTAAGCCAGTGGAAAAGCATCAAATTCGCATTAAGCTTTTGCAGCGTTTGAAAATTTTGCTTAAAATCTGTGTGACACCTGAATGGAATGACATCATACTATAAATTCTCAAATAGTTTATTTATACTTTATTTACCTCAACTGTAGAGAGACACAGGCCTTCATTCAGTATATTAGATAACCCGGTTTTATACTAAAATGTTACAAAACAAGTATATTGATTACAGTTGGTTCTACTTTGCCATTTTTGCATTCTGGATTAAGAAACTGCTGAAGAAACAGTTTGCCAGAAGTTTTTAAGTTTGGTCTATCCCGATTCATTTATTATTTCTTGTGACTTATTTTCTACCGTCTAGGCATCTGTGTTCTCCATTTTTTGAAGTGGAGAAACATATGCAGAAAGAAATCAGGTTAAATTCTTTACATAGCACAAGCACTTGTTTATTCAGATTGAGGTGTTTATATGGAGAATTTTTATTCAGTCTGGGCTTTTAAAGGTCCAGTGTGTAACATTTAGGAGGATCTATTGGCAGAATTTGAATATAATATTCATAGCTATGTTTTCATTAGTGTATAAGGACCTGAATATAGAAATCTGTGTGTTTTCGTTTTGGTCTACATAGGGACTACGTTGTCTTCTGGAGGGTACACCATGTTGAATTGCCATGTTTCCTCAGTAGCCCAGAACGGACAGAGCAAACAATCCCTCTAAATGGAGCTGTCTCGCATTTCGCAGCCACCATAGTTTCTTCGTTGTGCCTGTGATGTAGAGGGTTAAGCGAGGTAGTTGCAATCTGCTGCTACACCACTAGATGGCACTAAATCCTTCACACTCCATGTGAGCCAGTGATATTAGCCAGCTCTGATAAAAAAGGTGATTGGCATTAGTTTGTGCTAAATTTGCCTAAAAGAGACATTGTATTATCGTAATTCCAACCCTGTGGATGTTTTTTCCCATCTTTAATTAGTACAGGCATTTATTTGTTTGTGCTGAACATTATTTGAATACCAGCTTTTAATTGAGAATCCCCAGTATAAGTATGTCTTCTTCCATTTGTGACTAGAATGATATGATGTGTCTTGACTAATTAATTGCAGACCAGTGCACACACAAATGACAAATGAAGTGCTGAGTTTTGTTGATCAAAAAATGTTAAAGGACGTGACGTGAATTAATTATTGAATTTAAACAGTGTTTCTGTTAAAAAGGTGACTCATTGCAGCAGATTGGCGAGTGTGACACAACTGCTCTGATGGAATAAGTGCTGTGGAAATGTTCTCAATTCACAATTTACCTCCGTGAATATAGTACTGTTTACAGTCTGTGTATGCTTAAGTGCTCTTCCCTCTGTGACCAAAGTAATACAGTGTGTCTGGCCTGATAAATTGCAGGCCAATGATGATTTACGATGACACGTGCATCCCATTACCTTTCACCTCTCCTATCCCTGTGGATTTCCCCTGCATGACCACTGCTGGATTTTAAAAATATATATATATTTTTGTTGCTGGTGCAATGAAATTTACCGTGATAGCCAATTTCTAAATATGGCCCTAAAAGCAGAATGACTCACCCAGCATGATTTGTGTGATTATGGCAAGTCTGTCAGGCTGTGTTGTCTGCCAGGAGATATATTCACCACCAATCCGCAGCTTGTCGAGCCAAAGTCAGCATTCTGCCTCACTGTAAAGGCTTTATTTTTATTTTTATAAAATCTATTATCTTTTCAGTCACAGACAAAAGGCAATAACTCCCCTGTGAAGCATCATTGCTTTGTTAAAATACAGAGATGTTGTCAAATTCAGTTGTGCTGCCAAACTCGCATAGACAGGCCTTAAATCATTCCATCTCTCTGCATTTTGTTTTATTCCCCGCCTTATTTGTTTTCTCATCAGCGAGATAGCTTGTTAATGATGAGCATGCTGCCAGTAGTGTAATAATACTCCTTCAATTCATTCATACTTAATAGCAATTTTTCACCTTTGGATAAAACACAACAGGGAGCCCAGATGATTCATAGACAGGGAGATTTCATGTTCTTGGCTGGCTGAGATGGCAGTGCAAACATAAATGCACTGTGATGGTGACATATGGGTAGGAGGGAAATAACTGCGGAATGAGAGCATGCATCAGTTTGGAAAGATAACCAGAGCGTCGTCTCTCCAAGCCAAACACGTTTAGCTCCCCTTTGTAGACCATCACGTTGCTGATATCAGTGCACTGAAATACTGTTCAAGCCCTTTCTGATTGGAACACTGTATTCCATTGCAGCCTCTTGCAATTAAGTGCAGTCTGGCTTTTACACGGTATTACACTTGCTTGCTGAATTCATCCTGTGAAGCTCCAACTGGATCTGTGGTGACCTCCAACGCCCTTCCCTCCTTGTTTGAGTCAGCCTGGTGGATATAACACCACAGAGTGAGGATCCTTATCCTGTCAGTGCAATACAATAACCCTACCAGGATTACTCTAGGTTGGAGACTCTATCAGCCAACAACGCCAACCTGTTTATATCCACAACCAATCACGTAGTGTATTCTATACATTAGACTTAAAAGTGAGTCTGTTGATAGGCTGTATGAAGATGTTATCTCCAGGCAGCTCAATAAGTGATAGTCTGAACTCGTACGGTAGGCTGTGTCCAGAAATTGTGAAATCTGTGTCCTATATAGTGCCCTCAAACGATCCCACAGTGGAACAAAAACAGTATATCTGTTAAAAATCCCACAATGCCATGCAGCTCATTGATGTGAAAATGACAATAATGAGAGACTACACCTACACACCAAAGCGTGAAATTCACACACCATGATACAGTGTCATGCCTTGCCTCGCCTAGACATTGCACTGTCACATTTGAAACATGTTCTCATTCTACGGTCAAATTAGCAATAATAAACATACAGCGTCCAGTCACACTTTCAAAATAAAGCTTGCTGAGGTTGCAGTTTGGTGAGGTTTAGGAAAATGAAATTGAAGTTATGTTACATACTGTATATGTTACCTAAGTGAAAGTTTTGTTTGTTCAACCCATCCATCCACCTTGTCCTCCTATCTATGTAGAATGGTTAGCAAACAGCTAGTTCACACTAAAGACAGACAGGATGTTGGCGAAGACAAGACATGAATATGAAACCACCAAAGCAAGTATAATCTTCAGCTATAAACGGTTCACAATGATAATACAGAAATCATTTGAATGAATGAAAACTGGAGTGCACTGCAGCTTTACCATCATAGTACTGTTTTTTAGTATGATTGTTATTATTTTAATCATATTTTTAGATATTGTTTTTATTAATATATGCATATATAAATAAATCCGTGGAGAGAGGCAAACTGTCTAGATCAGAGATTTTCAAAGTGGGAGGCGGGCCTCCCCAGGGGGCGTACCGTTTCAGGGGAGGCTCAGTGAATGGAAGTGAAAAGATATATTAATTATAAAAAGGAGATCACATAGAATAGCCTAAATGTGTGTGATTTGGTTAAAGAGATAGTTCAGAGATACAGTAGTTTTGGGGAATTCTACTGTTTTCCCACTTCCCCAGAGTCAGAAACTAATAAATGCCTCAGGGTATTAAATTTGGGTGTAGTCTGAAGTTTTAGGCTATGTTGATGATTGCATAATCATGGGACACTAAGGAAGTAAAGGAAAGTAAGTAAACCCAAGAGATGTTAAAGGGGCACCTTTTCTAAACTTTGTCTCAGGGGAGGCTCATAGACAGTACTGGTTTGGTTTGAGGCTTTATGATATCTGTTTCTGACATTTCTGCCTCCACCAGCAGGATGCTTTTACTAGAAACACATTTGGCTGATGAATGTTTTAGATGTCATTTTATCATCGCTGTAAACACAAACCGCTAGATAGAAACCTCGACAAGGGTTAAGTGAGAAGATATGTTTATTTCATCATTTGGATGAACTCAGTGTTTAGACTCTCTCTGTGGTGAAAGAACAGCACACTTTTCTTGTCTTGTGCCATAAATCAGTCAAGAAATCCAGCAGACTTCCCACCCAGCAGACCTTCAGCACCGAGACCAGCAGATGCTGCCAATCTTCTTGGCAATTGTTTTGTTTGTTTATGGTAATCACGCTAAAATGAAATGTGGCAATGATTTATTGACATCAAACCACTACATGTAGCATCTTATTTTTTCAGTTAGAACTGAGTTGCTGTCTTTATAAGATTCCTCCTCTTCCTCACCTCTCTGTCCTGATATGCAGCTGCCTGTAAGGACTCTAAGCGGGCTCTGGAGGTATCCCAGCACGCTGAAGACATGGGTCTGATCCTTGGGGCCTGCGCCGGTGGTCTAGTGGTCCTCATCCTGCTCCTTGGAGCCATCGTCATCATCGTCAAGAAGGGGTGAGTGACTGTGAAAATGTTTGTGCGTCTGCCGGCCACTTGATGTAAGATAGGTTAGACCTTTTCAGAGTCAAACATTTGCGGTCTTAAGTCTCATTGTTCCTGTGTAGCCTATCCAAAGGAGTAAATTTATCTCTATCCCACTTGGCAGCTAGGGTCTATTGAGGAAAGTATTTGGCAATAAGAGTGAATTACAAGCAGAGTTAGTGGAATGGTAGAGCATTAATCCTAAACTCTCCCTCCCCTGCCTCAGCCAAGCTTTTGTGTTTCATCTCATCTTTTAATTTCAAGGTCTGCGTGTTGGCTGAGCACATTCAAATGCAGCCTGCTCACACTGGAATCGCTGGCTGCTTTCCACCTGCAAATTACCTCTGTCGTCGATCGCACCTGCAGTGTATTCTTCCTTCGCTCGCTGGGCAATGGTGGAACACTCATCTGAGTGTGAAATATTTCATCAAGGGGCATGTTATTCCATTGCCCACTCAATTACATGAGGCGAGCAGCTGTGAGGTGCCAGTGGATGGGCTAGTAATTGGTTAGGAAGGTTGTTTTTGCTTCTTTTTTTTTCTTTTTTTTGGAGAGAGGAACTTCTCCACCCGAGGAATTTTCTCTCGGAGAATAGAGGGTGAATGAATGGGATGTCTGGAAGAAGGCAGTGACTGATAAGATTCAGTGAGCCAATCTCACAGGCACAATAGGAACTAGACAGCCACATGGGGGCAACAGGAGCAGACGTGTTTATATTTAGCCACAAGATATTGTCACTGTTGGACTGTATATGTAAATATGGCAACGATTCCTTTTAATTAAGGAGGAATCAAATTCTAGATTTAAGGCGAAAGCAATGGCTGCTACACTACATAGTGTTCCCATAGGGTTTGATTGAAATGAACATATATTAGCATCTTTTATATCATACAGCTGTGATTTCATTTTTTGGGGTGTCTTTTTAGCACGTCTATATGCCTCGTCCTCTCTCTATATGCTTTTCGTTCCATCCCTGACTGCTATATTCCTGTCAATATACTAAACCAAAGACAGAAATACAAAAGTCATTGTAGGGCCCTTTGCATTCCAGTCACTGCCACACAGTGTACATTCTTTGTGTAAAATGTTATGGTTGTGAAAGAACCAGAAAATCCTGCGCGCTAGCGATCACTTGTACTCATTTTATTCATGATGTTTTGGTGCTCTGACCATCAAAATTCATGGAATTCATTTGAAGTTCGGTTGATGAATTCTGACAGTTGAAAGTCTGAAGACCAAAATAAATATGAATGAATTAATAGAGTGAGTGCAAGCAATTGTGTGCAGGATGTTTGGTTCTTTCATAGTCCGAGTATACTATCCATACTACCAAAATACAACAATACATTTAAAGAATACCAAATTGGTGTAGGTGAAGAGGCTACCGTATAAATAGTTGTAAATAATTGTTCACATTGGATACAGTTTGGGATGAAATTGCGATTTCATAATTTCTAACATCTTTAGATTGGTAAAAAAGAAAACTTATTTAAACATAATTATTAGTAGAGTATATATTACCAGTGCGTTTATTATTCAGAAATGTTAGAAACCAATAATTTTATATTTACAGTGGGTCCTCTCTAAACTGTTTCTCAAGCTGCTTAAAAAGAACCAAAGAAATAAAATCAGACTGTCTTTATCATACTGAATTACATAGCATCATCTTTGCATTGCATCATATTGGGTTGAATCACATCGTATTGAATCAAATCCTGTTTAATCGCATTGCAATATGGGTGAACCGTATCTCATCCCATTGGTTGCTGCTCCATATGTATCTTTAAAGCATCGGATTGTTGGCAAGGCATCGAGATGCGTATCGCATCGGCCTCAATGAACGAGATGCCAATCCTTTCCTTTTTTCCATTATTCCATTCATTCTATAATTTATGTTTCTACATTTATTGAATGGTACAAGTGTCTCCTTCGTTTAAGCCAGTAACCATGGTTCTGTGATGTTTATATGAGAAGTTATTAAGCATTAAATAAAGGTATGTAAAATATGGTTGAAATGGGCCCACAACATACTGCATGAATACAGATTAAAACAGACATAAACGTAAGAAGTGAACTGTTTCACTGGTCCAGAGCTCAGTTTTGGTGTGCGGCCGGCCCTGTCTTCATTCTCGATGCTTTGATCCTGCTTCATGATTGCTTGCAAGGAACATTCCAACGCACCGAGCATCTTCATTTATCTCTCTGATGCCATCTTGATAAACCATAGTCACCTCTCCTTTTTTTTCTCCTCACTCTCTGTCTCTCTCCTTCATGCTAATCAGAAGGGACTTCTATTCTTACCCTTACTACCCGTAAGTTACTCCTTTCTCCATCTTCCACCCTGACACCCTGGCGCCATCTTCCCCTTGCTTGCCCTTCGTAGTCCCAGGATTATTAGAGTGGAAATCAGCATTGCTATCTCCACCCCATCCTCCAGTATAGACCCCCCCCCTTCCACTTCCTCCTCCTCCTACCACCCCACCATAACCCCACCGCCATCCTCGACACTCTCTTGCTATCACCAAATCGCACTTTCCCCTTGTCCAGTTTCAATCTCGTAGCCCTTATATTTCCCCCTCAGTCCAATTTCTCATCTCCTCAACCGCCCTCCTTTCCTTTCTTCCTTATCTCTTTGCCTGTCTTTCTCTCATTCTGCCCCTTCTCTGCTCTCCCCTGTCTATTATTACTCCCCCCCACCCCCCACCTCTCTCTCTCTCTCTCTCTCTCTCTGTCCTCCCGCTTCTCTCTGCATCTCTACAGTAGGAAGAAGGTGGCCATAAACAAGGCAGCCATGTCCTACAGGCAGGAGAAGAGTCGGAAACTGAGCTCCTTAGACTGCAGCATGACAGAGCAGAGCACCCTTCAGCAGGACGAGAGGATGGCCCACTCCTTCATGGATGCCCACGGCTGCAACGCTCGAAGTAAGACAGCGAGGAACATATGGGTACTCTTGAGAAAGTGTCTAGAGAGCCGAAGCTCCCTCCTCCCCGACCTTCAGCCATGTTTACTTCCGAACATGTATCCAATCTGTTCTGCCAGACCATAAGGTGCTCTCAACAGAGAAATCTCCTTCAAGTCTCTTGTCTGTTTGAATATTCTGCAGTGCCAGTCAGCTCTCACGTCTCCGCAGAAACGCTGAGTTTTTTTGCCCTAGTCGCCCCCTAGACTTTTCACCCGAGTTTACATTAATAAAAAAGAACAGAGCCTGTGTCGCAGAGTGCATAATGTCAGCCGCATGCCTTGAACTGTATGTGTTCGTGTTCCCAGATGAGCAGCGCAGCTCCGTCAACGAATCCAGCAGCTTACTGGGAGGCTCGCCCCACCGCCACTGTCGGAGGAAGAGCTCGCCTTATCACACGGGCCAGCTGCACCCTGCTGTGAGGGTGGCTGACCTCCTCCAGCACATCAACCAGATGAAGACAGCTGAGGGTTATGGCTTCAAACAAGAATATGAGGTAAGAAAGGAAAAAAGACAAACTATACCTAGGTGTACTTTTCTCAGGCTGTTCTTCAGGTTTTAAGCTAGCTTTCTAAGCATATAATTATATTTGTACTTCTAACTTTGTGGCAACAGTGTGGGGAAGGCTTGTTCCTGTTTCAACAGGACAATGCTCAAAGCCAGGTCAATAAAGAAATGCTTTACTCTTGACTGGCCTGCATAGAGCACTGCGGGCTGATGAACTACTGTATGTCTAAGTTCAAGCATAGCTTAGTTTAAAAGTCGTATGGGAGTTATTCTATAACATCAAAGAAGAATTCCTGTTACGGACTACATCACTTTGTTTTAGACAATAGTGTAAAATAAAGCTGACACGTCCCCCAGTGGAGAAATTCTTTTTTTCGGATTTTTTATGCACACTGGCCCGATTTACAATCATGCACACACATGGCTTATAGACATGCAATAGTGGATAGATGGAGGAGAAATCAGCTGCCATATAGCAGTGCGCTGGGAGCAGTTGATCAAGGGCTCCTCAGCAGCGCCCAGGAGGTAGAACTCGCACTGCTCTAGCTACCAGTCGAAACTCTGTGGTCCGTGCTGGACTTAAACCGGCGACCCTAGGGACTGAGCGACTGCCACCCAGATGCACACTCAGTATTGTGTTGTAAAGTTAGGTAGCTGTCTCTCTCCTATTACTTGAATGATGCACTGGCTAAGACAAGTTCTGGGACAAAGCTTTGATTACAGTTGATTTAGTGAAGTTGTAGCACTAATTAAGTACAGATTAACAAGTGAACAAAGCGTAAGTGTATTGTGAAAACAACTAGTTGCAATGTAGTGGTCCTTGTTGTCATGTGACCACGCACCAGCTTAACTTTTGACAGCCGTGCCGGCAACCCTTAAAGGACATTGGTGATTGTTGCATTCAGTATCTCTCATCTCTGGACCAAAGATAGAACCTGTGTAATGTTACATTATGTGTCCGCATACTTTTGGTCATGCAGTATATTTATTTGTGTGATTTTGAGTGAGTCATTGCATATTTAAAGCAAAGTACAGCAAATAAGTGAGACTGCTCTCAAACAGCCAGACATAATAACAGCTAAGGGGCTCAAACCTGTGAGATTTTATGTATAAGAGGCTTTCTCTAACACCTAACAGCTGGGAAAGTAAAAAGGAGTGGAAACAATATTACAGCATCAAAATTCGGGAGATTTTTTCAGGTGCAGTTAGTGTACAGAGCCCGTCTGTATTACTGCAGACAACTAGTCTGCTTTGAAAAGGCTTAAATGGAGCGTTTAATATTCATGAGCAGGCAGTAAAATGCTGTTTTACTTCATCTGCATTACAGAGATAATGCAGATATACTGAACTTTCTGCTGCTGTGGGGACTAATTATGCTTTTCAAAGTTATTCCTTTCTGCTTTCCTCCTTTACTTTAACATGAAGTCCCCCCCGCCCCCCCACATCAACCAGTGGTGATAAGTCTTTTTTGCACGTCCACCTGCAGGAAGCCTGATGCACTTTTTCGATTCATTAAGATCCCTGAGGGGCCAACAGATCCCTCCCCCCTCCAAAATCAATATGTGGGTCGCTTTTTCACTCCTCAGTCTGGCTCCCTATCACCTGGAGAAATAAACAAGATGAAGGGGATCAGCGTGCACACTACTGTCAGACTTCATAACCCTTATTTCCCACAGGGTCTTGCTGCTGCCATTGATCAGACATGTTGCAAGGCATTGTGGGGGGTTGTGAATGAGTCAAGCCCTCTGTGTGGGTAGGGTACTGTATGTGTTGTGCTTGGAAGCCAACATCTGGAACCAGAGCCAGTGAATAAACACAGTGACTGAAACTGTGTCACCCTCCATGACTGATGCAGCCCTCCTCTGGATAAAGCCACTCAACACTGCAACACAGTGATATGACACAGAGCCCAACCCATACTGGATTTAACTGTTCGTTGTGTAATCGTTAAAAAAACTGGCAGCTTTTAGGAACCCTTTAATTTGGTGATTAAAGATGCACCAATCATGCATCAATACATTTAGTATTAACATATTAAATTACAATGTGAAAGGCATCACTAGTAGTAGTAGCCTACAACTGCAGCAGGCAGCAGTTTTCAGCTAAAGAAAGCTCAATATATGTTACCTGCTCAAACAACAGCAAGGAGACACAGTCTGTGTCTAGCTAATGGAGATCCAAAGCTTAAAGGAGAGCGAATATTAGACTTGCATTCATCAAGTGGCCAGAAACAAGACTGTAAATGAATGCTAATCTTTCTTTTGTGTCTGTTGGATGTGTGAATAGGCAAATAGGAAATATATTTTCTAGTTTTCAAGGCAATTTTAGCCATATCAACTTTATTTTATATTATATGCTGTTTTTAGCTTGTTCTGCTGCCCCCAGGTGGCTAAAAAAGTGTATTACTGCAGCTTTAAAGGTCCAATGTGTAGGATTTAGTGGCATCTAGCGGTGTAGTTACAGATCGCAACTCGCTCGCTTCACCCACCACTTCCAACTGTGGAGAAAGAAGCTACTGTAGAAAGATGTCAGACGCACCGGAAGGTGACCCCTGGCGTCTGGCTGTAAAATTTTCATTCTAAGGTAACAAAAACACAATGGTTCTTATTTTCAAATGATTATACAATAATGAAAACATACCTATGAATATTATTTTCTGCCAATAGATCCTTCTAAATGTTACACACTGGACCTTTAAAGAACCGTGGGCCAGATATGTACATTTTACAGAAAAATTCATTTCTGCTGTCTTCTTTAGTGGATAAGCAATGTAATGTTGACACTGTTTTTCAGACATTCTGTGCTGCAATTTCTCACTAGTCACAGCCAACACATTCTTGCTACCAATGGATCGAAAGGGTAAACAAATGAATAAAAAGCCACTGCAGAATACATCATACATTTTGTGTTTTTAAGTTTTAAAGGACCTGAACATGTGTTTCCTTATTCAGCTGCTTACTCTAAGTAATGGAGTCCGACTTGAACACATTATCTGCCATTCTCTGTTGGAACATTTTTTCACATTTTCCCACTGGGTTTAAGTGAACAGTGCTTGGTTGGAAAAGGTGACATCGCAGACTTCTGTGCACCAATAAGGATTTGGCAATATTTCATAATTTCAGTAAAAAAGAATGGCAGTTGTGGGGTTGTTTACTAGTGTTGCCAGGCCACGGTCAATCAAATCTGATATAATCACACCCAAACAGTCCTGATGAAACAGGTTATTTAGGTTTTTGACTTTTTATACTTTTTAATAAATAATACCTAGGGACTTGAACTTTGACTTTGAGTGTTGCTTATTTATTCATAAATATTTAATGTTACAGAGAAATACTTTAAGGGCTGTAAGTGTTGGGCATGTAGCATTTAGCTGATGAGCTAATAGAGAAGACATAAAGAAGCTCCATGAAGGTCAACAGAATGTTGTTAAGGCTCCAAAAATACAGGGCACTGGACGAATGCAGGTTTGTTAAGCAGGATTAGATCAGGTATTACCTGTACAGGATCCGGTAGCAGATGTAATCCCCTGATCAGCTTGCTTTGTACGGCACTGCCAGGGTCTCAGGTGGTCCCTATATGCCCCCCCTCCTCCCCTTGCTTCAGCTGCAGATGAGAGACGGCGTGCCTTAGTATGAGTGCCTGGATGTGCCTACCGATACAGCAAGGAGATCAGGCTGTGACTTAAAATTCAGCAGAATGTGACACGACTCAAGCCAGGCCCATCCACGCTCACATTTGTTTATTTTCTCCCGTTGCTCTTCCTTCACTTATAGTATTGATTTATGTTCAATGACTCATCTTGCCGCAGCAGCAGATTTAGTAGATGGGTGTCATAAACAGCTGTCACAAATTTTGCAGTTTAACACTTAGGTATTATAGAGCAATGGCTTCTTCAAGCAGCGAGCTTCACACTGTGTCTCGAATGAGAATGACTGCAGTGGGCCGCCCCCTCCTCCTCAAGGCCGCAGACATCTCTCAGTGCCGCGTGTCGTCTCTCAGCCTCAGCCTCTCCCCGCTATGTTGTGGCAGATGTCTGTTGATGACTTGGTAAGATGCAATAATAGTGAAGTTACTCAGAAAAACCTGAGGGTAACGCTTGCATTGGATGAGTCCTTTCTATTCTAAGTTTCAAGCCACCGTTTTTTTAAACTTAATTTGTGATGTCTTTTACTTTGCAGAGTTTCTTCGATGGCTGGGATGTCACGAAAAAGAAGGACAAGACCAAAGGAAGGCACGATAGCTTGCTTAGCCGTAAGTACTCTGGAGTTACAAGAAATAAAACACTGATGCTGTCATTACTTGGCTCTGTTTCAGGAGGTTACAGCACACCTTAACATTAATGGCTTTTCATACATACAAATTAAATTAAATTACCATTTAACAACACTGCTGCCATCTTTTACAAGTCTGCCAAAGCCACTTAATAATTATTTTTATTCCCAGTTCAATGGTTGTTAATTATAAAAAAAAAACCTTTTTTTTAAATAATTAAAATTTTTTTAATTAAAAAAATTTTTTTTTAAGAGTTTTTTTAAAATTTTTTTTAAAATTTTTTTTTTTTTTTTAAAATTTTTTTAATAAATAAAAAAAAAAAAATTTTTTTTTTTTTTTTTTTTGTGGGGGGAAAAAAAAAATTTTTTAAAAAAAAAAAAAAAACCCCCCCCCAAAAAAAGGGGGGGGTGGGTAAAAAAAAAAAAAAAAAAAAAATTTTTTTATATTTTTTTTTTTTATGAAATAGCTGAAAGCCGGCAGAGATGTTGTCATTAACCTGTGTTCATGTTGATTTTGTCAGACAATTATAAAATAATTATTATGGTTGGTAGGTTTGATTTTAAAAAAAGATATGTAAATGAGAACAACCATATGGTGAATGTGGCTGTATAAACATAGTATAGGTGACTACAGAGAGCAGGAGGAAACTGAATGGACGTTTAACAGGCTGGCACCGACTGTGTGTGTATAGCTGCTCAGTCACAGGCTCAACATAGATGTAGTCTTTGTTTCAGTGTTCTTTCAGAGTCATTATGGAAAAGCCTGAGAAATAAGATTTCGACACAAAGACTAAAAAGGCAAGTGTCCTTACAGATTTTGCAGACTGTTAATATAAACCATTTTATATGGAGGTGAAACCCAAAGTGAGCTCACCCTAAATGTCGGATGCACCACTTCAATAACACACGTCGGTATTGGCGCTAATACTGATCCTATTAATGGGGATTTCTATTAGCTATGAAATTCAGTTCCATTCAGTCACTCTCTGCAGGCCACTGACTCTAGCACTACAGCAGTCCCTGTCCTTAAGTTACCACCTTACATAAACATTTTTCCAATGGCTTTTTCGTAATGAAAATTACAGATGATCAAAGAGGGAAAAAGAGAGCAGTGGTATCAGATCAGTATTCGGCATCAGCAGATGCGTTGAGTTTAGTTATTGGTATTGGTATTAGTATTGAAAAAGGTGCATCTTTACTTGTAGTGATCTGCTTGGTGTTTCTTGCCTGTTGGACTTCTATTTATCATGTTGTTGCCTTCCCCAATCTCAGCAATTACTTTATCGTGGACAATGTAATATTTATTTAGTTGTTTAGACACAAACCATATAACTGCAACAGCCCTGGGTTCGAGTCCATCCACAAAACTTTGTTGCATGTCAGATCCCTCTCTCTCTCCACATCCTATCCTTCATTTCATTTGAATCTGTTGAGACAGACAACCTGAGATCTGCTGTTGTATTAATAAAAGCCACTATTTTGACTGATACAGTTAATGGGTCTTGTAGTAATAATTGAATCAAGTGAACCTTAAACCATTTCTTGGTCATTTCAGATGATCGCCATCGAGTCAAGCTCCACTCTCTGCTTGCAGACCCCAGCTCCGATTATGTCAACGCCAACTATATAGACGTAAGTCACCTTCAGTCTTATTTTCCTTCCTCCTTCGCCTTGTACTCCTTCATCTCTGTCTTGAATGATCCCACAGCTCTGTCTTAACAGCTCGTACTAGTCGTCTTTTATGTTGCGGTTGACCCAGTGCTTGATCAGAGGACATCCCTGCATACTGTCCGAGGTGGTGTGAGCACTCTGTTACTTAGACTGAACTGTCATTTAGTAACTACACCAACAACATAACATTATATCTGTGTGTACTAGTACATGCCGGCTTTGAAGAGAGATTTTATCTCAGCGACTCCAGAGATCCTACAAGAGCCCATAAGCTCGGAGCATCGGGCCTCATGACTCACCCAAATGCTTTTGTAAGGCGACATCGTACCGCAATTGGACCCAATATAAAACGGCTGATCCTTTCATCTACTTTTAGATATTTTGATCTCACCTACAGTTCAGCTCGAGTGAGTATCTCAGGGAGCCTCTCCAGTCCCAGTAGCAGTACGCACTCCTGCCAGATCCTATCTCAGCAGCTTTGCATTAGATGGACCAACACTATCTGAAGGACAGTCAATGGCAGGGTCACTTGAGGGTGGTGGTGAAAAGCTCTTAACAGTCTTGCCTCCGTTTTTGGGCCTACCTACTGAAGCACTAATTTCAGGGTTTAATGTTGGTTGTTATAGTCTGACTGCTGTACTGCGTCATTTGTTTCTACTTTTGTTTGCTGAACAAAAGGAAATGTAAAGTGGACAGAGCGGGCCAGATCAGTAGTGGATGCCTGACTCAGCTTATGTGGGTGGCAGTGGTTAAAGGGGAACGTCAAAGCTCACAGTGCTGTGCGTGGCCACTTTATCCCTTTTACTGCTCTGTGAGGGCTCCATTAGGACGAACGCTCCAAGGACCTTTGTGTCATTAACTGTGCCGTCTACAGCATCGCCTGCATGTCATGCCAAGACCCCTGGCTCTCAACACTGCAGCGTAATTATTCCAAATGATTCATGGAAGACGCCAAGGTTGGGATAAATGGAATGCTTTTTTTAAAGGTTAAACTGAAAAGTTCCACCGCCATCTCCTCTCATTCACATGCAGGTTTACATAATTTGTTTTGGCATTGGTAGCAAGACATGACATTTTTGGTGTCAAAACTTTAGATGTTCTTTTTGTCGCTGTCTATTGCTGACAGATTTACCAAAAAAGTGACACCATCCTTACTCTACATTCACTGTTTTATACACCCACTGTCAGGTAGTCTTGCTCTGGTGCTCAGGAAGGAACGTCTGTCACACCTTTGTTGGAAGAAGCAGTAATTTGTTTGGAATTAGATAAAGCAGAAATTAGCATGGGAAGTAATGGTTGCCAAGGCTGAGCAGACAAATCAAAGAGTTTAATTTCTTTGAATGACAGACACATTCTGCTTTGGCTGGTCTCTTTGTCTGCCATTGTGTTTCATCTGAGGAAGTCAGGATAACCCAGTTTATTTGCCCATGTCACCCTTAAGTACCCCTGAAGAAGAATTTGGTTCCCTTTTTTTTCCTTTTTTATTTTTTTTTTTTTTTCCCCCCCATTTAAAAAAATTTTTTTTTTTTTTCTCTCTCACCGGGGGATTATTAAAAAAAAAAACCCCAAAAAACAAAAAAAAAAAAAAAATAATTTTTTTTTAAAAAAAAAAAAAAAAAAAAAAAAAAAAAAAAACCCCAAAAAAAACCCCACCCACAAAAACAAACACCCCCCCCCCCCCCCCCTTTTATTTTTTTTTTTTTTTTTTTAAAATAAAAAACCCCCCCCCCCCAAAAAAAATTTGAGTCCAGTGTAAAACCAAAAGTCTTCATACATTTTTCCTAAAGTATTGTTTGGTGCATAAACCTAACCAAACTGTGACCACAGCAAGCTTTATTTTGAAAGTCTAACCAGACATTGCATATATACAGCCATAACATTGTGACCACTGACTGACACTAATTAATAACACTGATTATCTGGTTATCATGGCTCCTGTCAGTGGGTGGGATATATCAGGCAGCAAGTGAATATTTTGTCCTCAAACTTGATGTGTTAGAAGCAGAAAAATGGGCAGTGTGAGGATTTGAGCGACTTTGACAGAAGGTCAGAACATCTCCAAACCTGCAGCTCTTCTGGGGTGTTCCTGGTCTGCAGGGGTCAGTACCTATCAAAAGTGCTCCAAGGAAGGAAAAGAACTGGAGACAGGGTCATGGGGGGCCAAGGCTCATTGAATATAAATGTTATGGCAGATCTGTGTATTTTTGCTAACTTGACCTTGGAATGAGAACGTGTTTAAAACGTGATACTGCCATGGTGGACCATTGTGTCTATTGTAAGCCTTGACGTGATACTGGGTAATCTGGATAAACTTGTTTACAACCTGTTTTTTGTTTTTTTTTATCAATGTTGACTTGTTCCCAGATTTCAGCAATGAAGTTGCTGAGTACAGTGTTCTCAAATGTTATCATTTGCATAGAAACATGGGAACTTAAGGCTTTTGAACATTATTCTCTCCACAGGTCGTCAAGACAAACTGCTCTCTAACCATTTCATTACCCTCTTTTCCTGCTCTTTAATCACAATAACTAGCTCTTGTTTCCTCCCCTACTCTCCTTCTTTCTCTCTCTGTTTTCCGCCCGCCTCCGTTTTCAACCTTTTGGCATCTCTTAGATTCGGATAAACAGGGAAGTAAGTACCTTGCTTCTCTTCTCTTTCCATCTCCTCTCCCTTTTCACGCTGCCCCCTCTCGCTGTCCCTGCCAGCCCTCCATGGCTTCCCTCCAACAGCCGATCTTCCTTCCCCTCTTCCGCTCTGAGCTCCTGAGTCTGTCTGCCTTTAGCCATCACTTTTCCCCTGAGTAAAAGTTTTTTTTCCGTGCAGCCGTCTCTCTGTCCTCTTTCATCCTTAGTCACCTGGAGTTCTTGCTTAACATCAGGCTGTCCTATAAAAAGTCCTGATAAGTATGCCACAGAGGAGAGTAGACTAAGTCAGGTAAAGCAACTCAGATACAAGAGTTTATTGATACCATGACACAGCAAGCAGTGGAAACATATTCAATGACTGTAGGGAAAAAACAGCACCATGCAAACAAGTGCTAACTATTTGTGCTAACTATTTTAGAGACGCCTACAAGGCTTTAACCTAATTTCAGACTTTTTCTCAGGGCCCGAATTCATCAGGCATCTCAGTGTTATTGACCGGTCAAACCATAAAGTGACAAAGCAAACTTCATTGATTTGTCCTTATTACCGGAATTTAAGTGCAGGGATACTTGTTGTGGTATTCTGGCTAGCTAGATAAGCAGCAACAAAATTAGCTGGAAATGTTAGCACAAAGGTTAAAAAGCTTTTTAACTCCACTAAGCAAGTTAGAAAGATTGTTGTTGTGGCCAGTGAGTGAGCTAGCTAGCTCCATCATTAACAGTGTGTTTGCACCATTACCTCCTGTCTAACAAATGACTTCAAACCATTACTATTTTGTGGAGCAGTTCAAACTCCAGCAGAGCAAGCTCATAGAAAATTAGATGGTTTGATGCAGCTAATACACAGCTGCGGCTCTCTGTTCCATTAAAGGTCAGCACTGTTAAGAGTTCCTAATTGACATGACAGCATAACGTTGTTTTTCAGAACTGTTAAACCAAACATGACATCTCTGCATGGATTTACTTTGCGTCCATGAGGGAATCCACTAATTGTTGGGGTTCCATTGAAATTAACTTTTGAATTTAAATGTTGCTATCATAACTGCTGGTGGAAACAGGTCCTACTTTAAGTGCAAAATTAGGAAACTGATTTTAACTCGCCACAAAGTGGTTCATTCCCATTATGCACTACTTTTATGGTTAAAGTAAAAACAAATAATATCAGTCTCGATCTAGGAAACTCTTCCTGTCTCCACTGGTATTTGTAAGAGCTGCAACTGATCCTCATGTCTGTGAGGATGACTAATAATAGAATAAATGTTCAAACAGGTTTGAACATAATTAAAAGTAAAAGTCTTAGGGCTCCATCCTGCACTTGCGCAATTGACTTTGTACACTGGCGCTTGTATAATTCCTATTTTGCACTTGACGCACATTGGAATTTTCCCTCCACCGATGCACGTCCTTAAATTAGAGAATGAACTTAGTCTAAAGTCAGTGGCGCTTATTCAGATGCTATTTTAAGGGCGCAGACTTGAGGGGATGCGCCTGAGAGGCAGCAGCAACATCGCCACCCGGTCAGGACGGGCATTAATACTTTGCCGCATCCCGGACAGCTCCCGCTCCTGCATGTCAAACCCGGTTTGCTGCAGGAACGGGTGGTCCTCCGGCATGTAGTGGGTCTGGATCCTCTGCACCTTGGTGTTTGCGCTGCTCCCTCCTCAGCTGGCCCTTGCGCACTGCTCGGCCCGTGCGCACTGCTCCCGAGGCCAGGGTCTTCTTCCTGCCAAACTACGTTACATTGTTTTGATTTATTGTATGGCTGTGTTACATTTATTTCATGTCAATAATGTCACTTCTCTGGCTTTCACGGCCCTGACGAGAACGTCGGTCTCTTCGGCTGTGAACCGCTCCTGGCGTGCACCTGGCAAATCCGCCGTTATAATAGCAATACGCCATGGAACAAGCGCGCCTGCTTTTAAAGGGAATGTGAGATGACGCTCTGATTGGTTTATTGCACGTTACGCCCAACCCACACCTATGACTAATGTAGCTACTTCAGACCAACCCATTTTAGATTTGCGCCGGGCGCAAGAGTCATTTATCCCGCCGGCATAATAGCTACAGCGCCCGAGATCCGCCCACAAAGCTACTTGCGTTTTGCGTTTGATACTTGCGTTTCAGATCAGCAAGATAGGGCCCTTAGTCTTAAAAGTCTCAAAATAACAAAATCTTCATAGAAGATATGGAGAAATTAAAACAAATTGTTACAGATTTCGCTTGTTATTTACAGTAATTGCTCCAACCACACAAACAACTGCCCAGGAGGTGAATATGGTCCCTGTTGGCAACAATGAAATACAGCTACAACAGCAGTTTGGGTCCCTTTGAATCTAAAATACAGTGGTGGCTAACTTTTAAAGGAACCCAACCATCTGTTTGTGTGTTTTGAAACTCACTGTCATATTTGGAAAAATACTGTATATGTACTGTCTTAACTTGTGTTTAAGTAGCTCCTTGTACACCCACAAGTGATGAAATTCTCTCTCTTATTTTGCTTTTCATGTGGCTGATTTTCAAATACAGGCTAGGCTGTCAGTCATTTGAATTGGTCGATTCCACAGTTTGACTAGAAAACAGCAGAAGCCTCACTACTCCTTTTAATGTCCTCCAGTGTTCTCAGAGAGAATGATTTCTATTAACGTTCAAAGTTTCAGTAGGAAGTGAGTCTGAGATGCATGATAAATCTGAGCGCTGATTATCATTTACTTGCACACACCAAGGTCAGATTTTCACCTACTTGTCACAGGTTGTAGTGCCGAAATTCACCAAGGGAAAACAAATTGATTGTCTCTCTCTCTCTTTTTGATGGAATTAAGGAGCTTTCCACGTCTCAAATGACTCTGCATGTTTTTCCTTTCCAATCCATTGTGAAACATTGCTTGGTGTTTTTCTGCTTGCCTGCTGTTGGAAAATGTGGTTGCCAAGGTGACAGACAGGAAACTGGTCGGCCCAGGGAAACTCAGCAACGGAGGCTCATGGGAATGAGGGTCGCGGCACTCTTTCATAGCGATGGCCATCCATCTCAACTTCCTTCTGTGGCATGACAGATATGGAATGTAATTTGTGTGTCTGCCTGTCTGAATAGTGCGTACATGTTTATCAGTGTGTCTGTGTGTTTTGGGGGGTAGTGTGTCTATCAGGGTGTCTGTACAGTATAAATGTTTACCATATGCAACAGTTGGAATCACTTTACCGATGAGTGATGAGAGGGCACACTAATCTTAATTCTTGGGATCTATCATGCTTGGCTGCTTTGCATTCAGCACACAGTGTTAGCCTGGTGGAGGGCCAGGATGCCCCTAATAGCCTTCCAGACCGCGCACACTGTATCATAACTGCACTAATGCCAAGCTGAGCAGAAAGGAGACAGCCAGATCAGTCAGTGTCACTCAGGTAGAATTACTCCCAGAGCTGAAGATCCCTCACTTGTCAATCTACCTTTGATCAGCAGCCTTGGCTGCATGCAAAGCACCACACGCCGAGCCGCCTTTGAAATGCAGCTCTCCTCGCTCTGCATGTAATGACCTGGCTCAGAGACAGACAGAGAAAAACTTGAATTAATGCCATTTCTCCATGCATTATAATTCAAGTGCAATCCTCCACTAAAACTTGAAGCCTAAACAGTGCAGAGAATTTGGCCAGTCAAACATGGTAACGTATTTTAAGCAGAGCGCCATCGGCTGATAGCGCGGCGCAGAATGGTTGTCACGCCTGCCGAGATATCTTCAGTCAGAAGCAGAGCAGAAACTTAGCAGAACGCTGACATCAAACCCAGCTCTGAGATGAATAAGAGATGACTTGATGCTGAAAATGGAGAAAGAGAATGGATGGGAGGGGTTGAAATGAGAGTTAGAGGTCCCAGAGTCTCACTTCATCATGTGCTCTTGTAATTATTAACTCTCTCCCATCTCCTCTCCTTTCTTTTCTCCACCATCCTTCTTAATCTCTCTGCCTCGCAGGGCTACCAGCGATCAAACCACTTCATCGCCACTCAAGGTGAGTGTGAGATACCCAGCAGCAGCGTTTGACTGCTAATGTCCGCGTTTGTTTGCGCCGCTCTTCACACACAGGAGCCCAGCTGACAATATTAAAATGACTTTACTGAATTATTAATGCGTAAACAACAAGGAGCCTGTGTTGCCTCATGCTCACAGCTGGATTTCCACCATAAAGCATCACTTTCCTCCGTCTCTGAGAAACGCTCCCATAACAGTCGACTGTAACTGTCAGTCAGTCTGCACTGTAACACTACTGACTGTCACTCTCTGTGAAGTCCCGCTTTTGTGTCTCTCCTCCCCGCCATCTGCATGTGTGGTGCACCATCTCTCTGATGTCGGTTTGATACACTATATAGGCTGCATTCCCCAAGCGCCACACACACACACACACACACACACACACACACACACACACACACACACACAGACAGACAGACAGACAGACAGAAAGAAGGAGAGAAAGAGACTGAGAGGAAAAGAGAGCAAGACATTCTCTTTATTCTCTGCCGGCTCTGATCCTATTTATTCAGCGAATATGTTTTTCACTTCGTAATCCCCCTCTGATTTCTTCCCATCTTTCACTTTGGTCTCAGTTCTACCGCTTCACAAAAGTAACCTCTGAAACCTCTCTCAAAAAGTCTTTCTGCATACGAGGGAGCAGGCAGAGGTGGAAAGCGTGTCACAATGTGCTTGCATTTCAAGGAAGAGTGCTTGGTGAACTTTTACTCAGAGCTAAAGTGAATGATTTAAAGAATCAAACGAAATGTTAGTTTCTCTGATGCTTAAGATAGAATACTGCTGATTATCTTAATTAAAAACGAACAAGAAAATCATTAACTTTACATATTAACTAGTGTGGTCCAGTGTGCAACTTGTACAGTGTGATGTAGAAACCTGAAGCCACCAGTGCACATCAACTGAGAATGGACTTTACAGTTGGGAAACAACACTGGCATATTTATAGATTTAAAGATAGAATTTCAATGAGGTAGAAGGAGGAGAGCCTTTTTAAGGATTTCAATGTGGAAATTATACTTTTTTTCACATCAGACACACATTATTGTTCCAAGCAGACTATTTGTATGTATGTATTAATACATGTCAGGAGGGTTATTTTAAAGGTCCAACCTGCTAACATAATCTAAAATGCTGAATAAAAACCTTATAGGTATAGCCCCCAAGTATAAAATCTAAAATAAGACCCATGTCGTAAAACATACACTAATGTACAGTCTATAGCTGCAAAATTCATAGCAATTCGTTACTTCCACTCTTAGACATAGAGACATACACTGACGTAAACACACACACAGTACATACACTGCATCATAAAAGCCATCACTTGGCCCTCACACTCTGCACGTACTGAACAACATGCTCTGCATGCACTTGTGGCGAGCCCTGGGTGGTCGGCTGTCGCGGCAGGTTGAGGTTGATTTGTTGTATCTCAGATGAGTCTTAAGGCAGCTGTGCATGTGCAGCAGGCAGCAGGTGCTCTGGGCTAACTCTCTATTATGTCCAGAGATGAGAGAGAGGGGAGGAGGCGGACGGGGAGGAGAAAATGCCTGAAAGCCAGAGTCCAAAGCGGCATTATGTTGTGCTATGCATACAGATTCACCCACCCAGCCACTGCAATCACACATCATCTGTCTCTCAACTGACTGCCCCGTCCCCCTGGCGATGCATTAGTGGGCTTCTCCTGCTGCTGCTGAAAAATTAACATCTCATATCACTAATACACATAGAAACTGCTGCAGTGATTGCTAACAGGGGAGGGAGCTGTGAATAACCCTGTGAAGAGGAGGGAAAGCAGTGGTTAAAGTAGCTGCCTACGTGTGCGTATTAAAACGTACACGGGCTCACCTCGGGTCAACTACAGTAAAGACCAGTATCTTGCTGTTGCCAAAGGGAAAGCTGTTGTCAGGCTCTGCAAATGCCCTGTTTTTTAACAAGCAAGTAAGGTTGTTACTCCTCCTCCTCCTCCTCCTATTGTATTTCTCAGCCTTCAGAGGTCTTTGCATGTTTACCCTGGGGCGTGTAGTCAAATGCACACCTTTTGATTCCTCTTGTTAAGACAACTGTGAAGAAAAAAGCAGTGAAAACAAGCATTACTTCATTGTATTTGTTTATCTGTGGCGACAGATGCTACATTCAAATCCCAATTATGTGCCAAATACAAAACAAAAAGACTAGTAAAAAAAACAGTACATACAATAAATACACTGAAAAGACCCTTCAACATAAACATGAGTTTATTCATTTATCATGAATGATTAACTAATATCAATGAATAAAGTGATGACTTAAAGGACCACTGTGTAGGATTAACTGGCATCTAGCGGTGAAGTTACAGATTGCAACTAAGTGAACACTGCTTGCATCTGTATTTGATGACCTGGGAATGACAAGGGGCTGTGAAGCGTGTAGGAGAAAGTATGGTGGCCCTTCTGGGCTACTGTTTTGTCTAAGGTAACAAAAACGATTCCTATATTCAGGTGATTATACAGTAATAAAAACATACTTTTGAATATTATATTCCATGTCTGCCAATAGATCATCCTAAATGTTACACACTGGACCTTTAAAACACTTGCATTCTGTATTATTTCAACAAAATAAAAAATTAATTTGTCCAGAAAATTCAAAGTCTCCTGAGTTGGATATGCTGTGTACATAATCAATAGGATGCATCATAAGCTGATTGTATCGTTAGAAAATCAAATCAGGTGACAGTCCCATCCCCCATCCATACCAGTGTTCAAAGTACAAGCTATACATGTTTCATTTGATATTTTGAAGTAATATAACAACTCATACTTTAGAATAAAATGTGCCTTACCCCTTCCAGGAGGTCTAGAGTGAACTTCAATGCTCAAAGTTTTGTTTTGTTTTGCTTTTCCGTAGTTTTTTTCTGGTACATTCCAACTTTTTGTTTTATCACTCTCTAAAGCACTTTGGATTGCGTTTGTATGAGATTGTGCTCCACAAATAAACCTGGAAATGAATAAATCATTAAATATGAACAGAAAAAAACATAATAAAGAGTAAAAAGATATATGAGGCATGATAAGGTTAAACCTTCTCTTAAAAAAGTAATCTAGGTCCGTTACAAGAGACAAGATAATATTCCTATTAAATAAACTGAGTGGGGAGAAATGAATAGACATCTTGTTTCACTGAAGGGGTGGTGTGTTTGGCACAGGAGTCAGTATGAAGGAGGACCTTGTGATATTATCAACGCCACAGTGTAATGAAATCAATGAAAGTGTCATCTTCTCCAGGAGGCTGTGATTTGTGTCAGCCACTGGTGTCTAGGAAAGGCAATACAGGAGCTTGTTTGCACAATGGCTGAGGATTTGTGGGTGTATTGAAATGACATTTCTCTGTAGTATTAGGAGAACACGGAGCGGGCAATAGTTCATGAATGACACATTGTTACTCTATTCCCTGGCATGGATTACACAGCAGCTCTACATTGATGGTTATTGCTGCAATTTTCTCTGACTTATGGCTCATCTCTCCGCCCTCCTCATCCTCCTCCTTCTCCTCCTCCACCTTCTCCCACTCCTCCACCTATACCTCTACTGTATATCTCCTCCTCCGCAGGCCCCAAACAGGAGATGATCTATGACTTCTGGAGGATGGTTTGGCAGGAGAACTGCTTCAGTATTGTCATGATCACCAAGCTGGTGGAAGTGGGCAGGGTAGGTTTCCCTTCCCTTTGTCCTGTGACCTCTCCAGCCGCCTGTGAAGATGGATGGAGGGAATGTATTTCTGGAGCTCCCTTTATCATTCACTATATATCAGAAGAGCTGCTGCGCTCCGTGTTGTGGGAGGAAATGGCTGCCGCTGTCTGATCATGAGTGATCACCTTTTGCTTTGGTGGCTGTGCTCCAAGGTCAAAGCTTTGATGTGTATGTAGGCCCATGGAGGATTGTGGCTTCTGCCCTACTAAATATTCCTGCGTCTGTTGAATACAGCAGGATTCTGTTATAGTATCTAAAATAAGTATTATATATGAGGTTTTTACCTTGCACTGAACATGCCATTTATAAAATGCGATCAATGGAGGTACCACAGTCAGTTAGAAATGTTATTAGTATTGAGCACAAAGGTATTTATATGACAAATATGACAGCATATTTATACATAAAACTGTATGACAAATTAAAGGAGAACTTACTTTACTCATCATAATAGTCCTAATCAACCTCTGAAAACTGTTGTGTAATGTGTTCTGCAGCTCCGGATATTAAAGAGGAACTCCATGCTATGCTTTTCCGTATCAAAATTAGCTAGTACTTTTTCGCTTGGATTTGAGAGTTCAATTTGAGCGGAATTCTCTTTCCCCCTCACTAAACCTGACGAAATTGGCAAGACTCCAAGGTTTATATCATTCATTGACCCGCGCCAAGTATAAACAGTGAAACATGGTTGACCTTGGACCCAGTCTGTGCCTCCCACACATAGGTGATCAGCAGCAGACAACGTTGTACATGAACCAGACTTATTCCTCTTCAGTGGCAGTAAACACATCACAGATAAGAAGATAGGCAATATTCAGAGCTTAACAAGACAATTAGGACTGATGAACAGTAACGTTAGCCACGATAAACAGAAGTGCCTCTGGGCTATGTTTCATTTACAAAGAGCTTCTACAAACGGTTCCATAGGGGCATAAAGTTATATTCAACTTAAGCACCAGTCCTTTGTTGGCCTACATATACAGTATATGAACCTTATTCGCTTTTCATAAGTGGGAAATATCAAATCATGCTACCTTAGCTGACATTATTTGGTCATTTAGTCTCACATTATTGGTGTATGGTTTTGTGACTTGAGCTGTGTTGTGTTATTTTAATGTTTTCATTATTAAACGGCATTTTATCAAGTGTTAGGTAAGATGTGTTGACCATATTCCATCCTTTACTCTTCAAAAACAGCTCAAATTAGCTAGCTAACATCCGTTTTGTTAGCTAATTTGTTAGCTACTATTATACACCAAAGTTATTATTATTATTATTATTATTATTATTATTATTAGTAACAACTAATTTGAACTAGTTTGTGCAGTGCTACTTTTTTTTGGTAATTTAGTAGTGCGTTAATCTCCACTAAGTAAACACTTTCAAACAGCTGGCTAACGGCTACTGGCTATTTTAAAATCCCTCTATTATGAGTCTCCAAACTTTACAAAAAGACCTACTAAATCACTGGAGGAACTCGTTAACCAGACTTCTGCAGCCAAAAGCTTTAGTTTTACAGCTGTTTACATTCTAAAAACATCTTATACACAAAAATACAAATGGTTTGACATGTCACTCTGTGAAACTGGTATAACAGACAAACAACAGAGCCCAATAGGTGTCATCCAGGGTTATAAATGACCAGGGAATCAAAGTTAAAAAAAAAAAGAAATAAGGGGCCAAAAGATGGTCTGTATGATTGAGAGTGCCCTTTTAGCCTTTCATCCTTTCACATGGCAGTGCAACTATCATCCCCCATGGGCTACTGGACTCTTTACCAGGCTTTGTAGATGAGAAAAATATAGTGATTTGGGATCAGAAAGTGAGTCCACAGCCTGAAGCAGTAGAAAACGTTGACGCCACGCAGCCAGCAGTAACGGAAAATGTCGACGCCACAAAAAACACTGAAAAAGAAACGACAGAAAAATAAAAAAGCCATTCGCTTAAAAACTGTGCAGGTTTGGAAGATTGTCTGGTTGGTGACTTAGAGAAGAAAATAAGACCATCACAGACAGTAAGTTCTATTTCCAAGAGTGAGAAATGCCCCTAGAAACCATATCAAAAATGGTCACATCTAACCTTGGTGTTAACACTTTTATGTCTCAAATCTGATGATGGAACAACTGTAGTAAAGGTCCCAACAGGATTAGCGCATTGCAATTTGTTGAAATCTCAGTGCCTGCTAGTGTGAATGTTTGTTGTGTAGTGTTGAGATAAATCATCTGTAAATGTGTGTGTGAACCTTTCTGAACTTCAGCTGTTTGTTGTTTGTCCAGATGAAGTGCTGTAAGTATTGGCCTGATGACACTGAGCTCTACGGTGACATTAAGATAACACTACTGAAGACAGAAACACTGGCAGAGTACACTGTGCGCACCTTTGCCATGGAGAGGGTGAGTCATACACTATTTTTATCTAAACTCTGTCCGTGTAGCCTCTATGTCATGTATACAAATATATTTCTCCTTCAGCTTCAGATTTATTGAATTGGTTTCTTTTCATGAACTGTGCTAAACATTTCCACTCTTATAATAATAGGAGCTCATTAAATCTGCCTGGTTGTTCCTTCCAGAGAGGTTACCCGGCCAAACATGAGGTGAGCCAGTTCCACTTCACCTCCTGGCCTGAGCACGGGGTGCCGTACCACGCTACCGGCTTGCTGGCTTTCCTGCGCCGGGTCAAGGCCTCAACACCTCCTGACGCTGGGCCTGTGGTGGTCCACTGCAGGTAACTGATCCCTTTCCTTTCTGATTATGACCTAAACACCTAACAGATGTCCGGGCTTTAAATAATAGTTCTGCACTGATATCATATTTCTTTGATGTGCGGCACATTCCATCATGCTTAATTTGCCCTGATGTTCATTTCCCAAAATAGCTTTCAGTGTCTTTGTGCTCTATATGTGTAGGTGGACAATGGTGACAACAAATAACAAATTTCCAAAATTAAAAAAGACAGTCCAGCAAGATGTTGTATTTCACACATAGGCAGCAAGAACTTCATAGTTAAGCCGTAGGCAGTTACATTTTTGACAGTCAAGGATAGTGTCTGACTTCTCAGTGAAAGACTTTCATCTCTGTATGACTGTTGGACATTGTATTACATCTACAAAAGAAGCCATTGCTCACAAGGTACATTTCCATCTGGTGGAAATGTCAGAAATCTGAAAAAAATATCAAATATTGTAAACAAAATTTGCTTAACTGAGGTGGAAAATTGGTCAAATACCAAAAGGAGGACGTAAAAGCTAATAGAAACAGAGTTTTCTCTTATACCTTGACATTTGTTGAAATATGTATGTGATTTTAGCAATAACACAAAGCCCAAACTACTATTAGATCAATCTACATATTGTGAATTGTTCAGAAAGCACTCTAATTAATAAGCAGTCTGTACATGCAATGTAGCCTTTATTAATGCAAAACATTTGGTAATGATGGTAACACATATACGTGCTCCCAGATCAATCCAACAGTCAAAAGCAGTTACAACTGCAGTGTGTTGTGCTTGTATTCTTCTCTGTGTACTTTGGCAGTCCATTACAAAGTGCATGACATAAGGGCATAGGAAATGCTGTCGTGCACTTTAGTTTGCTGGAATTTTTTTCTCTGTGAAAAAAAAACCAAACCAAAAGAACACCAACTCATCCACTGATTCAGACCACAGCAAAAGAACTTTATGTTTAGAAAAAGTCCAGCTCTTTAGTTGGTCTTGGTTTGATTGACACCTTTACACCAGCCTAAATGAACCAAACTGTTATTCTGAACTGAACCAGACAGGTTAGTTATGAAAGCACCCTCATTCATATTTTGTTTTGCCAGAATTCTTTTAAAAACATGCACAACATCTAATGGGAACACGTTTGATTTTGAGTGAATGATGTCAAAAAAACAAAATGCAAAATCTGTCCATTATTCTGACTGTGTGTAGCTGGATTATATATTCCTTTATATGTTCCTTACAGCTCAAGAGTCACCCACTTCATTTATTTTTGCACATACCTTTCATAACATTATTGCTTTGTGCATCATGTGCCAAGTCAGCCCACTAAATCAACATAGTGCTGCATATAGGTGCCTGTCAGAAATATCAGCATTATAGGTGAAGCAAGCATGAGCAAAATGAACATGGGCAAATATCATAGAGACACTGATCATCAGTTATCACTAAGATGCTGAGATGTATGGAATCCTATAGGGGACTATAGGGAAAGTGATGTCCTAACTGAAGACCCACCTTGATGAGAGGACAGATTGCATTTTCATTTTGACACCAAAAGTGTGGAGTGGTTTGCAAATGTTAATGCAATAGAGTGGGTGGCAGTTTGGCTTTTTGCATTTTAATGTTGTCCACTGCACAGCAGGTTAAGCTTTAAAAATGAGACGTTAAAAAGTGTTGGAATATTACATTTTCATTTTTATTTTGAATTAAAGGTCCAGTGTTTAGGATTTAGTGGCATCTAGCGATATAGTTCTAGATTACAACTCCCTGGCTTCACCCTCCCATTTCAAGCTCCTTCTCCCTTGGAACAGTGGCCACAAAACGTGTGAAAAACGGGACGTATCTAGAGCCGTAGGGATTTATTTTTGATTTCTTCTTTATTTTCAACCAGTCTGCCCCTGTACACCATCCATCCGACTGTGGCGTCCTTTTGCATCTTATCATAAATGAGGTGCTTGTTTAACAATATTGATGCATTGCAGGCACATATTTTTTTTCTGTTCAGTGGAAAAAACCCACAGAAAAACTATGAAGACAGATGTACTCCTGAGGCATAAAACACCCCAGTGCAGACACTCAGAAGGGCTTTAAACTAACCAAGCCTTACCTGGAGACGACTGAGGCATTCACAAACACCCACTCAATGCCTTTATCGCAGTGTTAGACCCAGACATGGACGACATAAGTCAGTATATGGGTTATTTTCAAATGTCCAAGCACTATGTAACTAAAAGGTTTCTCACTTTCAAACTTCAACTTATATTTCTTATGATACCAGAACATAATGGGCACTGTATTTTCTGTCTTTCTTTCCAGAACAAGGCCTCTTATTATACTTGACTTTGGGCAGAGTATCTCGATCATTACTAAGGGCTCCCCACTGAGACTTTTTCATTTCAGTAGTGTATTCAGGCTTGTCGATCTTTCTCCTCTCTCCTCTGCACCAGTATGGGGGCAGGCAGGACCGGCTGCTACATTGTGCTGGATGTCATGCTGGATATGGCTGAGTGTGAAGGAGTGGTGGACATCTACAACTGTGTCAAGACCCTCTGCTCCCGACGCATCAACATGATCCAGACTGAAGTGAGTGGGAGGGTAGCAGTGTGGTTAGAGAGACTGACACTGTTAACCACAAGCTCACACGTTTGATCTTTACAATGTGAAGCTGCTTGGTAGCAAAAACAGATATGAGTCACATCTGAGCAAAAAAAATAATCTTTCGTAACAATGCATGGTATTTTTAAAACTTAAAGCATATTATACAGTTTTTGTCAAAGACTTTGGCACTTTTTTTGGAAACATTTTTAAAGATCTCAGCACTTAATATGCATTTAACAACACAGCTCATACACTACAGGTAAAGTTCAACTCTCCCAAAATCTGTAGTTCATGTGTCAAGTCTTTGCCACCAAACCCTAACAGTGGACAGGGATCCTCGTATCCAAATTTCCTGACAGTCTTGTCCAACATGTTTTCACTGTGACTGAATGCCTACTGTATCAGACTGTTATTTTTCTGAGGGTAGCAGACTGCTATTGTGTATTAAAGTGAAGGTTTCCACATTCTACTTTGTAAAGCAAAGGAGCACTTACATTTGCATGAAATGTGAGAAAAAAACTGGTTATTTTTTTACACAACATAGTAAAATACAGCAAACAGAAACTGAACAACACTGCACAAAACAATAAAGCATGTAGCCTCTCAATACCAAAAAAACATGTACTGTTGAAACAAGACATCCTGTCGCTCCTGTCTGTTATATCCTGCCACATATTCTCATCGACCTCCCGCCTAATGCTCTCCCTCGCAATGCAACGGTGGGATGAATCCTCTGCACGCCTCTGCTGTTATGTCATTACAAGCAGCATCCATTACAGCCAGCAAAGACACCTGATTTTGTGGTCAATAGAAGTATACATTCCACCCCCAAGCTGAAAAAAAATCCACAATAGGATTCAAGAATGGGGAGTATGGTGGAAGGCCAAACCATTCTCTGATGACATTACTGCTGCGGAAATGGACATTATCCCAGACAATGACACTAAACCTCTGTCATTTTCAGGGATGAGATTGATGTAGAGGGTGTCCGGCAAAGTCAGCAGGTGTTGGGTGTTGTATGGCCCAATGATTGGAGTATGTTTACTTGCACCACTTTTTTTAGAAATTGCGGTGCACATCGTTATGTTCCCACCACGCTGGCCTAACACATCCACCTATGAGGTTTCTGCCACGTCTCCTGCCTTTTGCCAGACTGAAAGCAGCCTCATCTCTACAATAAACAGGATATAGAAACATACTGTAGGATCCTACAGTTACAGCAGTGTCCACATGTTCTGTGTTCTCCTCTCCAATCGCACTGAGTATATAGGCCATAATGAGAGGGCACAACTGCACTTTACCTGTACATACTGGTACCACAGCTCCTTCACTCTGCCACAGTTCCTCTCTAGTGGTACTGTGTAGAGTTGCTTCATTGTCCTCTGCTGTCTCTTCAGCACTCTATCTATGGTGGACAGGCTGACACAGTTGATATCTGCAAAGATGCAATTGTCCTCTGGAATTGCAGTCCGGGTCTCTCTGAGTCTTATGGCATTAGTTTGCAATGACTATGATCTCCTGTTCCTGCTAGAGTGCTCTTCTGTGACCACCATGACATTGTCCTGTAGTCCTATTAGGAGTGTCACAATGTACCGTTATTGGCGATGATTGTGATATTTAAAAATGAAATTATGATAACCTGCTATTAATAAACTTGATTATATCGTGTAACTTTGTGGTTCAGACAACATAGTAGGTGATGGTAATGCACCTTAACACTGGTTGCCAGTGTAACAGTTGAGTGTAATTCATTGGTTACCAAAGAGACAAAACGCACAATGAAAGTTAAAGAAGAATTGAACTGATTGCATTTTTTTAATATATAGATATGGCACTAATGTTGTTATTGTGAATTATTTGGCCACAATAATCGTTTCAGTGAAAATCTGATATTGTGACAGCCATATACAGTTGTATACATTGAAATTCACAAAGAGAGCATATTAGATCTATTGTACTCTACTGTACTGTCACATTACTATATTGGACATGAAAAATTACAGTATTGAAGGATTACATACCTGCCTGCGTTTGGCAGCACCAGCACCATGGTTGATTACATCATCCATGGACCTGCATCTTCCTATATTTTGCTGTCTTCCCCTCACTACACTGTCACACATACTTCCTCCTCTTCCTCTTCCATGGGCAGGCTGCTGCCCCCGTCCAATGTTTATCTGAGCTGGCCCCTCTCTTTTTCACAGACAGACCTTTTTCACAGCAGCCATTTTGACATGAAATAGTAGGGTGTTGCCAAAGATAGTAATTAAGATCCTGTTCCACTCAGGTCTAACAGAGTCAGGGTGCTGCTATTGTGCATGTCGGCTCACTGGAAAAGGTTCTGATACACTAAATGGAACAGAACTGACTTAACAGCACGTGCCAGTGCGTGACCTAAGACGGCTACTACCTGCATGCGATGACTCACTGTACACAGTAAACCTATTCAAATGAGAAAAAACAACACCTATTTTGATCACAAAGACATATACAACCAATAATTGTTCAAATTGTAGACAATTGTGCTTTTTTTCTTAAATGTGCTAAAACATTTGCAAACGCTAACAAAGAATGAGAAATGCTGTTTCTGTTGTGCACTAGTAACAAAATGTTGTGAAGGATTTCACATTGTTTTGACAACTGTCACTTAAGAACTGAGCCAAAGCAACTGTCATTTGACTTTATCTGTCAGCTTCATGTAGTGCAGTGAAATGTATGCATTATTTCACTCTGAAATGTAGTGGGATTAAAGTATAAATTAGTCTTAAATACTAGGATATTAGCATACCAGCATGGAAATACTACAAATTGTGATTAAGTACAGTGTAACTGAATGTACTTCTCTACAACTATCAAGTGAAAGCCAACAAATGGTAGATGTTTCTGGTTTAAGCCATTCGGTGTAATATATTATATTCTAAACTCATTTAAAAATGCTAATCATGTTAAAACATTCTCTTCCAAAGAAGTCATATTAGTGTAAAAGAATACTTACTCAGAACAAATATCAACTCTTCATACACCCGCTTTAAATGAAAATAAATGTAAATAAACACACAATGGCTAGTTATTCTATTTAAAGTGTACCTAATGTGAACTCCCAGTCTTCAAATAAACAAACCAGATAAAGACCTTCATTACCAGAGTAAATAAAACAATTAAAAGTTGGAAAATATTTTTTAAATGTTCTTTTATTAACAAGTCTGGCAGAGGAGACGGCACAGTAAATACCAAAACAATAGTATTTATCTCCCTTTTAATTTCATCTTTTCACCTTTCAGATAGAGCCGGTTTACCAGTTGAATACATTTTTCTGCAATTATAGAGCACATTAAAAATATAAATAAGTTGGAAGAGGGACAGTTTTATGCCGGTAATTTTGAATGTATCCGAGCCTGTCTGATCTTTTGTTTGGTTGGATGTCAAAACAAATTTCTTAGTTTCCTCGTTAATTGCACAGCTCGTGACGTTATTTAAATTTTGTGTGTGGGCAGTGTTTTGCTCCTCTGATGTGTGATTTATGCACTTTTTACCCCATTTTATAGACAATTTTCAGCTAGGAAACAATGCCTAAGAGTGGGCATGACGATGTGAAGCATGTTTGACAGTTATTACTATTAGTCAACATTCAGCAGCAGTAATTAAATTCTGCATTGTTCTTCACAAGTGGGCAATTAACAGTTAGGAGGCCCATAAGTGCAGTGAGGGGTTTGTGTGACTTTGTAAAAATGCGGCTGTTTTCCGTGCTGTCTGTCTCTTAGGAGCAGTATGTGTTCATCCACGATGCCATCCTGGAGGCTTGTTTGTGCGGAGAGACTGCCATCCCCGTTAATGAGTTTGCTCTCACCTATAAGGAGATGCTGAAGGTTGACTCTCAGAGCAACACCTCGCAGCTCAGAGAGGAGTTTCAGGTAATACACACAAACACACTATTTGTATTTCTAAGTTTTTGTCAATTCAATGTTGTTTGATTGATCACATTCATTGCCATTAACCTGTAACTGCAACCTAAAAGCTTAATCTGGTATTTCTGCTGTCGGCCTTCTGGTGTGGAAAGGAGTACATGTTCAAATGAAATGTTCAAACTACAACAAATATGGTAAAACATGCAGAGTTGTGCTTTTGGTATCGTCTCCACAGATGCAGTTTGCAGTTTAGCCCTGCTGTGTCCTATTCAGAGAGAAAAAATCTGATATTCTCTGAAATTTCCATGATTAAAGTAGTAAATCTACAAGAAGAAAACTCATTCATGAGAAATAAATAAAAAAAAACAAAAAAAAAAAACCACAATTACGAGAAAACAAAATATTCTTTAAGATAACAGAGTCATCACCAATGCAAAACCATGAATGACGTGTAGCATTTACTGTGACGTCATTTCGGAAAAAAACGTTTCACATAAATGTACCACTTATAATCTCAGATTTTTGTAAATTTATGATTTATTTAAAATATTACCCCCCCCCATTTTGTTTTTCTACCTGTAATAGCCCTAAACACCATCTTCATATTCAGCCTCATGTATTCAGCCTTTGATACTTTAACTTCTTGAGTTTTAATGTTGTGATTTCAATGTGCAAACCACCAACGTGGCAGAACACATATCACGACCTGTATGACGGCTCTGAGCTGAGCAGACTGCAGTGTATATATATCAGCTAGAAAGGTAAAGAAATAATACCCAGAGCTATGAAACTGAATAATGGTGCAGCGACGGCCATCCACAGCTGTTTGTCAGCACCAGTTTTGGATGTGTGATGAATGTATAGTGAACATAAGGTGTTTACAGTCACACTGTAGATGTCTGTAGTGTAGGTTTTGATTAATAGTTGATTTCACCGCCGCAGCAAGAGACAGATGTATCATACATGATCAGTCGTGCTTTATTCCCCACAAAAAGTGTTATTCATTTACTTTGTGAAGCAGAGAGATGGTGGAAAGGTGTTTCATTACTGACCTCATGTTGTTTTCACTCTCAACAATCTCTACTGTCATCAGAAACTTGTAGAAGAAAACACCGCTTAAACTGACTCATGTCACTTCTAGTCACATTTTTGTGGAGGAGTGCTGCGTGTGCCTGTGCCGCAGGTACACACCATAACCCCTAAACACACAACTATAAATCTACCTTGAATGTCTACAGTAACAGCCCTACACCATGCAGACGGTATTTGACATTAAAAACAGTTCAGACTCAAATGTGCTCCACTCAGCTTTTACTACGGCTCTAAATCTTCTCTGCTCTAAAGTCGCTGTGCTGGTCCCTCAAAAGTCAGGCAACAAATAATGAAACTTCCTTACTCTAGTTCCGCTGTTTTATTCTGCACAAGACCTTGCTACTACTTACTTCAGTCTCTATCCTCTTCATGAGAGCTTTTAGGTTTGCCCCTCTATTCACACTGTCTTGTACTGTTGGTCTTTTTTACGACAAAATGTTAGAAATGAATGTCAGTTAGCATGAGAGTGATAGCCACCAAGGCTGACGCTGCTTTTCTCATCGGCATATCAGCCGAAAGGTTCAGCTCTGAATATCTATTTGTCTTTTAGGTAATGCTATAGGCTTGTCAGTTCTGAGGATGTTATTGATTGGAGACCTTTGGCCAGAATAATTAGACTTTTTCCTTTCCACTTGCAGAACAATAACATTCTCTCAGTGCTGCTCATGTGAGTCTTCCAAAAAGACAGACTCTTATAAATGAAGCTGAGATGCAATATTCCGGTCAGGAGCTGGAATGTTCTATTCATTTTGGGTAAACCAACAGGGAGTCATTCACAATATGAAGCAAGTTAGATAATCAGTTCATTTCAATTTCCATTGCTTCCTAATACGCTTATTCATAATGTATGAGCTCGTGCTAAATGTGTTTTTATCCATTAAGCCTTGTGGGGGTTTTGACTGATAATTAATGTTTTTTAAGTTTCCCAGAGATGATTGGAGATAGTTGTGCTTGTCAAGTATTGACAGTCAGGCTGTTTGAGCAGAGAATGTTATCATTGCCTCTGTCCGTCTCTCTTTGATCCAATTTCTGTTCCGCTACGTCTGTCTCCTCTTATCGCAATCTTCATTCTCAGTCTTAAATTTTATCTCTGCATCTAGAATATGAACACATTCTCAAACACACATGCCAACCTTTCTAATTATCTCCTCTGCGCTCTCCCTTCTCCTTCACTTTGCCGTTCCTCTTCCTCCTCCTCCTCCTTCCTCCTCAGACTCTGAACTCCGTGACTCCTCACCTGGACGTGGAGGAGTGCAGCATTTCCCTGATGCCCAGGAACCGTGAGAAGAACCGCAGCATGGACGTGCTGCCTCCGGACCGCTCCCTGGCCTTCCTCGTCACCACCGAGGGGGAAAGCAGCAACTACATCAACGCGGCGCTCGCAGACAGCTTTCTTCGGCCCGCCGCCTTCGTGGTGACGCCGCACCCACTGCCCGGCACCACCACTGACTTCTGGAGGCTGGTGTACGACTACGGCTGCACCTCAGTGGTGATGCTCAACCAGCTCAACCAGTCCAACTCTGCCTGGGTAAGAGGAAGGGGGCTATTAAAGCGGCTGGAGATTAAATTGTCTACACACATTGTGCAAGTAGAAGTCGCTTTTATTACTAATCTCATTAGGTTGAGCTCTAACTCAGCTTGCCACTTGTAATTAAGCCTTGGGTAACTTAAACCCTCCATGTGACAGCCTCTGTATCACAGCTGGATTTTGTGTATTAACATACACTCTAATAATACAGATATCACCGCAGTGTGATATTAGAGCGGGGTTTCCTCACACTTTCTGGCCTGTGGACCCAAAATTCAAAGCATTAATCAGCTAACAGTCTCATGTTGCACTTTGTTTTTAATTGCATAGACAGGGCTCTAAAACCATCATAATAAAATTATATTTTTCAAGCCTATTTAATTGATTGTTACATTTTCTTACTTATTCAGCTTACTGAGGTTTAAATTCTGCCACCAGAGCAGCTTTTCCTCTGTACACCATGTATTGCTTAAAGAAGATGTGGGGAGTGTAGAGTGTCGGGGACAATTTCCGACGAGTTCCAAACACTGTAAGGCAAACAGTAAGTTGAAGACCACAGAAAAAGTATAGAAACAAAAAGCAATGTAAAAGAAAAAGCTGTCAGGCTCAAGTCCTGTCCACTTAGCCAGCAGACTCTCCTGTAAAGAACAATTCCTCCTTCCTGAGAAATCAAAGAACTGCCCTGTAGGTCTGGATATTTTCAAAGTTAAGGAACCTTTTCATTGTTGTGTAGAAGAGAAAAATACAGTTGACCCAAACATCTCCACCTGAGTCTGACATGGACCTTATTGAACTGTAGATTATTATTAGATTGGAATAAAATACATAAATGTTAGTCAGTTAAAAAAAACACTATGTAATTTCTGCTGCAATAACAAAAGACTAAGTTTGCTGACACCGTGAAGTAGTGTGGGACCTGGGAGTTGTTGGCTTTACCACTATTGCCATAATTGCAGTCAGCTTCTCCCAGTTAGGATTCCTTCAGTGTTCATTGTCAGGAGGTTTTCACCCGGAGAAGAGTTATCCACAGATGTCTCTTCCTCTCCAAAACAAACGGACCCACTGATTAAAACCAGTAAAAATACAGTAACAAGCAGTTTCACTGTTTCTCCAACACTGTTTGACGGACAAAGGACACCCTGGAAGTCATGCCACCTGAGCTGCTGCTAACTTTGGCTCAGCTTATTTCTGTGATAACTTACGATCCAGACATTGGATGACCAAAATCCTTCATACCATTAAAATATATAGATAACAACAACCAAGATCTAAAAAGTGTTTTGTAAAAAAGTGGCTTAAAACTGGATAAAAAACTCTTATGGCAGACAAAACTCTGATGCATGTGCAAATGGGATATGATGCTTTGTGTGGGAAAAGCTGAGTATAAAAGCCACAACTGTTTTCTAGGGATCAGCGAGCACTCCATTATCTGGATCTGTTCAACCAATTAAATGTTCTGTATTTGTAGTTGGGGTGGACAGGGCTTAATCAGATGTGGGTGGTGTTTGAACCAGAAGTGGGAAGTTGTTCATTTAAGTTGATATGGGTAGATCAGAAGTTACTATGTTTATTAGAAAGCTATTCACAAAACAGCCTCAGAGTTGAGCTTCAGAGCAATGTTTTTTTTATCACTCCGATGATATTCGTACTTGTAGAAGCCACGTTATCTGCAGCGACTGTAGTGTGAAGCAGTTGGACTCAGGACTAGATTAGATTGCTTGTTTTTTTCAAAACCCAAAGATAGTGGTACTGCAGTGATTTAAAGCCAAGGAATGCATAAATGCTCACATTTGAAAATCTGGAGGCAGCAAATGTTTGGTCCCCTGACGCCCCCTATACTGTCCACTGTAAAAACACTCAAAACAGCAAAAATTGATCTTTAAAAAAAGAAATAATCAGAATATAGAATCAGAATCAGAAATACTTTAATACTTTATAACAAATTGATTAAGCACTACATTTTATGGCAGGTAGAACTCTGGGGTATGATTGTTGAAAATTATCTGCTGATTTTACATTCATAATTGAACATGACTGTTCATATTGCCATTCCTTAGGATGTAACATGTGGACGGCAGTAGTGACAACATGACATCCTTATCGCCCCTTCCTTCAGATAAGAGGCGAACAGGCAGTACAGTGAGGCCGGGTCACCGCTTGTCTGGCCTTTAACTGGTGCTCTGCCACAAAGCTTCAATCCTGCGTTCAGTCCGTCCGTTTCCTTTACACGGGCTGTCGTGGAATTAACACATCCTTATCACCCCCTCACGCCATGTTTGCTCATGCGTGGGTTTGTTCTGCCGTCTCCCTATCGCCGCTCTGTCACCGCGTCGTGTTGGATTCCCGCTCAACATTTCCACCATGCCTGTCAGCTGCAACCTGTCCTTCTCCCTCTGTCACTCTCCCCCTCTTCTTCTCTTCCTTCCTTGTCTCTCACTGCCATTGGATTAACAGTTCACCTCCCAACACACACACACACACCCACACACACAAACACTCAGTTTGCCCTCCTGAGTTGGAGCTGCCTGTCTCCTGTCTGAATGTATAAATATTTATCTCCTCTCCTGCCCAATGTCACCTGGTAATACCCTTCTGTCATTGTGAAATGCCATTATCACTTCCTCCTCCAGGGGTCCCCTCAACCCCAAAGTCACCGCAACACACGTCAGCGTGTCAACAACGCTCCCCCGTGTTTTTTTCTCCCACCTGTCGGCTGGGGTCGGTTTGGGGGGGGGGGGGGTTGGCAGTGATGGGAGACCTTGGTGTTTTTGCGTGCACCCACCTCTCAGCTAACTTCCTGTTTATCTCTCCCAGGCATAGCCAAGGTCTCCTGCTCCATTAATTTATAATGTGCTAATGGTAATGATTTGGACTCATGAATAATTCAAGCTAGGTGACCGTAGCTTATGTGAAGGATCGTTCCCGGTGACGAGCGGGTTGTTTTTTGCTCATTTAATTTACGCTTGCTATTTGTAGATAATCATTGTCATTTAGGCTAATTGTCTCTGCTGTCAATACTCAGGTGTCTTGTTACTGGGCTTCACCATCACTGGCTGCTGACATAATGATTTGTCCTGCCTCGAGCAAGTGTGGGCTAATGACCTCCTCTGTCCTGTTACCCTGTCTGTCTTCCTCTCCTCTCCTCTGCTCAGCCCTGTCTGCAGTACTGGCCTGAACCGGGGTTGCAGCAGTTTGGGCCGATGACTGTGGAACTTCTGTCCAGGACAGCCGACGATGACGTGATCATCCGTCTCTTCCGGATTCAGAACATCACTCGGGTAGGTGGATCCACCACAAGACGAAAGTCTTACGTTCCCCATGGCCTCCCGGGCTTATTTATGAAGATTATGTATAGACCCAGTTAGTGATATTTTAATCACTCTTGTCCAAATACATGCAAATAAAAATTTTTTTACAATCCAAAAATCAAAATGTACAAGACAAAATTACAGGTACTTGTAAAATCTACTGAAATCCAAACTTTTCAGACTTTGCGCGAACTAAACCATGTTTGTGGGGTTTACTGTCTTAAAGACACTTGCTTTTGGAGTTGGAACCCTACATCGACAAGTCCATTACCATAACAGTGTTCATTTTTTTTTGTAGTTAACAATGTGAGTTTGATTTTCTTACTCCTGAAACAGAAGTCTGACGTTATGGTTTCCCTTCCCTTCACTTTTTGCTGAGACTGTGTCAGAAAGGTGTTGATTCACCTCTGCGCTAATTTAGCAGATCGTAATATTGACCTGTTCGATCGTGCGTAGCAGTATGCTTGCTGGCACTGCCTCAGCATCAAATAAAAGCAATGTCAGAGCAACTAGTTAAGTATTGGTAAGGGCAAAATGAGAGAGCTCAAAAAGTTGAATAAAATAACCACTCTTCCTCCCACTAGTTAGCTAGCCTGAGTGAGATTTTGATGACAGATCCTGACACAATTCATTTTACTATCAATTTAGTTAAATCTGTATGCTATTTTTTCCTGAGAGTTTCCTTTTTTTAGACATTTACTTTTTATGACATCAGGGGAGGTATTTCTACTGATGTGGCCCATGTTTGCTATAAAACGTAGAAAGCTTTCTGAGCTCTCTCAAGCTCTATTTAAAGGTCCAGTGTGTAACATTTAGGAGGATCTATTGGCAGAAATGGAATATATATTAGGACTATTCATAGGTATGTTTTCATTAGTGTGCAATCACCTGAAAATAAATATTATTGTGTTTTTGAGCCTTAGAATGAGCCGTTTTAATCTACAGAGGGCCAGCATGTTGAACCACCATGTATCTACAGGAAAGGACCAAACACTACCTCTAGATAAAGAGCATTTTGTTTTACGTCCACTGTAGATTCTCAAACATGCTTGGAGAGCGGTATTCAATTGATTGCAATCTGAAAGTTCACCACTAGATGCCACTAAATCCTACACACTGGTCCTTTACGTTTTGATTTTGCTACGGTGACCTGCATCTGTTTCTCTTCTGCTGAAAATATATTATGCGCATTCACTCTTATATTAGGGTATCATTTGTTTGGCTAACATGAGAGCATGCAACGGCTGTCTCACAGCACAAAGTGTGACAGTTGGCAACCCTGGAGTGGTTTTTCATTGCATTAGATTTCCTATTTGTTTTTCCACCATATCTCATCTTGAGGTGGCAGTAGAAGAACAGACATTCATACTGTAGATTTTTACAATAATGTAAACATAACTTAATACCATAGTGTCCAGCTATAAATTAGAAGCATTTTACCTCGACTGAACTCTCTTGATAACAGCAGTTGATGGTAAAAGGCTGCACATACGCAAAGTTTTATTTTCCCTAATTTAATTTGAAATGAAAGGATGTAATTTTCTCTATTTTGTTGTCTTCACAAACAAACATTAAGATCTAAGTGTAAACTCTAAGTGAATCACTCTAAGTTGTCTTGACATGTCACTTTGACAGAGTTAATCGCAAAATTGCTGTTTAGATGTTTCATTTTCTTTTCAAATGACATGTTTTTTGCTTTCATTTTGGACATTGACAAAAGCACTTGCTCAACCCCTGCTGTATTGCTGTGGGGGACATTTCCTGGCACTGAATCAAATAATTTATTTTTAAGAGGGTTAATGAAGCCTGATACTAATATAATAATTCTGAATGGTGACCCAGGAACCAGCCGGCATTTATTGTTCCCTGAGTGAGTTGCAGCATAATAATCCTACTCTTTATCAACAGTGTCATGGTGTCATTAGCCACATATGTATTGTTCCTAGACCTGTTAATTAAGCAGAACTGCTCCTATTTGAGCAATTATGTAATACTGAAACAAACAGAACTCCATGTTTTTACAATCTACAGTTACTGAAAGATGTTTCTTGATTATGACCATTATCCAATATGGTTTTTGTGTTTTTGAATGTGAGTCTGTGTGTGGTGAACATGTCTGTGTGTTGTGTGAGTAATTTTGCTTAGCTCCAGCGTCCACTGCACACAGTCTGGACTCTTCCAGCTCCTGTCCTTTGACCTCAGTAGTCTCCTGTAGATGCTTCTAGCAGCTAGTTAAGCAGACATATCCTCGTCGTGGAACCTCCTTTTAGTTAACAAACCCTCCTAGCTCTTGTGCCACCTTACGCCTGACCCTCACTTTGGCCTGATCCTCCCTTGTCAGTGCCCCCATCACCCTTCCACTCCAACCCAACCCCTCAAATATCTTGACACCATCTCAGAAACTGTTCCCACATGGCCTCTCTGCAGGATCCCGAGGAAGCAGACACCACAGAGCAAGACACCGATAGCCTCTTTCCCAAGAAGGTACTCCACTGTCCAGGAAATACAACAGAGGTGCTACGAGTAGCATTGTTGCTACTTAATGATGAATTCTGATAACCGGGTATAATAAGTGTAACAAGACTGATAGCCTCTGCCCCACACCAGTGGTATTGTTAGTGCTTGTGTTCGTCCAAAATAAAGGTACCTTGTGGAGTTTTTGAGCAATGTACACTATCCCCCAGAACGTAGTAATATGCCACCTAAATAAATCAGCTTCTCCAGTGTTTAATGAAGGGGGAAATGCATTCAACATTGAACACTTTATTTCAGTGAGAACAGAATGTAAACATCACGTTCATTAAAAATTTCCACGGGCTACCTTTAAGGTACCATTTCCCACAATCCATCGAGCATCCCCTGGCAGTCTTCGGCCTTATTTGAAAGTTGTAAAAGTTAACCCAGAAACATTTACTGTAGTTCTGCATGTGCTGGAAGAACAAACTCCATTCCAGTCCCCAGACTGAAGAAACAGAGACCGTAGAGAGACAAGCTCCTGGGTTCTCTGACATTACCGATAGTTTTCTGGGACGTTTTGAAGGATGAATTTGGGTTAACCACTCAGTGGCATTTTAGAGTCTAAAATGGCCAAAATTTAATTTTGATAAAGAGGAGAAAGCCAGGGCCCTGCTGAGCTTTGGCAAACCAGCAGAAACCAGTATGGCAGACTCTGATAGGCTGATACACTTCACTTTGGTTCAACTGGCATGTTCTTTGGACAGTTATCTACCACCACTGCTAGTTCTATGTTTGAGCAGACTTTTAAATAGACAGACAGAAGTTTATCACATGGCATTTTAGGAGTAAATAATAGTCTAATAAGGATAACCTTTGACTGTACCATAAGGTGTCCAAAGTCTGCAGTCTTTTAGTGGGTCATCTTTATTTTCTGATTCTTTGTTGGTCCCTCCTTAGAAACACGTGGTGTAGACAAGAGCTGTTCAGACACGTTTATTTAAAACATTTTTTAAATATTGTCAAATGTGTTAAACTGCAACACTTCTGGGTGTTCAATGTTCATTTGGCATTTTTCCAAGTGGTGACCTCAACCCAATGTCAAATTTAAGAAAGCTGTATCTACGTTTCCATATCTATGTGCCCATATCTATGTGCCCAACACTGAACTGCACACAGAGCAACTAACTGGTGAACATAGTGGAGCATTTAGCAGGGTCAAAAAAATCAATGAATACAGCGTTGAATATTAATATAGACAAATGGGTTTCAAAATCACAATGAGAAACACCTTAAAAGAATGGCACGAAGAAGAAAAAATTATATTATTGATATTAATAGTTATTATTCATAATGTGGTATGTTTGAGTACACTGCTACACACTGCAACTTTAACAGCAATTAAAAGGGAAGAACAGGAGCTCTGCAGGCGAGCTTGAGCAGGTTTGAAGTGTTGATAGGATGCCCCCTGGCTGAGACTAGATCGGTGTGAATGACTGTGTGCGATGTGTGTGGAGCATATGCAGTGGGTTTAATGCCTATATGGTGGCTTATACTGGAAGAAGTAAAACTCTCACTCCCCCCCTCCCTCTGTCTTCAACTTTTGCTCTCTATAGCTTCAGGAAGGCCAGCTCGTGGTGCGTCACTTCCAGTTCCTCCGCTGGTCCCCGTACCGCGACGTGCCCGACTCCAAGAAAGCCTTCCTCAGCCTCTTGGCTCAGGTCCACAACTGGCAGAGGGAGTGTGGAGAGGGACGCACCATCGTCCACTGCCTGTGAGTCCGCTTACATACATCTACACCATACTGTACTTGCATGTGTATTTAATATAAGTCAGTGCTGATATGAGTCTTTTTAGACTTAAGCTGCAGTACTTGTCAAACATCCTTTAATGTAAAGTTCAAATCTATAATGAATTCAATGTCTCCTCATGAATTTCATTCTTGTATGAATATAAAAGTGTTAGAACCAGTTTTCAGACTTTCCATTGAAGGCTGGACTTCTGAATTTTTGATAAGATGCCACACTGCATTCATATTATTCACCTCGTTACTGTTATTCAGAACTGGCCCTGCAGGAGAGTTTGTATACTTTTTAGAGTTATTAAATCTCATTAACTGAGGAAAAATGAACCATTAAGAGCGTCTTTATATTAGCTGCTTGAGTGGAGGTGCATTAGATTTGTCCCCTGTCTCCGTGTCAGGGTCCTTTGATCTCTGCAGGTCAGGCTGTGTGTTAGACATCTCATATCTGATTAAGTCCCCGCTCCTGTATTTTAATGAGAACTCTACTCAGATATTCATCTTGAAAGTATGCCAGTTGGCCTTTTTCTGACAGCATGCTTGATCTGTGCTCAGTCAAACTGTGACATTTCACTCTGTAGCTCTCCCTCCGAGAGGCTGTCTGAGCTGCTGTACCACATCTTTATTAGGTCACTCATGTCTTTATGCTTCTATTCTGTGTGTTTGTGTGTGTGTCTTTGTTCGTTCTTTCTGGAGCAGGAATGGCGGCGGTCGAAGCGGAACTTTCTGTGCCTGCACCATGATCCTGGAAATGATTCGTCACCACAGCATGGTGGACGTGTTCTTTGCTGCCAAAACGCTGCGCAACTCCAAGCCAAACATGGTAGAGACAATGGTGAGCAAGCAGGGGTCTTTATCTGTCTTTACTGCAACATGTTATATATTAGTATGCTGCTGCCTCGCACAGGGGAATGTCAGGGAAGCAGAAAACTGCTCTGCAGGAAGACGAGGAAATTAAATGAGCCACTTCCCAGAAGTAAATCAGATGTTTTTACAACTTGTTTCACTTCACTATTCATTTTATTTCTAAATCTATCTATTTAGAAAAATAGCATAAAGGTAAAGTGCTGTTAAGGTATTAAATAAAACCCTGTACAGGTGTTTAAGCTGAATGGGAATTAAATTTTAGATGTAGAATGTAGAATTGAATCCAAAGTCAAAGGAAAGCAGCAAGTGGGCACAAATCAATACAATTTCTCTCTAGGTAGCACAAATTGAGGCGAAGACATGTTGATAATGTATCAAGTTGAGTAAAACATTTGTACTTATCCTGAGGCTGTATGACTCCAATTTATGAACATGCAGAGACAAGAAAAAGGACAGAAGAGAAAGATGTGGGGGTTTTAATAAGTTCTGAGACCTAGCCTGGTTCCAGACCTCTGAATTAGTACGTCTCTTCCCTGCGTAGCTCGCTACAGTCCGCTTCCAGGATTTAAAAAGCTCGTGGCTTAGTAGTGCTGTCAAAATGAACAAAAAGCTGTCCAAAAACCTTTGATTATTCATATAAATTCACATTCAATTTGAACGTTTTATCTACTTTTGAGCATTATGTCCATAAACCAATACATAACATAAATGACCCCCGTCTGACGTGCTGCGGTTAGCGTATCATTTCCTGTTGACGGTTTCGGTGTTGTTGGTTGCACATTCTTCAATCCAGTAAAAAACGTGTACGTTGTTCATTACATCAGCTAATTCCATACATTTAAACGTACTCTAGCTCTGCTCGGCCTCGACACACTGTTCAGTTCTGCTAGCTACAGTGCTTTAGCTTAGCGGTTAGCAATTTTCTCTCTCTCTCTCTTCTCTCTCTCTCTCTCTCTCTCTCTCTCTCTCTCCTGCTCTCTGTTGGTGTCGAATGTTCAGCTATTCCTCTGCCTCTTTTAGTGATGGAACATGTAATAAATGGTTTATTTTTTCTGTGTTGGATGCATGGCAAAAACGTAAAGCTAAACCGTTACCGTAGCAGCTGTAGTTATCCTGCTCCCGGTAGCCGCTGTAGCTCCTGTTATGATTTGGTGCTATTCAATTAATTCCAAATGGGGTTCATTTGATTGCTCGGAGTGCAAATCACTCTCTGCGGCCGAGTTAGGTTGCTTTCTATCATCATTACCGAAATGGTTGTAGTTGAATTATTTGCTTGTTTCAGCTTGACCTAAATTTCATTTCCAATCAATGAAAGTAACGTTGTGCGACTCCTGTCTGTTATGCAGTGACCCAGGCACACACGAAGCTCGAGACAGCTGAGGTAGTGCCCCGTTAGTCCCACAGCCGATTATTGATTTCCATTATCAACTGTCCGCTATCTTTTGCAAATCGATTATATTATCCAATTTAAAATATTCGTTGACAGCTCCATTGCTTAGATTGTCATGTAAAACTCATAGCAGTCAGCGCTGCAGCTGTCGCACTACTGTTGGATGACAAAAACCTAATATCGCTAGGGCGGCCATTTCCTTCACATCAAAAAGGAGGACACTTAAATTTGAATGTTTTTCCACCAGATTACATAAAGGTGCATACACATACCACAAAGCTAATAATAAATATAAAAGATACAGCTCATGACACCGTGCCCTTCCAATTCAGATTACATAGGTCTAATAAACATCATACAGAAACTGTTCTTAATGTTTTTATCTGGATATATAAAGGGGAAAAAAATGCAGCACCTTCTGTTTCAGATGTATAGGCTTTGCCAAGGCTTTGCCTATCTACATATAAGTATGAGCATTTTCAGAATTTCAGTCCAACAACCGATATTAGCTCACCTTACATTTATCTGGCTGAGAGTTTGATTGACAGCCTGGTGGTAGCAACTGGGTGATGTGGTGAATCAACACATGGCTCATTTGAATATTAAAATTAGCCATGTGTTGATATGTCACCACACGAAAATGTAACCAATGAAATTAGTTATTTTGACACACATTTTTAGCCAATAAGTATTAAACTAACAGGTAATGTGTCAAAAGGCGGACCTTTTTAGTTATTTTCTCAAAAGGAGGACAAAAGAGTGTCCGGCTTGTCCAGCCTGAAGCTGGACTGTCCGGCCTGAAGGCGGATGAATAGCCACCGTACATATCGCTGAATAATAAAGTGAAACAAAATGGCAGTGAGGCTAAGTCAGAGTCTGAGCTTTCATATTGAGTTGTGAAGCATTTATCAAACGTTACTCCAGAGGGAGGTTTGTTGGGGAAAATAATCTTCAATCAATATCTGTGCTCATTCTAGGAGCAGTACCGGTTCTGCTATGACCTGGCCCAGGAGTACCTGGACTGCTTGGAAGTCAGATAGCACCAATCCCTCACTTCTCGTCCTTCTTCGAGGAGAAGGTCATGATCCTGGATCCCGCATCCCGGATCCCTGCTCCTGCCTCCTTAGTCCATGTACACAGCTCTGGTTGTCTTCTTCGTCATGCCTGGATGAAACGTCGCCTGCCGTAAAGACTGATTGAGAAAGCTCACTGGACAACCTGTAACATACTACTGACACCCTTTTTTGCTTTTTCCTCGGCGCTCTGATCCAACCTGTACTCTTTTGTGCCACTTTACATCTGCCAGACCAGAGGACACTTAACAGGAGTTCATTTTATACAAGACCACTGTCAAGGAAGCCGGACTACCTGTTGTATACCTCGATGACAGGATTCAAAGAGCTCAGCTGTGTCCTGCCTTACTATGAACAAACACTGAAAGGGAACTACAGTTGATGCCAACCACTGGGTGATATTTTGTGTTTGTTTGTAACACTGTAAATGGTGCAATCTGCTGTTGGTGAACATCCCATGTCGTACTGTACTATATTTGAACTTTATGGTGGGTGAGGCTGATGATTGAAGGTTACCTGAGGGTGAAAAGGATTGAAAAGTCGGTCACAATCGATGGACATATCTGTACAGTAGAGTTGTCTTGGACCTAATTTCTCTTTATTTATTTTCTGTGTATATAGATGTTTTTTTCCTCCCTCCCCCGGGTGTTTCTAGGTGTTCTCAACGTCTTATCAATGTGCCAATCCATTCTCTCTGTGTCTGTAAATGGGGACCACTTCAGCATCTGCATGCCCAGTCTTAAGTGTTTCATTGCAGTGTGTGGCCCAAGTCTGCTTTAGGGTGGATTCTGCGACGCAAATCCCTCCGCTAGTCCCGAGAGAGCTCCGTAAGAATAACCACGTGTTGCTGTGAGAATACAGCGAAAACCTGTCGCTTTCTAAATTTGTATTTATTCAATGTGTTTTATTTTCTAAATAGTGTATAAAACAGGAAAATAAATAAAATATGTTGTTGCTTAACAGCCACGCTTTTTGGAGTTTTTTATTAGTTATTTATTTTTAATTTTTTTTTTTACATCTCTGAGACACCTTAGACGGGAGGGCCTTAGAATGGTGCCCTCCCACGACCAGAATCAGAAGGTAATAGCAAGGGGTTGGAGCCCAAAGGTTTAGAGGTGCATTTGTATCAGATTCTACAGAAGACTAAACATCAGTATTAAAACAATATTACTATAGATTAAAGTGGAAAAAGAAACATTTTTATAATGGCAAAAAAATGGGATACGCATTTTTAGCACATTTTCCCAGCAGACTAAAGAAGAATGTATGTCAGCATATGTAAGTTAAGAACTGTAAATCACATTAATTTTCATTCAAATGTACACTTTTGTACCCTCAATCAACACTGAACAAAGAGCCTTGTTGAGACTTGAGACTATATTATATTTACATTTCAACCATTTATTAGTTGGGATTCAACTGTTTCACAAATGAAAGTTTGGTTTTAGGCACAAATGTCTTGATAAGTGTAAGTTCATGAATTGTTTCATATATACCTTGTAACCTAGTAAACATACACACACACAATAACTGTTACAAACCCCACTTTCACTGTTACACCTTTCATTTTGTGATACAACTTGTGTCAAATAATGATAAATACATTTAATTCCTTTATTTCAGTTGGCTCTTTTTAGCTGTAATAGTAGGGTAAACTTAAAACTTTATTTACTTATAGCATCTTTCAAAAACGGGTTTACAAAGTGCTTTTACAGGGTAAACTAAGAACCACAGCACTGTCAGTAACAATATATAGAACAAACAAACTGTAAAATATAGCAAAAAATAGAAAGATAAAATAATAAAACTATAAAACCACAGTGAATAAAAGATTAGAAAAAAAAAGGATCACAGGAAGGCAAGAGTATAAAAGTGCATTTTAAAATGGGGGATCTTGCTCTTATGTAGGAGGGTCTCTGTCTTTTATTGTACGTGGCTGTGTCAAGGGGCCAATTGTTTCATAATCTGTTCATGGCTCTAGGCTTTTTGGAGTTGCAAACAGCAGCTATTTATTGATATTAGTTCATATCCAAATATTTAAAGTTGCATAATATGTCATTTATTTATTACACTGAATAAATAATGTAACTATTAACGCAGAGCAACCAATAATGTACAATACAGTTCATTAGTGCAAAACAACCAAAGCTTCAAATTAGTGTCTGAAAGCTGCAGTAGGTAACTTTTAAATTAATAAAACTTTAATCAAATAAAACCAATTGTTTGTCATGTAGTAGTAGACAGTAGTACATGAGACAGATAATCGGAAAAAGATCAGGTTCCTCTGCCTCCTAGTGCTCCTAATGGTATTTGCGAGAATCCACCGGGCCTGAACAACAAAACAACCAATCAGAGCCAGGAAAAATAACTGATGTTGATTGATTGAGTGTCATTCCCATGGCATCAACTAATTATCTTCAAGACACCAATCCAAGGCCTCTTTTATTATTCCCATTATAGAAAGATAGAAAGATGCCTTGAATTGGTGTCTTTTTCGTTCAGGCCTGGTGGATTCTCGCAAATGCCATTAGGAGCACTAGGAGGAGCCAGAAGAACCTGATTTTTTCAAAGATTATCTGTCAGGATACAGTGGGAGTTTAAGAAAATATGACATGAAATTATTTTTCCTAAAAAGTTATCTACTGCAGCTTTAACATATTCTTTACTTATTTTACAAATTCTCATTTTACAAACCCCTTCTTTAAAAAAGGACCAACGAAGGATTTAGGAGCATCTAGTGGTGGTGTTGCAGATTGCAACCAACTGAATATCACTTGCTTTCCAAGCATGTAAGAGAAACTATGGTGGCCAAAAGGCCCCATCTAGAGCCAGTGTTTGGTTTGCCCATTCTGGGCTACTGTAGAAACATGGTGGACTCCGTAGAAGGGAACTTACTCCCACTGTATATAATGGCTCAGTCTAAGGTGACGAACAAATTCCTATATTCAGGTGATTATACTCTGATGAAAACATACATATAATTATATTGCATTTCTTTACCCCCACCCCCATTAAAGAGTTTCTTAACCTGCTGCTTGCAGACAGCTTGACTTTGAAAAGGTATTTTCAAGCACTTACGAGTTGGCGATGGAAGACTTGTTGACGCCCCTCCCAACGCCACCACCGCCGCCGCTGCCCAGCCACTTGCGACCAGCAGAATATTGCTGCTTAAAAAAATCCAACAGTTCATTTGCTTGACCTGTGTTTTAATTTACGCTTATCATTTAATTAGCAACTTTAATGGACTTTTTTTATCATTACCACCAAACAGAGCCTCTAGGATTCAGCCACCTCTTTAATTGGAGAGTCTTGATGATCCATTGATCCAGGGCCCGATGCACTTCATCTGCATGTGGCGCTTTACTAGCGATGTCACATCTAGTTACTGTGTTTTATGAGTGGCTGATAAGCTCTGGTGATTCACTGCGTGACCCTCTTCTGCACTCGGTTTCTTATCAATACACTGTACTGCTTCTGCTGCCTGTGCACTTTTGAAATGAGAGACAGGACTCTGACAGATGACTGTCTGTATACAGAGGAGAGTGTGCAGACAGACAGCAGGACAAATGAGCTCCAGAAATAGTCCAACACTGTAATAAAGGTCAAAGGTCACGCTAGGGTGTATTGTTTGGCTGTCAGTGTTGTCTCCCAGGTTCAATTACCTTCTCTCTTTGTCTTTCTGAGGCGATAGATCTCCCTCTACTGCATTTAAAAGATGATGAAAAGCATAATGTGTGTTGGATAAAAAAAATGACAATTGCTATTGTGTGCGGCGCACAAAAGGATGGGGACGACGCTCTCCTCAAAGCATCTGTTTATGTCAGATTACAAAAAAAAACCAGATTGGAAATGATTTCTCTCCTCCCCCCCCCCTTTGCACGTTGTTGGAAAGAAAACACAGGTCTTCAGATTTGCAGCCGCCGCCTCTTTCTTTTGGATGCTGATCTGAACGCTTAAGAGTACAGTGTTGTTCTCATTGTCACAGCGACAGTGTCTGTAATTACTATAGAAGCCATTGTTTCACATTGAAAGGCTGCATTCAAGCGCTGGAACTGAGACTTACTAGATGACTGAATGCAGTGAAAAGCAGAGAGAGGGCTTGTGGGTATCTGGGGATGCTTATCTTGATGATTTCATTAATATCACAGGACACTCACTCGCTCACACACACACATACACACACTCGCAGGGAAATGATATTCATTCCATGCAATCAACATAAAATTAAAGATTATCTCATTAGTATATCAAGGTGCTAATAAAGCTCAGTAATCCTGAAAGTGGTGGCGGAGTTCCAGTCTCAGACTACCTGCAGTCTCCGCTCTCACTACAACCCCGCACATGAATAGTTTATTATTTGCTCCTTTTGTTGTTTCAGTTTTCATAGTCACACCCTCCTACTAAGAGAGCAATCACAACAGACTCATGCATGCCTTTTGATTGTTCAAATTCTTGCTCATAAGTTATTAATATCCACATAAAAGAGCAGCCACGCTGAGCTGTTTTAGCAGACTATAAGCCGATGATAAACAACACGGGGCTGCTTTCCATGACAGATCTGCTGGCGCTGGGTTACAGTTTGTCTTTTGTCAAGTCCAGCAGGCTCTGCGGGACTAGCATGTTCCTTATCCCGTGTCGTGTTAAGTCCACAGCTTTTTAAGTTCTGTAATCAATCAGTAGCTTGTTTTGCAGTGCTTGTAGCGTTGAGGCCAAATGGGCTGATGGGATGGCACCCTGGCATCAGACATCTGCAGAAGAAAAGCTGTGCAAACACAAATACAAAGATGCATCTCTTCCCCCTTGCTGGCTTTGTGTTACGGCTCCAGCCATGCAGTGGGCAGCCACATGAATCAATTAATATCTCCTTCATTTTCACACAAACTCACCATGGGAGGTGGACCTTGGCCCGGCTGGTGAATAGAGATGTATCTGTGCGTCTCCCCCGACTGATGGCAGATTCAATTTGAGCTTACTTTATCTCCATGCGGATTCATCTTATCTCTGACATGACTTTACATTGCATTAAATTAGATTGCTCTTAACGGGTGTGTGCACCGGAAGCCTCTCTCATCTCTTTACACGGTCAAATCGAATAATGTCGCTCAAGGTCTGCAGAACCTATTTGGAGATGGTAAGGCTGCTGACGATAAATGCTGGTGTTTTTAAAGAAAATGTCTCATTCAGTATGGCAATCATCATTGATTATGTCAAGCCCAGATGATAGAATGTCCATGAAGGCGGCAGTTAATGGCAAATATGTCGTTTGGTGAGAAGGCAGAACATCAGTCGGGGGAGCCTGTGGCAGTGCTGAAAACGTGGGACAGGGGGAAAAAATGATGAGATGTTCTCCCACCCACGGCATAATCTATTGAGGTGGGAGGGAAGATGGGAGACGATGGCCGAGGGCGAGTCAATAATGACCCTGCTTCATCCCAGTGGCTTGCAGTTCACAGGGCCTGCATCTCCGTCTTCCACCTCTCTGCGTGACAATATGCTCCGAGGGAGGCCGAGGGGGTCTGAGGTGGCCTGACCTGCGACAACCCGGCTGATATGAGTAATGCTGTGCACCCTCAGCGACACACACGCCTCACTTTCGATAAATCCACAGCTGTTGGAGCTCCACGCCCAGCTCACGCTGACGGATGTGACACAGAGTTTTGACGCTCAGCATTCCTGCTCATTTGAAAATTACTATAACTACATTTGTTTCATTTTGGCTGGATGGAACCATGTCATTGTTGTGCCACAAGTAAATCCCAAATCTCTGCACTCAAATCCATAGTCATAATCCTTTTTTTCCCATGTCACTTCACCATACAGCCTTTCGAGGGTTTATGGAACAGAAAATATATTTTTAGAAAACATTCATGCAGTTAAATTTTATATCATTAATTGGAAAACAAAGCAAAACATCATTGTGGCATGTGCACAAATTTCAGCACCCTACTTAGTAACACCCCACCCTGGCAGATATCACAGCATGCAAACGCTTTTTGTGGCTAGCTAAGTTCTTGTCAGTTCTTGTATTTGGGATTTGTTTCCCAATTCTTCCTTACAAAAAGGCTTCTAGCTCTCTGAGAGTTTTCTGGGTCTTCCAGATCTCATCTTGTCCTCCACAGTTCCCGCTAACTGCCATCTCTTAATTACATTTCACACTGTGGAAACTGCAAGCTGACCGCGCTTTGCTCTCTTCTTGTAGGCTTCTCCTGCATTGTGGGCATCAGTGGGCATCAATAACTTTCATTTTCAGAGTCTTACACAGCTGCTTAGAGGAACCCATGGTTGCTGAGTGTTCACACAGGGATTGAAGAGTCAGAGTATTTGTAAAGGGCTGAAATTGGCACCAGCTGACATTTCCTAATGACAACTGTTAACATACCTCAGACCTAAGGAGCTGATGAAGGTCCTTGTGAAAAGAATCTGAGACTGCAGAACTCTTAGGGTGCAAACTTTAGCACCTGCCATAATGAGGTTTTTATTTTTGTTACAACTTATGATAGAAAATGTAACTCTGCAATAATGTTTGCTGAAAACATTGTTTTATGTTCCATATCCTAGAGAGGCTGTTTACATACTTTTATGTTTTATGTATTTTCATACATACTCATTCTCATTTTCTCTCAAGAGGAGCAATCACTTATGCAGTGGTGGCGTATGTGTCTTAGTTTTCCAGTCAACTCAATTTTTGCAATTCAAATACCGTTTATGGACCCCAGTATGCAGAAATATTCAGATACACTAGGCGAAAATGATACATTTATACCACCAAGAAAAATAAATGCAGGGTTTTGCCTGCAAACTGCATGGGATTAGCATAATATCTTGAGGTCAGAGGTCAACGACTCTCAATGATAATGTCCAAGTTAGTTTTTTCATCGCTTTTTCAGCCTAAATTTGGAGTTAAAATAAATTTAAATTAAATCAATTAGGCCCCCTTTTTGGTTAACATCAAAGTACAAGCCGTGGAAGGAACAGTACAATGAAGCCAAATAGGTCTTCACAGAATTCACAAAATGCTCAGATATAGGCCTACTGTACATATTTCTAAAGTTTTCTTACACCCCTTAAAATCAAGAAGGCCTTGGCGACCCCTTGTGGGGGTCCCAACCCCCACGTTGGGAATCACTGCACTACAGCATTAAAGCAATGAGACTTAGTATGACAATAAAGTGGCTTTTGCCTACATATTAAAGGTAAATTTCCATTTAACTGCTCAATGCAGTTACTTTTTTGAGTGAATACACATTATTTGCTGCACAGTGACTTTTCTCTATATCAGACAGTTACCTTTTTCGAGCCAAGTACTAATATATATGGAAAAAATAAAACCACCAATCCTAATGCAATTTCAAGTTAGGTGCTATTGGGCATGGGTTTGTGATAACAACTCCTCAACCAGTTTTAACAAAAGAGTACAGAAAAAATAGGACACTGAGTGAATACTCAGACAGACAGACAGACACCTGATACAGTGTATTCTTCATGATAAAGTAATACTCACCCTGTGTGTCTGGCAGCTGTCCCAATTTTCTGCAGTGGCCTTTCAAATTCTCTGGGCAAGATCCTCTTGAAATGCTGAATTTAGGCTATTAATATCAAGGTACAAGATTTCTAAATTAGGAGTATGTATTACTTTGTTCTTTTAAGTCAAATGAGGTCATGTTTCTTCCTCACACAGCAGACTGTTTAACTTGTTATAGCAGGGGAGGCACAGGTGTAACTAATGGCATTAAGCATATCTCCATTCCATCAGGACACACATTGAGGTGTGTCAGTATGAGCCAGCATGCACAATAGCTGCGATCTGATAGTGGGAGACTGCCACTGTTAATTAATGCTATTAGTTACACCTGCGTTCGGGGCTCACCCCCCAGGCACAGAATAAAATGGGTTTTATCTATTTTTTAATAGACTTTAAACTTTTGCTTTTAAAAAAGTGTGTCTATCAATGTTAATTTACATCAAAAATAAATAATTGGATAATTTCATGTAAAGTCGACGCCAGGTGACTCCATGTTTTTGATTGACTGCTGAGTGCTCACGCCGGAGAGATGTTTATCAGCTCAACTTAAGCCAATATGCTAAAAGCAGATGTGTTTCTTTCACCTGTCCAGCTGAGGAGGGACTCGAAGAGAATAAATTGATAAATGTATCCCTAAAAACTGAGTGAGAGTGGGAGAACTAAACATGGTGGACGGGACATTGCCAGAGACAGGAGTGTGTGAGGGGGTGAGTCTTTAAATGGATTGTTAAATGGCCCAGAGTTAACGTTAGCTATCTTTAAACGTGTGTAATGTCACGAGTATGTGTGCCAGCTCGGCTTAACGTTTGTTTTTGTGTACATAAACAACGTTGGTCCGTTAGTCACTGTAGTGGTGATGCTGTGTGTCATTAGATTAGCTACCTGAAAGGAAAATGGTGGGCTAGTAATGTTGTTGGCCCTGTATGGCGTAGCTTCTGACTGCTTAAACCTTTACTGATGGTGTCAACACATGATTTTAAAGTGCCTGCTCTTTGTTAAATGGCTGTTTACAACCTTACTGTCTGAAAGCCAATTATGGATTTTATACATAGTTACTCTAACTAAAGCACGCACATAATGTTTTGAGGATGCATTCATAAACAAAAACACTTATGACAGTAATGTTATTGTATAGTCTAAACACACAAACATTACTATGTGTAGTTATTTATTTGTATCGAGACAAACTTGTAGCACCTGTTCTTATTTAATTAAAGGGACAGTTAACCCCAAAATTAAAAATAATATGTCCTCTGAACTGTCATGCTGTTTATCTATATAGATTGTTTTGGTGTGAGTTGCCAAATTTTGGAGATATCGGCTGTAGAGATGTCTGCTTTCTCTTCAGTATAATGGAACCAGATGGCACTCGGCTTGTGAACTTCAAAACTTTTTAATAACAGCTATGTCTTTCTTAAAATCATGACCTGGTTCCTCATCATTAGTCACAGACCTTGTTGTGAGCAGTTTAGAGGTGTAATGATACGCTCAATTCACGATCTTGTCACTTTTTTTTAAAACAAAAATGACAAATTATGACTGAAAAAGATTCCTTTCTTTTTTTTAGACAAAATTACGCATCTTCTTCTTACTCAAAGATTCAAGGTTATTTTATTGTCATTTACAATACAAGTTGTAGTATGACATTTGATATAGTACTCTTTATGCTACTTCAAAAAACAAAACAAAATAAAAGGCCACCTGGTAGAGCTCGCGCCCCATTAAGGCTGAGTCCTTGCCGCAGTGGCCCAGGTTTGATTTCAACCTACGCCCCTTTGCTGCATGTTGTGCTGTTGTTTAATATCCTTTTGGCTGTGCGCAGACACCTCAACCCTCTGATATCACTGATGCTGGGCAGCTGAGTACCAATGATCTTCTGTGTAGTGTTTATCACCCGCTGCAGAGTCTTCCTGTCCTGGGCCATGCAGTCCAGTCAGGATGCTTTATGTGGCTCCACTGTAAAAGTTAACAAGAACTTGGCACTGAAATTTTGTTTTCTTAAGAAAAACTGTTGTTTCTGTGCTTTCTTAACCAGGGTGGAGATGTGACATGACTATGACAGGTTCTCTGTGATGTTGATTCCCAGGAACCTGAACTTGTTCACCTGTTCCTCCTCAGCTCCGCTGATGTAAACAGGGTTGTGTGTCTTTGCCTCTTTTTTCCTAAAATCAACAATCAGCTCCTTAGTTTTTGCTGGCATTGAGCAATAAGTAGTCTCTGCAAGATTGTTGATTTACGATATGAAGTACTATCATTGTTTGAAATCTGGCTGATGATATTTTATATTTTTAATTTTGATATTAAGTCCTTGAGTACTGAGCAGATGACTTACTCCCACTGTGTGCCCGATTATGTTTTACGAAGATTTTTCAAGAACACCTCTGGCAGCGAACGTCCTGGCTCGACGATGTCAAGAAGTGTATGAACTTTCTGTAAGTCAACATTTTTGATGGACAAAATTATTTACTTATATGATAGAGCATAATGTTGGACCTGGAAGCATTTCAAAACCACATACTCATGTATGCCTGGAACTGCTTTGCATGCAGCCCACCAGTGTATCACAGCTACAACCACCACAACCACTGGCCTGCTGCAATGATCAACAAGATGTGACATGAATACTGCGAGTTGCTAATCTGGAATTTCTGTGCCCAATATAAGATACATGTGTCACTACAAACAGATGTCCTGTAAAATGAAATAAATCATCATAAACATGGAATTGTAAATTCTGTATATTGTCACATGCTCTACCATGTCGACCTTCAACACCATCTTTCGTCTTTGACTTCCAAACCAAATGCAAACACTTGCCAGCACAAGATTTTTACAACATGTGCTCATGGGAAATTTAGTCTTCATTCCAGGACACACTACTGCTTTTGTCCACAGGGGCTGCTTAAATCAACACCAAATAAAAGCTCCTTGTACAGTAGCTGCTTTAAGCAGGACTCATCTTAAGGCCTCATCCTGTCACTTGACAGTATGCTTTAGTGACGGACATTCCCAAAACAAAACCTTCTGTTAATTCAGCAAAAACTAGTTGACACACAGTGAGCCTGGGGCTTTGAAGGGCCCTGGAGTTCTGGTGCTCCAGAGCTGTTGCCTGCTTTGCCCAGTTGGTAATACAGTCTTGTCTCATAGCCCACTCTTGCCAAAATTACCTGCTTACCTGCTGACCTCCTGTCTGTGTTTGACAAGTTAAAATGTCTGTTGGGGGGCACCCAGTAGCTACCCTGGTAGTGCATGTGTCCCATGTAGGCTGGGGCCCTATTGTAGTGGCACAGGGTGGATTCTGATACTGTTTCTCTGGGACACGAAGAAGTGTTGCACACGGCTGGGTTGTTGCCATGGTTTGTTGTGTGTTGTAAAATTAGCTAAATTATAAGATTTCTTTGGTATCCCCTGGATTGAGCCCTAAGGGCCACCGTTTGATGCGTCCTCTTTAGTTTGGATGAAACCTTTGCACTGTTTTTACAGCATGTGGATCTGTTAGGATTCCTTTAATTGATCATTGATTGATCTATGAACGCTTTAATATAATTTAAGGTGTTTCGGTACGGTAGCCAAATATCACTTAAATTGTCTATTAATTTGAAAAGGTAATAAGTAATTATTAGTATTTTTTAAGGTGTACATGACATACCTTTTTAATGCGTTTGAAATGTTTGACAAATCCATGTCAGTTCCAAGTGCAAGGGAGAAACTTCAGGTGCATGCGAAAAACACGAATGCATCTAGAGCCAGTGTTTGTTTTGTCCCTTCTGGGCTACTGTAGCAACTAGGTCTGCATGATATGAGGAAAATCTGTGATGTGCTATAATACTGTTCAGTATTGTGATGATGATATGCGATAAATAAACAAATATTGAAGAGTGCATAATGATACAGTTCCTTTGTCAGCCTGGTTGTCTTTAAATTCAGAACTGGATAAGAATAGAACTATGTTGTTTCTAGTGCTGCAACTGCAATGTTTACAACAGCAAAGTCACTATAAGAACTCAATATCTTACTGTAAACAAATCTAAATGCCAGTATAAGAAATCATATTCCTGACATCAAAATACTGAGTGAAGTTCAGAGTGTCAGTCATTGATCCTGTCCTCTGTCCTCCTCTGATGTGAGACAGCCTGCAGGTAATGCTGGTAGAGAGGGCAGGGGCTGGTTTGTCTCAGCCAGCAGCTCAGTTTAAAACAACAATTTGCCAGATTTTAGGATACATGGCAAACTAAGCTAAACAGACAGCTTTTATTTTGGTAAATGGACCTGTACTTGTATAGTGCCTTTTTAGTCTTAGGTGGCTAAAATACTTTTTATTGCTGCCCCCGTCCACAGGAGTACATTGCTTGGCTTCCATACTGGTACTTGTGACTGCTTCTCCAAACTGGGGTCGTGTGGACCACCCTCTACTGTGTAATACACTGATGAGTGTCTCATGCAAACCCACTTCAAAAAAATTCATTTAATAAGAAAAAAGATACATTTCAAGGGTACAGGGCTTTCCCAGAAATCATGATACATGTAATTAATATGTGTGGCTTATATTCATATATAAATCTAAAGTCAGTCAGTCCATCGATTGTTTGTGTGAGCTGAGGGGAGCAGACGGCCATAGCCAGTAAACAAAACAGAAGTCAGAAGGGATTTCTGGATGACATGCAGAGCAAAAAGAGATAATCTACAGAAGAAGCAGTGACTCAGTTCCTCTCTAACTCTCTGCCCCGTTCTTTCACTTACTTTTGCTTGGTGGCAGATGAAAGGCCTCTGTGCCTCTCTGCCGCTCTTTTGATTTCTCTGTGTCATTCAAATGGAAAGGAAAGAGAGTCTGCAGAGAACCCAGTTTTTCTGCACACAGTGAATACTAATACCACATCACTATTCATTAAACATTTTGGACTCCAGTCTTACCTTGCTTTAGTGCATTTGGTGGCTACTGAATCGCCAGGGTAGCAGAGTACAGCAGTGTGTCAGTGTCATTGAATAGACTACCATATCACTGGCAATACTGGAGAGTGATTCCAGTCAATACCTTCACAGAAAGGTTTTCTACATACCATTACACATCTGAATTGATTATTGAACTAGACTTAACACAATGAAGGTGTCATGTTTGAACATGACGGACAGTCCGTGAACAACAGTTGATAGGTTCCCCAGTGCTAATGGCCCTGGAAAGGAAATAGCAAAGGACCATAGTTCTCTCCTCTGTGTCTGTTGGGCCAAAGCTGTAGACTAATCTACCACACAGATGGAAAATCAATAGCCAATCATCTAGCAAAGACATGGATTGGTGTACTCACATAGTTAACCCCCAGGACAAATGTTTCCATTCAGATTAAGATATCAAAAATACCAGCCATTTAGTGGATGGATGTTTTTTTATTATCTACATTTAAGGGTTTACCCTATGTGTATGTGTGTGTGTGTGTGTTATGCACAATTTCAAAGAAATTGCAGTGCCCATGAGATGGACCTGAGGGAACAGCAGTGAATAACAGCAAGGCTCTGTGAACACACAGGAGTATGATCAATGGTTTCTTTTACTTTTATGCCAGCTGTATGAAAGCACACAGCTCCTTACTGCTGTAGGCCTCACTTTGAAACTGTGGACATGGGTTAGCGGGGAGATAAAAGGAGGGAGGAAAAAACAAAAGCTTGGCTGTACAGGAAGTATTGTTACCATCACCCAGCATGATGCACAGACACTGCACCTGGCTGTCTTTATCAAGCAGAACAAGGCCAGTTAACCTGTTATATAGGATTATTAGTATTATTGTTCATCGATCGTGCAAATTTGTGAGCGAGAAGGGTTGAGGCATTGAAAAATGTTACTAATCTTGTTCTTACTGGATGTTGAAGCTAAAATAGTCTCTAGTTAGAATCAGGTATCCAGGGCTGCTAAGTAAACAACAACAGCAACCTGATGGCTGTTTAGCTTAAAGGTTAATCTTTGTTGTTTTCATGAAATGTATTCATAGTATTCAAAATAAAAATACCAGTAGTTCCATACTAGTGAGCTACATATTCCTTCATTACTGCGTTTCATGATCCTGCACAACTTCATCATCTGTAACAACTGAGCCATAAGATGTGGCTGAAAGCTCCGGACTACATTTTGTAAATGGACCTTGAGTTAAAAACTCTTTTCAATGTGTTGGTGTAAGCCATGTAATATTAAAGACTTTTATTATACTGAGGACTCAGAGTGCCTTGGAGTTTTTTCACTTATTAGTACTAATTGTCATTAATTTTGAAGAGCACTGTTGTTTATTGAGTGTGATTTAAAAAAAAAAAAAAAAAAACCTCAAGCACTTTTGCTGATTAAGCAAGGACACACTCCAGTATATTCCCCCCGAATAGCTAATGATGATGATTAAAAAGTGAAAAGCGCCTGAGCATTAATGTGGTCTACCCAGTCAGAATCAGAATCAGACATACTTTAATAATCCCGTGAGGAAATTACTTAGTCGATTGATTTAATAAGTTGATCGACCAAAAACATTAATGAAATACTTTTTTCAGTTTATTTCAAGCAAAACCCTGAAACATTCTCTGGTTTCAGCTGTTTAAACGGGCATTATTTTTGTTTTTCTTTGTCTTACTTTACTAGTCACTGAATATATTTGAGTTTTGGACTGTTGGACAGCAAAACTAATTTGAGTATGTCATCTTCAGCTCTGGGAGATTGACTCTTTTTGGCAACAATGAATTAAGAAAACTAAATGATAATGACAATATGTTTCTTTCAGTGCTATGTTTATTGGTTTATCGTTCAGTTGAATAAACAGAAAAAATATACATTAAATATAATAATTGTTAGTCGCAGCCCTAATTTGACTATTATCTGGAGCCATAGATTACGTTTTTAAAGGTTCTATATATATAACTTTAGGAAAAAATATTGTTTACATATCACCCCATTAGCCAAAACCACAAAACAACCACTGTCAGACCCACACCGTGTGGCACGCCCAGCTAAGGGTAGCATATAGTAGCGAATGTGCTGCCCTTGCCCTATATCGCTCTTGGCTATCTGAAAACAATTGTTTGCTTGGTACTTTCATTATTATTTATTGTTGCCTAAAATCAACACAGTTTGTCATAATACATAATTTATAGTATAGATAAAGCGATAAAATTAGCGAGCCAGCAAGCTAAGGTTAGCCAAACAGCCAGTTGCAACCCAGCCACGCTGAATATTACCTGGCACAGTCCTACATAGAAGCGCATATAAATCAACTGAGAAAGTTAGGAAAAGTCTCCTTTTTTGTTCAAGTAATGTCACAACCTTCTGTTCACTCAGTGGTAATAAAACGTGATTAATAAATAAAAATAATCTTACATATGGAACCTTTTTAATATTTGACATTTTCACAATATAGTTATAAGTTAAGGTATAGTTGAAGTTAAGCAAGTCAAACCCTTGGAACACTGCTGGCACTGACCAATACTCTTCATTAGAAAATTCAAATGAAATGGCAATATTAGTAGTTTGCCTTCAAAAATAACCCATGCAACAGTTTTTTTACTCTGTGCCCCTGTTGACAGGATGACAGTTTGTCAGTGCCTTTCCAAATGCATGACAGTTACATTAATGATTTATATGACTGTTCTCAGATCAGTCATCTCCATGGTTAAGATTTAATTATGTGTAGGCAACTGAAAGCGCTTGGTCAAAGGTCATGGAAAGATTGCAGTCATGGTTAAAAGAAACTAACTAGAACTGAAACAATCAGTCGATTGACACAAAATTAATTTGTAACTGATATTTGATTAATCGATTTTAAAGGACCAGTTTGGAGGATTCTATGGCATCTAGTCAGTGGCGGTTCTATCTTGAATGACAAACTGGGCCAGACCCAGTCCATCCCTGTGTTTATTTGGCACTTGAAAATCAACAGATTTCCCATCCCCCCAACACCGTCACTCACGAGCAGGAGTCAAGACTAAACCAATTCACCTTGGTGACCACAAAATAATTTTGTATTACCTGTTTTTGTTAGCCATTTCACACAATTCAGAAAAACAAAAATGTGCATGAACTATAGGCCTGTATTTATTATATTATGAATAAAATGTGCGTTATTTGGAAGAAAGTCGAGGTGTGACTGACTTAGGGCGTTTCCACACATACCTCATTTGGTCCGGACCTTCGGGCTTTTCAGTTTGGTCCGAACCAAAATTGTGCCACCGACCACGGTCCGGATCAAAAGACCAAAATTTGGTCCGAACTAAAGAGGTGGTCTCGGTCCGGATCAAACTGAACCATGGTTCGGTTCGTTTACAGTATGAAAACACTTTTTGGATGGTTCGGACTTTCGGACCAATTACAGGAAGTTAGGCATACGTACCATAGAAGAAGAAGAAAAAAAAACGGAAGAAAACCCCCGCCAGAACAAGCAAAAGTGAGTCGTGTAAGTACGTGGGGAGAGGAGGAGATTATATGTTTAATTTCAATTTGGTCAGATGAAAACATTAAAAGTCAGTTAGAAAACACCCACAAAAATGCCGACATTTACAAAACATTTTCTGAGCGGATGAAAGAGAGAGGGTACGTATTTTGCACTACGAGAACGTACATTTCTTGCGAGTATTGTGCTTGCAGTTGGTGCTGACGTTGTTGCTGCTGGTAGTAAAATGCCAAAATTACAACACGCCAATGTCAGATGCACGCCCGTCTACTCACCAATCAAAGGGAGACCAGCACACGTACGTGGTGACAACATGCCGTAGGTATGTCATGGAAAGTTCTTTAGTGCGCTAGCAAAATTACTAAGTGAAACCGAAAATAACGGGATCAAATGTATACAATGTAATTAAACACAAACTTTTAGGTGTGAAAACGCCCCTATAGTGGATCCCCCGTCCCCCCCTTGTCCGTTCCATTAAGGAGACCCAGAGGTGAACTGTCCTACGCCCCCCTCCCCCTCCCCCTTCCCCTTCTCACACAGCTTCTGTGCACGCACCTTCTGAGCAAGCAGGGGCTCTTGCAGCTGTAGGGGGCACCAATTTGCCAATTCCCCAAACAGTGCTGTGATAGAACAGATAGATAATAGAAAACTGCTTTGCGGCGCAAAGGATTCTTTTTTTTTTTAAGTGCTTGTGCCGCCCCCCATGTGTCATGAAAAGTGCCACCCTGGGCAGCTTCCCACTTCGCCCATGCCCAAAACCGCTACTACATCTAGTTTTTGAAGATTGCAACTATCTGAATACAGTTCTCCCTTACAAGCATGTAGGAGACAGTACAGTGGCTGGAAGAAATGTGAAAGGCCCCCTCTAGAGCTAGTGTTTGGTTTCTGGGCTACTGTAGAAACATGATGGCCTCCTTTTAAGAAGAGGAGGTTCTCTCTGTAGATAGAAACGGATCATTCTTAAGTTCTTATTTTCAGGTGATAATATACTAATTAAAATAATAAAAAGCATACCTATAATTATTACATTCCAATTCTCCCAATAGATCCTCCTAAATGTCACACACTGGACCTTTTTAAGCAAATATGCCAAAAATCCATCCTCTATGATATTTAACTGAGTATCTTTTGGTTGCGGACTCTTAACACTACTCCTGCCTTTGCTTTTGAGAGACAGAAGGCACAACCTCTAGAGGTTCTAATAAATTAAGTTTGAAGAAATGGCCAATGCAGTTTTTATGGTGAGGACACTCTTGATTAAATTACACTTGCCATGTTTGTTGTACTATGAGAATGTCACCCAGTGCAACAGTAGTATCTTCTTTCTTTTTTTTTTTTTAGTTTGAGTGACGTTTGGCACATACTTGATATAACATACTTGATAGCAGAAATAATTAATCATAACTTTTGTGCTCTCATTATCTTTTTAATAAAGCAGTTATTCAGAAACCACTACCTGCATTACCTGATGTAAGGAGCTCCCCCCTGTGGGGGGAGAAAATTGATTGAGAAGACAGATCGGGAGATAGAGTGGAGGAGATAGATGGAGATTAAGAGGTTTTCTCATCAGGGGGCTTGTGAATCTTCACCTTGAACACTGAACTTGAGTTGATCCTGGCATGCCATTGGCGATCTAGTTTAGCCAGTGTTCCCAGCAATCTTCTCCAACGCTGCATGTCTGAGTGCTTTAATTTGCCTGGTGGAGGTTTCGGTGTGGAACCACTAATGAAAGTGCCTTCATGATGCACTGACAGAGCTCTGGGGGATCACTCCCGCTGTATCTTTTTAAGAGATCCGTAAGGTTAGCATTGCATCCAGTAATTAAAGTAGATTTGGGTAGAAAATCAATGCCAACGTGTTCATTTCAAACTAATTGCAAGGAGAGCTTGATTTTCTTATTGGGATCAAACAGCCCATTGCTCTGCAATCGCACTGCAGCAACCAGTAAGTAAAATGTTGATGTGCACAAGTGAGTTGAGGGAAACCATGCATGTCTGTCATTCTAATGATAGCAGAGCACACGGAGTATACAGCTCCGGGACATAAACCAGCACAGCATGATAAAAGATAGCTGTTATAGCTGCAGCATATTGGTTGATGAATAATGCTCCGGTATTTTTTTTAACCTTGCTCTGAAGTTTTTTCGCTGGTGTTAAAAAACTATAAATCCTTCATAAACTGCATCATTATTTGGTTACCCTCAGCTGTTGATGCATTTGAAGTTAAGTGGGCTTTTCGAGTTTGTCGCTTGGTTCGGATGCCATTATAATAACCCTAAGTAAAAGTTCCCTTCTTGTCACCTTGAAAGATTCAGTACTGATTCTCCAAAAATAAATGTGTGGCATCAGAAAGCATTTTCCAACTTCTCTGACTCTCCAGGACCCAACTAGTCAGACTATAAAGCACACTAATGTGCCAGGGCATAGGGTCTTTGTCCTGCACTCCTAATCATGCACTACACTAGTTCATTAAAACTAAACTTAATGAGTCATACACTACAGACTTGCCCTCAGCAACACCAATTAGTTTCTGTTTTGGCTAGTTACAGTCTTCCTAAAAGGCCTGAGGCTGTTAGGAAAGATCTGAGATTTAGTCACACAATAGAGCAGGGGTATTCAATTAAAATTCAAAGAGGTCCTGTTAGAGAGAATTTCCTCCAGCAAAGGTCCGAAACATCATAATGTCTTGCGCTCTGATTCCGTGCCATGTAGCCTAGTAGTTGTATCGACGTCATTTTATGGTCAACAACAACTGAGTATCAAATAAATTAAAGTACAGTTTAGTAATATTTCAAAAATGTTCATTGGCAGTTTTCACATTAAACTCATCATAAAATCATAAATAAATAGTCTAATAATAAAGTGTTATTTTCCCATTTAAGTAAAATAAGGGCTGCATTAAAAATAAATAATAGATAACGTTTTGAAAAGTACTTAATTTTACAAAAATAAAACAAAGTGTAGCACAAGTGTCCCTTTTACTTCTTTTTGTTGGTTCCATTTCCTAACAGTTTGACCTGCCCATGGGATTTAAGCGTGTCCATTCCTGATTGAATGCTCTGTTTTCACAGTCTACTTTTCTCTTTTTAGAGCACGTCATGTGAAATTACTCCGACTCTTTTATTTTTTCCAAACGCTGTCTTTCGTATCTACCCCGTGTGTGTGTGTGTGTGTGTATCTCACTCGCTGACTCAAATCGCAATGCATAGATTCACACCCAGAATTAACAAACATTTTACATCTGTATTCTTAGTTTTAGTCAGATTTTCTTAGTTCTGTTGTTTCTGGTAAACCTAATCTCATACATTTTTTTAATCTAACATTGGTGAAAATGAGCAGGCCATGTGAAATCCATCAGCGGAGTTATGACTGTAAACAAAACTGAAACCGTAACCAATCATAATTATCATAACCCTAATTAAAGGACCACTTCAGGGATTGAGTATTGCGCATCCATAAAGTTTGGGTACTTAAGAGGGACAAAGTGCAGAAAAGAATACTCAACAACGGCAGACAGTGGTATTCTGACATTTTGTTCCATGATTAACTTCTAAAGCATTAATATCCTACACTTCCCATCATGCAACTTTGAACAACATGAATGGCTTTCTACAATAGGATATGATCTAATATTAACTGTTTTAATTCATCTATTCATGTAATCCCAAAGCTCCCACTCACTTACCAACCTGAGAGCCAATCGCCAATCACATCCTATTTATCAGTTCAATGAGCTGCACCTGTAGCACACTGCTTCTTGTTCTTAATGTTAATGCTAACATCCAGTCACCACCTTCTCCGCCAACAACATCGCCACTCCAACAATCAGAATCATGATGTTGTGGAAATTCTTGTCAAAGTTGAGAGGTGCTAAGTCTCTGAAGAACTTTCAAGCCGGTGTGATAATCAAGTCAATTTAATTCATGCAGCATGGAGAGAAGGTCACGTCGTGAATGTTTTCTCCCGACTTCCAAAATGCTCTCCCTTATATACATTTCAGTACATCTCATTACATCACAAACAATGAAACCCCCTGTGTGTCTTGCAAATGTTACTCCTGTAAATCCAGGTCTCTTCCATCTGTGCCTTCCCCCTGGCTCTTCCTATCATAAAACTCAACCCTTTGACCAGGGGCACATCTGTTTTATTACCCCCAAATCCTGTTTCTTTCCCACAATGACGTTAAAGAAGATTACTATATGCCCCCAAAAATGAAATTTTCTTTCAATACCAACAATATTTTTGCAAGCTTTGATGTAAACTATAGTCTCTCTTGATTGAAACATTGGTTATTAATGCCAAATTGCCCTTATTTCTGGACATACTGACATGCCTATCATCAATATTTAAACCTCCTATACTCATCTTCTTGAAACTGACAGTAAACATGTTGTGGGTTAATCTGCTTCTGTGAACATTGGTTATTTTTGTTTGTTATTTCTGTTTGAAGTGTAGCAAAGCTGTATGTTCATGCAACACCGTGTAGCCTTGAGCTACATTGGCTAATGTGTGTAGCATGCCTGCATGCTCACAACCTGCTTGAAAGTTAGTGAAAAATTTAAACAGCTTCCAGAAATGATTCCAATATGTATTAGGTTTTCTCAGAATGTATTTTTTGTTATTTATGCACAGTATAATTGTGTCTTCCTAAGTTATAAAAAGTGGTATGCAAGTTCAAATAACTAACAAAATACATTTCGAATATTTTTTCTGTTTATGTAAGGCCATTCCTTTGCAATAAATGGATTGCTGTCTTTGCAAATATAGACATCCTCAATCTTCAGACTAAAGATATCTGTCTCTTAAGTTGAGCTTTCAGGAAACTCGCCTCACATATAGAAATAAAAAAAACAGGTGCTCTTTAAGGATAGGACCAGTGGTTCGAGTAAGAATAAGGAAACAATGAGTGTCCAGCTTACTATTAATGCCCATGGTATTGGTTGGCAGTCTAAAAGAAATCTGAGGCACTCTGATTATAAATCTTAAAATCCTTTTTTAAAATTTTAATCAACGATTTTTGTATTGTCTGTCTCATCCAAAATCTCATTCTTGAAGAGTTGGAGCATTGGACGATGGGAGATTGGTGGTGACACATTCCCTCTCCCCTGAGAGAGTGTCAATAAATTCACTGACTGGCTTGATTGCTTTGTTGATGGAGTCCAAGCCATCAACATCTTGCCAAGTGAGAGGGGAATGTGGCGGTCTGCAGTTTGAACGTGTCGTGCTCTGCTGCAGAACTCACTCTGTCATTTCTTGTTTTGAGCCCTAACAAGTTGGATGATAATGAATTATTAACAGGCCTTCAGTGTCTAATTGGAATAGGCTAAACACATCAGTAGTTATTGTAGGTTCTCATAGACAATAAATAAATAGACCTCACAAACCAAAGAAGAATCAAGGCCATTTCATGATGTGTGTGTTTATTGATGGTTACATGAACCTGATAGCTTACTGTCAGTATGGAACACTCTGATATTTCAAGCTCTTGCTGTGCTTTTCTCAGGTCCCTTTCTTTTTGCCAGCTGTGGGAAAATTGGCCACTGATGTTGTGACAGACCCCCAAGGCTCGTCCTGTGTGTTTGCTTTCGTGTGATAGTGCATCGGTCTAAAATTGAGATTATGGCTGAAACAATTTAGCCGTTGCCAGTCCAATTTTCTAATCGCAGCTACAATATAATTTGCGTTGTCAGTCGTTATTGCTGACAGTTTGAACAATTTGAGTTTTCTACCATGTGGTTCTATGGGAGAGAGAAGATATTTTGATACCATCTTCCATTCTTTTTGATAAACAGTCAGCGACATATATGGTGTCATATCAATACTTGACCACATGCCCATCTTTATTGCAGTGTCCTTCCAATATCAAAAGTTTCTTTGTCTATTTTGCATCTGAGGGATGGCAACTTAAGAGAAATCCCTTTGCCATGGTGGACTATACTGACAGTCGAGTGTCTTGAGCAGTGTTTTTATAGACTGCTTTTCCACTTTATTGAAAAACATCTCTTTAGCAATGAATGTGTACTCCTTCCATCTAGCACTGTCTGGTTTATATTTCAAGCCGTTGGTGAATGCCCCTTCTACGGATAGTTGTGTTGGAGTAGGCCCCCTTTTGTTATAGGGCCTATCTGTGCAGCAATTTGTGTTAGCTAACCTCTTGTCAGTTTCAAATCCAAACTGCTGCCATATTAGCCCAGTTTTTGTTGTCTATGACACTAACTCAACATCCCCCCCACCCACTTTGATTGGTCTACTGAAATTTGAACTCCTTGTCTCCGGCCTCTGCAATAAATTGTGCACGGCCTGTTAGAATAGATGGAAAGAATTATTTTGTTATTTAGTTGTTTGTATCTGGCATCCAACACCATCTGGAGATATTTACACTGATATTTTTGCAGTTGACCAATCTTAATTATTTAAGTGGTAATTTAGTATCAGTTTTAATCCAGTAATGGTCATGAAGTCAGCTTTATTTAATTTTATATGGCCGTTATGATTATTTAATGTTCATTTAATGGACTTAAACAAATTGGGTTCTGAGTGCATTTTTGGTTTGATGAATAATCAGACAGCTGAGATAGTTTTTCAGCGCTGCTAACTGCAGTCGAGGGAATTATAAGAAGTTGATGTACTTTTTAAAAATGTATTCTACCAGGTGAGCTACAGTGCACCCAGTACACAGTTGGGTTGTTTCCTCATGGTTGAATGCACTTATTGTAAGTCACTTTGGATAACAGTGTTTGCTAAATAAATGTTGTTGTAGTTGTAGAGTAAGTAGAGATGATGCGACTGAACAAAATGGGGCGTAGTGGGCATTTTTCTGTGTTGATGTTGCATGCAGACTATGGGATCTTTGTTGTTAATATAGACACTAGAAATTGCATATGCAATTTGCTGGAAGTGTGTCTATAGCCAAAGATCAAGTGGTTTGGACATTATTTTGAATTTAAAGCCTCTTTGGTGCATTCACTACTAAATTTTATTTGTCTTTTCCTCAGTCCAATTCCAATGTGATCACCCAGGATGCAAGTTAGTGCAGGTGGAAGAATTTCATCTTCACTGTCTAGTCTCCTTTAGAGCACAGAACCCATTTACTTAAATGGACCTCATTTCACCGTTGAGCTTTGTTACTTTCCATTGCTTTTCAGTGGACTTCGGGGCTTTTGCACACAAAACCCAAAAGGATAACTCTTCTTTATGGTAAAGCTAAGGGTCTGTGGAGAGCAGCAGCTCTCACAGCTAACTAGTTTTTTATCCTAATTGGGGATATTGAACAGTCCTCCTGTCCTGTGATCTACCCGGCCAGAGTGAGCTGACCTCTCTTTAATGTGTTTTTTTGAGCCAGGCAGTGAAAAGAAGTCAAGGAGAATAGAAGCTCAGGCTTCGGTGACTGTCAAATGAAAATCTCTCTCTACACAGCCTTTTGACTTCCCTCAATGGTGCTATAGGCAACTCTCCAGCCTCATTCTGTCAAACAGTGTTTGGCAATTTGGTCACAGTGAAATGATGGAGGAGTTAAGTGAGTATTTTTTCATTGAAACACCAATCTAATAGTGTTGAGATATGGTATGGTAGAATGTGAGGAAAGCAAAGCACATATTGTACAGACTGATAAACTGAGAGCCATAGATGATAGATAAATGCTATATGTGTTTCTGTGGAAACCAACATGGAGATAAAAGTGTGCAATATTAAGTAGCCTACTGTTATAGACTTCTCTTGGATGTGGCAGACATCCAACCCAAACAAACCTGCTTTAGAACCACCACTGGGCAGTGAACCGAGCTGAACTCTTATCTCTAATAATTATCAGATTGTCCAACCCATATCTGCAGACGTCCCTCAGCTCTGCATCGCTTTATCAAAGCGCTGTCTCTTGGTTGGAGCAGCCGGTAGTCATCTGGCAAGACTGGGTTTGAGTTAGTACATGAAATCTCGCCTCGAGGCACGATTTCAGACTCATCTGTTGTACCGATTCTGCTGGGCTTATGTTTGTCTGAGCCTGTAGTGACAGCGAGGCATCTCTGTGGAATTACTGGGCTGCAGTGCGGGCTCTGAGATGGAGCCAGTGGTGCCTTTGCCTTTTTGACTCCTGAGAGTGAAGCCCAGGCCCAATGCCAGCATATCAAGGGAGGGTGTAAAATTGCTCTGAAACATTAGGACTGAGAGTGACCAAGAAGTGAATTAGGCCATGGTGAATCACTTTATGCCACCCCCAGCTCCTACCCACTCATCTGTCCCTTATCATTTAATTCTACTGAGGGTGTCTTGTGTTGTTCTGAAGAGTTGAAAAAATAGTCCCTGGGGCCTATCAACATGTATTTCATGTGCTTCCATCAGCAGTCTTTTTAACTTGTAGGCTCAATGTGAATGGATTTGATAATGTTATATTGAGGCAAGAAAAGACTAAATATGACAGCAAATGCAGACTTACACATGTGCGTGTACATGCAAATCATCTATATAATATGATGGGTGGGAACACGAGTCATAGAGTACTGTATCACACCAAGGTAATCAGTCATTTCCAGGTATAATCTGACAGTTGCATTTAAATATGGTGTTTATCGCTAACTGATGCAGTGCCAGCTCAACAAACTAAAGACCAGAGCTAATTGTAAGTATGTAAGTACTGTATCCACACAATTTAATGTCCGAGCTCTCGGTCACACAATTTCATCCGACCAAAAGACAACAGAACCGGAGTGGGCATCAGTTATCAATTAACATATTGTTAACATGTTAGAGTATGAGTATTTTTTGCATTTCGCAGCCACCATAGTTTCTCCCTCACACTTAGAAAGGAAGGGTGAAGTGAGTGAATTGCAATCTGCAACTACACCACTAGATGCCACTAAATCCCTACACACTGGACCTTTAAGATATTTATTGATAATTTCTTGGTGTGGATGTTGCTAATAACTTATAATTTCACATGAAAGATTTGTGAACAGCTTAATGCAGTATTTCCATTCAAATGAACAGATTTCGCCATTTTAAATTCTGGTATGACGGACATTTTGTCGAGGGGAAATTATGACCTAAAGGAGAGGAGATCAACAAAATATTAATAATCATCCTCTGGGAACCATGAGTAGCCACAGCAGATTTCATGGCAAGCTGGCTAGTTTCTGATGTCCTACTCTGGACCTAAGTGTGATGGACAAACAAGCTGATCAACAGACATACATCGCCTTGATCTGGCTGCTAGTGCACAAAAATAGTTTCCTGCTCTGTTCATCGCCTCTAGTCCACATTAGTCCTTTGTACCCCAGACAGACTGCTGCCCAGACTTGTGTGTCTGAGTCTCAGTTTGTGTGTATGTGTGTGAAACTCTACATTTCCCCATCAGTTGCTTCTTGTGCCTCTCGATCCATAAATAGAGGGAAGATGGACACAGTATTGGCTGTGGTTACTGAGGTGGTGTGAGGAGATGCTGGAATGAAACTCTAAGCTTTTTGATGTGTGACAATTGTTCTCAGACACTGCTCAGTGACACAGAAGACGAGCCACCAGTCAGACATGTCACAGTGGTAGCCAACAGTTGAAAGTGAGATTTCTTGAAATGGAAAGAGCTCTGTTGTATTTTGCTGGAAGGAGCTATTGCCAGGAGGGAGAATGAGTCAATTGGAATGGAATCATTTAGCAGCACTGACCTCTTCTAATAGAGGTGGGTAAATTGCTGTAGTTTAATACTTCATGACGGCACAGTGGACAAATGAGACAGAAAAATATTGGATACTAATCTTGAGAAAAGCCACTTGTTGGAAAACAATAGGGAATTTTGTGCTTAAGGATCTGACAGCAAAATCTAAAGGAACAATTACATGCCTTTAATGAAACATCTCTACAGTGGGTCATCAAGTCATGGTCACGTCCCTTCTGTCCTGTTATAACTGTTGTCCTCTCCCCTCTTCAGATCGTTAACCAGCGTTTCCTTCTCTCCGCAGGATCCTCTCAACAACCTAACGTAATGACTTACAACTCTCCAATGGCAGGTGAAAGATTAACATAAGCAGTTTGAGCCAGTGGATTGCCTGACACACTGAGGTCTTTTTCTCCCCCACCCCGCCTTCACAGACATGCATTATCAGTCAAATCAGAGCCTATACTGTTCACACCAATCAGCCATTTCACCCAGAAATGCAGCCACTTGCTTACAAAAACTGCACAGGCTCCAATCTGCTGTGTGACAAATCTTAAGCCCACTGCATTTGGATTTCAGAAATGTGCTCTGCATTGTGAAGGTGAGAAGGAAGGTAATATGTCAAGTAATTTACATATAATTCCCTTCACGAGTCAAGAGGTGCCACGAATGCCCTGCAACGACGATTTCCCTTGCTGACTGGAGGAATTAAGGCTTCAGACAATGTTCAGCAACTACAGTAAGAAAGAAAACTCATGAAAGAAGCGATGGGGAAATAATTTAGTGGGTCAGACTCTGAATGGTGTTCTGCTTTCTCAGGCAGTGACTTTTGGGCTGAAATGGCCTACAAAACCTATATGGATTAACTAGAATGTCACTTCAAAACTGCATTAGGCAAGATTTTCATGAAAAAGCACGCCGGTCTCATACTCTGGGACCACACGGTTGATTTAACCAGTTTACTCAAATCAAACTCTGGCAGCTGGGCACAGTCACGTCTACCCTCTCAGGAAGTGATAAATCAAAACTTATACCTGCAATAACTGATTTTTGTCCATTTGGGGACAGTGGAAACAAGCTGTGAACACAACACTGACATCTTACCATCTTTTGATATGGTGACCTTGTTAGCATACAGTTATATCTGGCAAATATGAAGCAACATTAGCATTCTATCAAAGTCCTGTTTCTGGCTACCAGGAGAATGTTAACCCAATATTGGCTCTCCTGTGAATGTTGGCTCTTTAGCTGCTAAATGCTCCTATGTTCTCCTGCTAGTTGCTAACTTTGTCTGTTTACTGTTTGGTGATGGGCAGGTAGCATAGTCAGCACCTGCCTGCTGCTGCAGGAAACCACCCAATGAGAGCTGTGAGAGAGAACCGAAACAGTAAAGATATGGGCCAACAAAACAATGAGCTGAAAGTTGCTATAAAGCTTCATAGAGCTAAAAGCAGCGGCGGAGTCCATAACACAGAACAGCTCATTTCTGTGTTTTGATGTTCGGAGATTACAGTGTGACCATATACAGCATCAAACTGTTCAGGTGAATAGTTAATGGTGAATTTAGAGTTTTCAGAAGGAACATATAATATCTGATAACCTAGGCTACACTTTATAATACCATGTCTGTTGCACTTCCACTCACCGATTAGTTCCCAGTTTGAGCCACAATTAATTTCTCTTCTGTTTATCAGTCATTTAGATTTTGAGCTCCACAATTCCACAATTGTGTTTTGATCAGCGAACACAATTGGGAATTTTGTGTTTAAGGATCTGAGAGCAAAATCTAAAGGAACAATAACAAGCCTTTTAATGAAACCTCAAAAATGTGATTGCCAAAACCTTGGTCCCTTGCCTACAGATTCTGCATTCATTTACAGAAATACATTTATAGAGAATACTGTCTAGTTTGTCCACTCCAGTTGGTCCCGTGGCTCTGGCCTTTCAGGTTGTTGCGATCCCTGAAGAATCTCCCATCGCAGTTTAGAGACTCACTTCCAGGTTGAACTTGCCTGGTGTATTTACTGTAGTACTGGTGGCACACATTTTCCCTTCTTGTTCTCTCAGGCTTACTTTAATTCACACCATTGTCTCATGTGGCCACTCAGGCGGCAAAATGTTCTAGTGCCACCTTAAAACCACTTAAAAATGTCTTCTCGTTTTTGCAACAGCAGGTCTTTATTGTCGAGGCAACCCTGGGAATGTAGGCAATCAGCTACCCATCTTGTCAAGATGGTCAAAAATAGTAATCACATCAGAGAAGTGAAATAATCTCAGTCATCAGGGAGCTGCACGGGGAATGGCTCTGCAGGTATGGACCATTTGACGGCTCCTATACCCAGCTTTATGAGGACACCGAGGAGAATGGAGAAAGGATCAAACAATACCTCCAAATGGGCATGTGCCGTGCTTTCTTATTTTCCGTACATCTCCAGACTGTTCCTGCAAATGGGACATTATGCAGGTTTAAGTGGGATTGATTTGGCAAGAAAATTAATAGCACAATGCAGCACTTGAGCTGTAGGTATGTTATTGTCTGCCATCACAGCCTATTCAAAGATGACAGACTATTTCACTGATAATTTAAGAGTCTGCCATCGGCCTTTGTGCTTTATTCTTTAGAGAAGCTATTTCAGAGCTCAGGCCCAGCTATATGACGTGTTTAAGAAGGTCAGTAACATTTTTAAAAGTGAGTATTATAACTTAAATTACTCTCATTGATGTTAATCAGTGACCACAAAGGTCCAGGGCAAAGTATTTCAGTTATAGAGAAATCTACTCAAACACAAACAGGCAAAAACTAGAAATGATACAGTTTATCACAGAGCTGCAGCGAAATAGCATTTCATGCACTCTTTGGATGATGTGTGATGTTGCCCGTGAGGGCCTCCGAGATTTCTTTTGGCTCTGTTGGGCTGTGATGGGGAGTGTGATGTGGCACCGCACTATCTCTATTGACAGCACATTTATCACACTTTGTCTCTGATAGCATTCATTTGCATGGGCCCATCTCCAGTCATGTTGCTGGAGGTTGGTGTGCCAGTATGTTCATTTTTGTCCTAAAGCCACGCAGATATACAAACATTTGTTCCATGCCAAACAGGAATGCTGTGTACTATTATACACTGCTGAAAAAATGGCAGCCTTTTATTGCTTATTCTCACCATTTATTCTGGGTAAATGTTTACCATACACTGTCACATCAGCTTCACATCGTGCTTCACAACACATCACAGAACAACACTTTGATTTTACTAATGGAATCATAATTTGTATAAAACAGGTTTTCTTTTATAAAAGTAATCATTATTACAAGAAGTCATTGATACAAACAATATTTTGTTAACAAGTATTATTCTGTAAAAAGGCCCAATGTGACAGTGAGAAAATATAAGGAAATGTAGAAATAAATAAATGGAAAATGAATTTAAAGGGAAATGGATGATAAATAATACTAATAATATAAATGAATATGCAGAAATATAAGTACAGTAAGTAAATCAAACTAAAAACAATAAATACACTACACTGGCTAATAGTTACATTAATTTCACAGCAAGTTATTCTTACAGTAAATAATAGTAGTAGAAGTGACAGCTATATACTACGCCTTCAGTATGTTACTGTAGAATTACTGAATTGAACTGTTTTACAGTGAAATACCAATCCCATTACTGTGGTGTATGTTAATGACGTGACTTAGGAGGTAGAGCGGGTTGTCCACTAATCAGAAGGTTGGCAGTTCAATCCCCGGCTCCTCCTGCTGCATGTTGGAGTGTCCTTGAGCAAGATACTGAACCCCAAATTGCTTCCAATGCTGTGCATCAGTGTGTGAGTGAGTGAATGTGGCATGTAGTTTAAAGCGCCTTCAGTGGTTGGAAGACTAGAAAGGCGCTTTAGAAGTACAGTCCATTTACCATTTATGCTGTTGTAGAAGTAAATACTACAATCTGTAAAAGTAATTCAACTCAGTAGCCAGTAATTAACTTCTTTAAAACAACTTTAAACTTTAGAAAAGAGGTTAAATTCTAATAAAGACAAAAGCAAACCAGATTTACAAAAAAAATTAAATTATACACTACAGATCAGTACAACTACTGCATTCATTTTTTATTTTTGTAGATTAATCATTTCTGCATTTCTTTTTCAAACATTGAACCTTAATAATCATCTTTTAATGAAAAAAAGTATTTTCAATTCAGTGTTATTTGTATAATGCCAAATCTTTTTGGAATTTATCTCAGGACACTTTTCAAATAGAGAAGGTCTAGACCGTACTCCTTTATAAAATTCAAGTAAAACATTAAAATCCTCTTCAGTGTGCTGGATGCATGTCTGCACAGTCCTTGAGCTCTACATTGACATCCTCTCACAGTCAGTGTTTGTTAAATGTGCAGACTTATTGGTTGATATGTCCATGCTGCCTCTTTGACTTTAGCCCATCTGTGGATCAATGCCCAGGAAGGAGTCAGGGTTTGGCAGACTGAAGACATCACCTTGGGCTCTGGGAAATTACTTTCACTGTTTTCTGACACTTTATTGAGTTAACCATTAATTACAGAAATAAATAATGTATTAATTGAAAATATGATAGTTGCAACCCCTTTTCTCTGAGTGACCACATTGTGTAGCATCCTTTCAATTGCTCTACTGATGCCTGTAGCAGACATCTGACTGACCCACCATAAAGGAGAAGTAGTCATGATACAGAAGCCGAGATGTGTTATCCCATGTGTTGTTAAAATTGTTGCTTTTTTTCTGCATAATGACTGTGCATCAAGAAAGTCAAGTAAATAAATGCTCTGTATGTATATATAATCCACTAAGATTAAACTAAAAATAAGAACAAGCAGAGAGGAAATGAAGATTGCTAAGTGGAGTTTTTCCACAGGTAATGTTGTCTTTACATTAATATTGTGCTTTAGAGCTTGCTTTTTTGGAGTGCATGAAACATCTTCAGAATACTGCAAATTGCAATTGAAAATTGCAAAGATCACCACCAAACCACTGAAGTCCTGGTAAGGTTCCATTACCGCTTGACCCTCAATATACATCATCCATACCCTTGCTTTCATTACCAGAAACAAAACAAGCATGTGCATTGTGTCCTATTGGGCAGAAAAGCAGTGGGGCTATGGCATATGCAGAAAACCAAGTCTTGCTGAACTAGGGTGACCAGATGAAAGTCGGTGAAACGGGGAGCTGGGGGTGGGGCATGGTCACGGGGCATGAAGTCGAATGACATCAACAGTCCGTTATTTATAATAATGCCTAATCAGTGCAATGGACAAGTGAAAATACATCTATAATGCATATTTATTATACATATTCTACAAAAACGACAAAGACAACAATTTCCACACATTCAGAGAGTTAAAAATAAATTATTGATCTACTAATTCATGTAGACTGATCATTTAATGAAAAGGTTTTCTCATTTGAATCTTCTTCATTCTGGTGACAGCAGCAGCTTGTTTAATTGTTTCTCCGTTATGTTATTAATTATTCATGACAATTTGGCAGCGCTCCAAAATACAAAATAGTTCGGTGCAGCAGTTTTCAATATTACTCTCACCAAGTCAGATAATATGCTAAAGCTAAAATACGAGCTGTCTTTATGAGACCTGAGAAGACCTATTGCTACAACGGTTCAGTTTCTAGGACAGGACAGCATTTGGAACAAGTGCTCAAAGATCGGGACTATGCCAAATTTTCTACAATCTCTGTTCAATGCTGCTTAAAAAATACATAAAGCTCCCATTTGTAATTAACAACCTGACAAACCTAATCACTAACCATTAGTCTCTTCTGATATGGAAAATATAGGCTTTTTGTAAATTGAATGTCAACAAATGCTAACCATGTATTAAAATATCTTTCAGTCACCGAGGGAGTAATAGCATGTCTGATTTTTTCTGCTGACTTTTGGCAGTGGAGTGACCCTTGATCACAAATTGTGCCTTTTTATTAAATTGCTACAACAGTCAGAACCATGCCCACCACTCTGTTGCTCTCAGGTTAAGTGTATATTTATAATGATAGCCTGTACAGTATAATCACCTGGTTCTCTGACTTAATTTATTGAAAAGCAAGATGGGTAATTTATTATAAAGGAACATTTCCCTTCTATGTGTGTGAACAAATGTACAGATGTAAAGGTACTGATTGTCACAGATCCTCTTGGTTCCAAGGAACTGAATCCTGACCTAGGAATGAGTCTGGTTGGGTCTAAATCCTATTCAGTAATGTGTCACAATATTTTGGTCACCATTGCAACTATTTTGTTTAACAAATAGTTATTAATGAGGGAAAATAAATCTTGCTAACAGCCACTACTGAGACAGTAAGTTCACACAGTTTATTCAAAAGATGTATTTGTAAACCTTAATTGTTTACATATTGCTTTCTAGCAGTTGTCTTCTTCATTGACTTTATTTTGGCTTGTTGCTACATTCTCGACTTTACCAGTTACAGTGTGTAACAGAAGAACATAATATTCATAGATATGTTTTCATTAGTGTATAATAACCAAAATATTGGAATTGTTGCAGTAATGCAGAGTGCAACAGAGTCTAGGATTTAGTGGCATCTAGCAGTAAACAGCAAACTGCTGCTGATGATTTTTAAAACACCACAGGTTACAGCTAACCTTTGTTAAATCCTGTTGGAGTTCTACTAAAACAGTAGTAAACATGGACAGTTATTATTTTACTATGAAAAGTCATCGCCTAGAGCTTTAATCTTGTTATTTTTGTGCCAAAACACGAGCAGTAGTGTTCTCCCTTTGGATCAGTGAAAAGCCTCTTAAACTGAATTTAAAGCGTTTGTGGAATCTGGTCACAAGTCGTGAGCACACACATACACAAACACATAAACAAAGCAAATTCACAGAGATAAAAAGACAAAAGTGTGAAAAGATGCAAGTGTTAAATGATTAAGTGATTGTCGTCTCTTTGTACCTCGTCAGATGAGGTTCTTGATGAGACTGTCTTTGTTCATTAAAATAGAAAAGCCAAACCAGATTAGGCAATAAACACAGCTCTGACTTTATTCCTGAACAAGGAGTAGTACAGGACTGTAGGTGTAGAATTGTTAAGTTAATTGTTAAACAAACTGGTCATTCTGTCCTCCACTCTGCAATCCATCCAGTATTTATTAAGATATTTTGCTTTGGAGCAGAGACATTCTGTGTAGGTAATCATGTCTACTCCTGTGGATGAGTTTGAATGACACTGGTGATCCTTTGACTTTTTATCTAGCACCACTATTGGGTCAAAACTTAAAATGGTTTGTTACCAAATACCAGCAAAACTTATGGCATTCTGTATGTTAAATACTTTGTCTTCAGTTCTCATTAGAGAATGTTAGCATGATAACACGCTATATGACCATTAAACCTTCTAATCACCTGAAAATATGAATTGTTGTGATTTTGTTACCTTACAGTGAACCTTTTTTATCTACAGAGGGAGGAGGTCGAGTAGAAAATATAACCACATTAGAGCTGTCACTTTTACAAAATGTTAAATTTGAATTAATTCAAAATAAAATGTAACTTGTTTGTATTAATTTTAATTCAGGTCATTTAGTGTAAGGCACCTGCACGGTGGACTTGTGTCTTACCCTTCTATATAGTCTACATATTTTGCTATATAATGTCATAAAACTGATATGTGTGTTTTGAGATTGTGCTGAGACTAATCTGTAATTATTCTGAAAGGGTCTGGGGAGTGTGGTAAAAAGTAGGCAGTCAGAGAGGATGTACAGCTGACGTTGTTCCACTGGGTTGCAGCAAGCAACTGAGTAATTGTGGTTGTAGAGTAAGATAGCTGTGTTTTTATCTTTGTTGGTCATTGGTCATCTCCCACACTAGTAGTGTTTGAGCTCCCCCTGTCCTTTAAGCTCCCAGTCAGCTGATAGGCCTGCTAACTAGCTAGTACATGGTTTTAGTAAATCACCTGGCATATGTGTTCTAACATTCAGCTCAAGGAATTTAGTATTTAGTATTTGTTGCCACTCTTTTAGTCCCCTGTCCTTTGAGCAATGGGAATTTGACATAAAAGGCCATATGTCGTTGGCAGAATAAACCTGAGTAAGCTTCGCACTGTGCAGTAAGGCAGAACTGCTTCGGTTATTCTGTTGAGTGTTGTAAAACTATAGATATCATGTTTATTGAGTCCCTTAAATTTTACATTAGATACCTTTTGAAATGAGCCAGTAAAGACAATATTGCATACAGTATATATTCAGTGTATTATTGATACAGTTTTTGCATCAGTTTTACACATTCTCCAGATTCAGACTGACTTACTGAGCTTCTTTGGAAACTTTGAGATCTTGACTACAATTGTAAATAGAGTTGTAGGGGTTACAACAATGCTTGGCAATGCAGCATGCATTTGTATTGATGCACCCAGCGGGAGGTCCGGTGGAGTTGAAGGGTTTAACTTAGACTCACACATAACATTGAGCCATCTCCAGCAAACATAAGCATCCTCAGGGAAAGAATTTAAAGTTTCACTTTGTAAACAGCAACTAAATCACACTCTCACCGCTCAGCAGGAGATTAGCAGATGTGAGCAGGTGCTCATGTGTCCCCCCACCACCACCGCATCCAGAACAGGACTGAAAAAACACACACCGGGGGTCTGTTAGAATGACTCACGTGATGCAGAGCATTTGGGCTTCATCAGCAATATCCTGAAAACACACATCTCTAAATAATAAAAAATAACATAATGCATAGGAAATGACAGCCAACTCAATAATTAAGAGATGGTAAATGAGAACTCATAAAGGAGCCCAACGTGATACATCGGCTTGTGTTGGTCCTCGGAAGTGGTCTACCTACTCTTTGCTGGTTTATGGAGGTCAGCTGAGTAGCAGAGCACGGTTTTATTGAGGCCAGGGACTCAGTAAAAATTGTGTTTGTACATGCAGACCGTCTTTCATAAAACATTTGCAGCTGGTACAGTAAGTAAGTAGTAAGTGCACATTGTTGAAAGTAGGGCTGCAGCTATTGATTCATTTAGTAGTTTTAGAGATTTAGAGTATTCTACCTATTATTACATCGATTAATCAAGTAATTGGATAATACATACTTGGAATAGTAGCAGTACAGCTGTAGTAAATAAACAATAGAGAAAATAAGAAAGGTCTTTTAAATTGGTTTTGTGTTGTACCCCCACTGTACTGGTAGTGGAATATTTTCAAAGTGGAGTATTAGTGCTTTTACTTAAGTAGCATATTGCATAGCATTGTAGCATTGTGTGCATGTTTTCTGTATTTCTTTCAATAGATAATTGTGCTCCTGTTATTGATAAAGATAGCTGGTGGGAAAAACAGGCCGAACAGGGCCAGTTAGATGATTCCCTGAAGAGAGTGAAAGTGTTTGCCTGTTGTGACTCTCAAAATAGACAAGATGTTGTCTAACTCTGCCTTTTCTTTGCATGGCCAATTACCGACAGCAGTTTTGCTGTGCTACTCATGTTGTTTACAATTTCAGACTTTGCACATGACATCACAGTAGTCATTTTAGCCACAATTACTGCATTTTATCTGTGCAAACTCCATTATGTCTCTTTCAAAACAAAACGTGGCTATGCTTGAAGTCAATCTTGTATGTTGTCTAAGCAGGACATCTGCAACAAACAAAAACACTCTTTTATAACTGGTCAAAGCGTGTGCTCCTGTAGACCGTGCTGCCTTGTGATAGCAGTGGAAATTGAAACCTTCTCTTCCTTCTTCCTTCCCCTAGTAACCGTCATTTGGATCACCAAGGCTTAGGCAAATGGCTAACATCCCTCTCTTGCTCTTTCATTCACTGTGTGACCGCTTTACCAACAGGAGCTGTGAAAGCAACCGCTGTAACACATAACAGCACTGCGATGTTATTGATTGTACTGTGTGTGTTTTCTGTCTTCTTCTTTCAATAGATAATTGTGCTTGGTTCCAGTTATTAATAGAGAAAGCTGTGGAAAAAAGTCTGAAATGCTGAAGGTGAATATAAAGCTAACGCTGCACGCTGGAAATGAAAATGTCACACCAAAGCGAAATATAGTTTTAAGTGCTGCTAGTCTGGGAGTCCAAGTGCAAACGCCCTCGGAATGCAAGTGTGTGTGTATGCAAATTTTGTATGTATGCTCGTCTGCAGCATCCATTGGGAGTCTTTACTCATCTAATCACTTCACTCCCCTGAGTCGTCGTGCTAATTAGGTCTAAAATATACATCATAGCTTCCCTCGTCTCCTTAATTAAAAGTTGATGGTAGTTATTCAACTATCATGTGATATGCTTGGAAAAGTGTCCGGAAAGTGTGGCTTAAGTGCCAGTTTCAGGACAAAAAATACCCAGTTTTATGGTGAGATGCAGTGCTATATGCTTCTTTATGTCCTCAGAAAACGTGCATCATTGCCTTTTTAACCGAGCATGTGAATAAAAAGGAATAGCTATGAAAATTATAAAATCATTCACAGAAGAAAAGAGATCTGGCATGGGGTAATTATTTCCGGCACTGAGTTGGTGGAGTACATTTTTAGCATTCTGCTTTGCATTCAAATGTGCTTTTGCAAGGTGCAGAGGTTTTCCCTGTGTGACTTGCACTAAACCAGGTATTGAGAAGGATGTGAAGGGGAGCTCGGGAAACTGTTTCTAAGCATGCACCAGTCATGATGTGATAAAGGAAAAGGGGGATGAACTCAGTTAGTATTCATCACCATCCTCTTAAGGTTAACATGAAAAAATCCAGATCTCACTCCTTCTCAGACCAATCTACAAATGAATGACTTTAGAATCTGAACTTTTAAAGACTCTATGCATAGAATTGCCATGACTATAAAGCATCTTTTTCAATTGCTGATTGGTTTAATACATCATACCCATTTTTTAAATAGTATTTATGGCTGGCTTGTTTTTATTATTAGCTATTCAATGTATTTGCATTCTGCAAATACTATAACAGTACTTTTCATTATTACTAGCGAGTCAGCCTTTCCTATGCAAGATGTCATGTGGAGGACGTGCACATTTCAACAACTGTGGAAGGCAACAGCTGGAAGAATAGGCATAGTTACTGTTGACTGTCTTCTTTAACAAAACAGTGTGACATGCTGCAGTCTGTCAATCCACAGTTTGTTCAGCTGTGCTGTGACCCACAGCTGCTTTTTTTCATTTCTGCTGGAGCAGCAGTTCAACGTATAGTTTCCCCCAGTAGTCCAAATGTGTCAGATTTTAATAAAAGTCTGTATTATTAAAACACACTTGCTGTTACCACCAGTAAGCACACATGTTGGAAAATCAGAGCTGGAATATTTAGAATTGTACATTTAAACCTGCATTAATTATTTTTTATCTAACATAATGAGAAATAGTTTTGGTGATGATTTGCAAACTGCATATTAATGCATCCGGCAGACACAGAGCAACACTAAGACTCATTTGGATTTGTTTCTGTCCACCTGATGACTGTTTGTCCAATAGTCTTTTATTTTATCGTCTCTACAAACTCTCTTAAAGGTTATATATACAAAATGTACTTGCCACTAGATTTTGCACTAGAGCACAACATCTCAGACCAAAACAACAGACGTGAAACAAGATGTTATGTAATGTTAGCAAAGCCCTGGGGACAGATGCACCCATCAAAGTATGTCCACTACTACAGTGTTTGTTTTTGCAATTGACTCAGATTGTTCTTCTAATAGTCATCCCTACAGAGACAGACATTTTGTTTAATCAGGAACAGTCATAAAATCGCTTGGCTCGCCACCAGACACCGTAGACATTATCATGACCCTTATCTGTATGTCATCTCTCCTCTCTCTCCCCCTTTCCTGTCAATGCATGGCTGTTTCTATCCAATAAAGGCAAAAAGCCTAAAAACAATAATTGATCAATAAATCCTCTATTTACTGACATAGATGAGAAAAACTGTTTCATTTGCTCTCCTCAGTTGTACACCTAGGGAGTGACTTACATACGGTGGCCGACAAGGGCAAACGCGCCGCAAACGGCAAAACGCTTCAAACACGGGAATGATGCAAATCTAAAAACACACAAACACATAAAACAAATCCAACAGAAAAACGCAGCAACAGAAAAATACTGCAATCACAGAAATGAAGCAGAAGCAAAAACGTACAAACCAAATGCCAAAGAAAAATGCTTTCGGGTCTGGTCCCACAGGACTGGTCCATCCCTCAGGTCGGGTCCCCCTAGTGGCCTGGCGTACTTTTGTTTTGTCGAGTGAATTTGCAGTGTTTCTATCTGGCAGTTGTTTTGGGGTTTTGTGTGTTTTTGGTATTTTTATCATTTTTCTTTGGCATTTGGTTTGTCAGTTTGTACGTTTTTGCTTCTGCTTTGTTTCTTTGATTGCAGCATTTTTCTGTTGCTGCGGTTTTCTGTTGGATTTGTTTTATGTGTTTGTGTGTTTTTGGATTTGCATCATTCCCGTGTTGGCAGCGTTTTGCCGTTTGCGGTGCATTTGCCCTTGTCGGCCACCGTACTTACCTGCATTAAACAAACCACAGAGAGGCTCCAATAGCAACACAGGCAAAGGGAGTGTGATGTCATTCTGAGCTCAGGGCACCATGACTCCACTTAATCTTTACATAGCTAATGGCTGTTTGCTGCTATATTCATGTTATACATCTCTAATAATATTTAAGTTCTAAGCTCTTTAGCCGCTAAATGCCATTTGCTAACATTGTCTGTCTACTGCTAGGTTGCCGGGCAGGTAGTGTAAAGAGGGTTTATCGAGCTTTTTCACTAAAAACAATTGCCTGCTGTGGCTGGAAATGAGATTAATTTGGATTGGTAAGACAGAACCGTAAAGGGGCTGTAAAACCGAAACAATGAGCCCATTCATCTCAGTGTCGCCAGGTCACATCCATAGTGGGGTTGTCGGTGTGCTCTTCGGTCTGCCACTTTGTCTCTTTTAATTCTACCACAGGGGAGCGCCAAAAATCTCCAATTCTACACATAGTGACTTTAACTACAATGAACACCAACAGTGACAGTAATTGCCTTTGTGGGGGTTCCTCTATTTTGCGTTTCTTTGATGCATAATAAAATGTAAATTCTTATTATGTTTAATGCTGCAGTACAAAAATAATCTCCAGTTATTAGCATTCCAGCATCTGCACCATCTGCTTTTCTAGAGCTGGGAGTCAAACCATTCACTTGAAACAGATGCATCTACTTTTCTGATGTGCTGCTGAGAACAAAAAACAAAACAAAATCAAATCTGCATCCTCACATCACACATCATGTGACTGTATTAATGGTTTGCTTTATGTTTATTAAAGTCAGCCTAATAATGTGGCATATGGATGAATAACATTTAATTTAGAACGACAGTTGCAAGATGGAGACATATTGCATGTCTACAAAATTGTCAGCTTCAGTTTCAGAGCCTCAGTTTAAAGTTATTGTTTTAGGCCTCCAAACCTGTATTCTTCATGCCCTGCTGGGTGACCAATGTAAGGTAATAAAGAGGCTGCTGACAGCAGATCACGTCTGACCGCACCAGAGTGGGTCAGTGTGGGTACAAACAGAAAGAGGGTCACATAGATGTGACAAACTCGGGTCATAGAGCAACACTCTCAACATTTATCATGGCTGAACTAAAATAAGAACTTTTCCGCATGAGTCCAGCCACTCAGGTGAGCTTCCATTTGTTCTCATTCAGAGTTTTAAAAGAACATGGCCCACGGGCAGTTTTTACTGTTTTTTGTCTTTAATGTTTTGGGAGTGGAGTCATCAAACACACACAGTTTTGTGGTGTGGTAATAAAAGCGTGTGTTGCACCTGCAGTGACAGCAGCTCGGAGGGGTAAAGGAGGCTCTCGCTGTGCTCAGTATGCCCGAATTCCATCAGAGCCTTGCCTGTTTCACATTAACACCCCTGGAGACCCCCTCAGGTTCACACTCTGCAGCCTTAAACACTTGACCCAGTCATGATTGATGGGACAACACTGCACAGGGCAGCCAATCACTTTACACTTTATCAGATGGATGCACCGGCCGTATGGGATTACAGTAGGACGCCCAACTCTCGCCTACAACCGGTGTTGCGTGCAGTTTGATCCCAGGACTGAGATCAATTCATTACCAGCATCATTTATCACAACAGGGACAGTTCCAATCAACTCTAAATCAGTTAGTGGCACTGTACTTGAAGCATTTGTCCCACACAAATCTTTGCAGCTTGTATGCAGGCAATTTAAAATCTCATTTTCTGCACACTATTAGTCTACAACTTTTTAGCCATTTATCTGATGCATGTTTTTCTAATCAATCTGTGGTTTCTGCAAATGTTGGAAATGCAGTTACAGCGCTGCGTATGAACAATGCACAAAATAATCTTGTCCACTGGGCTAACAAATTAAGTGGCACTGATTGCTTGCATGCAGCCATAATTTTCTGTGATATGCCTTGCAGATATGATTAAAAAACAGTTCTGGACTGAATATATTGCTCTGACTTTGGGCAAAATGTTGGATGTGTGCTGCGTGGGTGGCATCAATAAATCCTTCATGCACAGGCACTGATGATCTCCCATGGACAACAGGGTGATCCTGCAGTAACCAAATAATAATTAAAGGCTAACTTTGATATTTTTCAACCTGGACTGTAACCCTTTGCCATTCTGTCTCAAAGTGACTAATGGGGATAACAATTATTGGAATTGGTCCAGTATTGGGCGAGAGGGCAGCTGGCAAAACTGGCTACAATGCAATCAATCATCTGGGGCAACTTTATGTCCACTAAAGTTGCCCCAGTTGCTACTGACCGGCTCAGATTGTTATTTTAAATGTCTGACAACATAATGGAAAGGATCTCTACAGAAACAGACCTTTTTGGTAAGGGTAAGGTCCTTTTTATTTAACCACCGTTCCTGTGGTGGTGAGTTTACATACATTTGTCAAATGACCACACGATCAAATGTTAGATTGACTTTATGAACACTTCAACATTATGTTGAGAACGTTAGTCTAGGATTAGTGTTGCAGCACACTCAGGAAAGTGGTTTCACTTTTATTTATGTATTTAACAAAATAAAACTGCACACATTCATACTCTGAGGTGTCCCTACGTGTTTTTCTGATGCTGGTAAAACTACCTCTTCTTGGTAGTACCAAATAACAACAAGACAATAGAAAAAGAATAATTCTCCTGCAATTACAGGTCACTGCTCACTAAAAGGCATTAACTGTGCAGCGCATTCCACTGCAGCCTGAAAACACACTACAGTATATTTAGAATATAAACCACATCTGCATATTCAGAAATCAGATTGGAAATTCCAAGTTGAATATACTGAATTATACAGTCAACTAAACTGTGGGTCCCTTATAGACCACATAGTAAACATAAACATTGTACGTCAACAATCTAGACACAAACAATCTACTGTATATCAGCTGACCTCTCACACTGGCATTGTTGGAATTAGATCACGGAATATCAGATGAACATACTATGGACAGACATTAAATCTATTGAATCTAACCACTGAGCAGTCTGGGCCCAAAGAAAGATGGGTTGTATAGATCGAAAAAAAAAAATAGAAACATCTCTCAATATAATGTAGACCTCACAACACCGCCTTTAACCATGACCTCAGTAATAGGCATATAATTGAATTCCTGGCAGCTTCAAGAAAAGTGAAGGTTGTAAACTTTATAAAAGTGAAATGATTATGTAAGGGCTGTGATCTTGGATTGCATTAGACTGTACAGGTCTATCTTATAAAGTGGCTACTAAGTCCATATAATGTTTGTATATGTTTGTTGTATGTTTGCCTGGGAGTCAATGTGTTAGTCTTTTCATTGTAATTGTGACATCCTGTTAACAAGAACGTACAGAAGGCCAGTTACACATTACACAAAGCTGTTGCAAAGTTGCTCTGAAGGTGAATCGTTCTCAACCTAGGCATCAGTTCGTCCTAGGAAGCTAAAAGATGATGTTAGGAGGAGCTGCAAGATCATTTATGGGATAGAAAAAGACATACATCTTCAATAGAAATGTATTATCATCACTGTGTGAAAAAGTTAATAGTTTTCTGCCTCTAGGCCTCCCCTGATAATTAACTGAATGAAACAATCTATAAAGGGAAAATCCTCCTTTGATTGAACTTCACCATTATGCACGCCTCGATGGGGCACTGCAAGAAAGCATTGCTTCATTTAAAGAGTTCACAAGCCATAAAGTTTGAGACGCATTGCCTTATGCCACTGCAATCATTTCACAATAAAACTCAAATTGTCATCCAGGGCTGTAGTACTTTGCTTTCTTCGACTCATCTTATATCATGTGTCAAGATTGGCATTTAGGCAGAGATAGGAGTAGGTGTCAGGTGTGTGAAGGGTAGGTTTAAGACACTGATTTGAGGGTGGAGATGCTGTAATCAGCTGGAAAGCGACAGACTCTCCTTTAATCTAGCAGAGTGTTTTTCAGCTGTTTGTTGAAGAGACGCTGAGAAGCCTCATGCACAGGAGCTTTGTGACAGAGACATGTCATCATAAAAGCCTACTAACAACATAGAAACACGAGCTAACAAGACCAAAAACCACCAAATAACTATAAAGACTTTTAACTTTGACAAGAGAAACTAGGCTAGCATCTTGCAACTTTCTGGGCCATGTTTGTCTGTGAAAGGGTCAAATGGACTGATTAGTAGTTGGCCCCTGCTCCATCCACAGGGGACAATATACAATGCAGTGTGATTAACATGACATGAGAACCAATACATTAAAGATGTATAGCTAACTTTTGGTATTGATTAGAATTACTAAACAATACACCACTTATTTTCACCATGACTGTGCCTCTAAAAAAAACTAATTTTAATTCAGTCAACCAGATCAATTTACCATAGCTCAAATTTGGGGAGGAGTCATATTTCATATTTTTATTTCAGAAGCAGAAGTTTGTACAAAACGGTGTGTTTCTTACCTTCAAATCTTCTTTTAACCTGACTCTGACTGATGGACTTCCGCACTAGTAGTAGCGGTAGTAAACACTTTATGTTTAAAGGAGGTTGTTGTAGCAATGTCACACACACTGGACATGCACTTTCAGCTAAAAAAAACAGCTCTGTGTTAAAACGGCACTGCATTGATGGGGGTGTGTTGTGTCAAGGACTCATAAGATGATTTAATAGAATCCTGGAAGTCCACTTTGAGCCATAGATCCATGAGTTTGGATCCTTGGCATACACATATCATACTTATCATACACAAAACACACTGCTCTGGACAGTTATCACAACATCATTGTATCCTCTGTCTCGACCGTCGCAAGGTAGACAGCAGAATTACTCTATTCATGTTACAGTATAGTATGACCTTGCACATAGCCAGCACAGGATGACGCTACATTGCACATGGATGAGAAGGCTACATTTTTTCATGAAGTGTTGAAGCTGGTCTAAGTACAGTCCGTGCAAAATGCATACAGTTTTCAAGGTTGCAATGTCCTGGCCGTCAAACTAACGACAGCACTGCTAAAAAAAAAAAAAAAAAAAGCTTTGCCCATAGGCCTATATCAACAGTAATAGTTGTAGTGTCTTTACCTCTTATTCATTCTATTCATACATCTGGCCAAATACTCTTTATGGAGGAATGGCAACAAAATGTTGATGAATGATCCATGGTTCTGTGTGTAGCAGGAAATTTGTGTCGGTGTGAGAAATGCCCTTTTCCTGGAAAAATCAGAGGTATGATCGTAGGAAGTATTAAGACACCTACACAAAGGAGAGGTGCTGCTCAGCTGAGGCAGATTACGTTAAGGTTATGCTTATGAGAATCCTTAATGAGGGAATATGCATCCAGTGCAAGCATGTCCCTCAGCGCTGTCCAGAAAATGAAGCTCTGTGTTGTGTGTGATTGAATTATAGATGGCCTCCTACTATATGTGCTCATTTATTGTTCCTGCTGCTGTTTGGTCCAGAGGATGGACAGTGTCAATTTACCAGGATATTATATGTTCATAGAAACATTCAAGGATTCATTGACATTCACCCAGCTCATTATACATCTGAAGCCATGCCCCAAATTCAATTTGCAGCAGAAAACAATCAGCATGTTTCTGAACTTGTTTGAGTTAGGTTTTTTTTGCAGGATGTTTGTTGTATTTGGGTTTGTTTTCTCACTTTGCAGCCTTTTTGTTGTTTTCTTTAGAGGTTTTTATACTTATTTTTTTAAATGTAAAGCCTGTAAGCCTTCATTGGACAGGACAGCTTGAGTTAAACAGGAAACCGGGGAGAGAGGGGGGATGACACAGAAAAGTCCCACAGGTCGGACTTAAACCCATGGCTGCTGCAGTAAGGACTCAGCCTTGGTACACACACAGCTGCTGGGGCGCTCTGAGCCACCATACTTCTGCCTTTAGAGCTGTTCAGTGGCGATGGCTATGGGTCTGATTCTACAGGTTTACAGTGTGTTTGTAATGTGAGCTGATTCAACTTATTATATATTGTTTTATTTATAGTGCTCCATATATAATAAACACTTTCCTCTGGAATGGGTAGTAAACTGAGATTTGAAGCACCAGTTAATCGTTATTTCGTGCTGTCACTGAAAGGGGTAGTGTTGTTTAACTGACTTGGTATCATTTATACATTTCTTTCTTTATCTGTATTGCACCTTTTAATGCTTGTAATCTGTAATATTACAGTTACACCTTTCTGTGCAGATTTGTAACAGTAACTAGAGCTGAACTGGTGAGTTGATGACTGTAGCTGTTTAGTGGGTTGGCACAATCAGTTCATCGTTTCAGACCGTTTTCAAGCAAAATGCCAAATGCCTTTCACAGCTTTCAGCCTCTCAGTGCTTTATTGCTTTTGACATATATGAGAGTAAACTGAATATATTTGGGTTTTTGACTGTTGATCAGAGAAACTAAGAAATTTGAAGCTGTGAGCTTGCTCTCAGATAACCTTTAAAGGGCATTTTTCACTATTTATGACATTTTATTTAAAAAATTGAAGAATTAGGTTAAATAAACCAATAGCAGATTAATTAGTAATAAAAAAATACTGTTTGTTACTCTTAGGACTACAACTAAGTTGTATTGCAATACTGACCCCTTTCAGTGGTTCTTTCATTGCTCTTAATGTGAAGCATACTGTCATAACCAGTACTGTGCACTTTCATTCATGTGTGGCACCTTCATTTATACTTGGCTCCTCCCTTTTATGTATGTGTATATGTTTGCATACCGTTTTTCTTGAGACCAAAATAGAGTACATAAATTATACAATTAGAACTAAGAGACTGAGAGTCGTATAAGTCTTAGTCTGATGTGTTTTTAGTGTTTTACTATTTTATGTTGTTTTGCTGCTTTTATGTTTTTATGTAAAGTGTCTTTGAGAATTTAGAAAAGCGCTTACAAATAAAATGTATTATTATTATTATTATTATTATAAAGTGAATACAAATACAAATGTGTTTGGATGTGGCAAGGTATTCCATGGACCTGAACATGTTGCCATTAATGTAAGATGTACCCAAGAGACAGTGTGACTGTTAACACTTAAAATAGCACATCTAGTACAGCAGCCTTGACAGCAGTGCTACTTCCTTCTTTAATGGCATTGTGTGAACAAAATAGAGGTGTTGCTCCTCATCCTCTTCTTGCTTTTCCTTTTGTAGGAACAGTGCTTCAGATGCCTCAAAGCTAAATGCTCAACAATATGGCCATAAGTGTGGTTGGAGGAAATATCTGCACGCAACAACTAATTGATGCGCCAGTATCTGACTCTATCCAGTGTGTGTGGTTTTGTCAGCCTGATATCAGCAGTGTTCCTCATGGTGGTACTTCATCTTTAAGTGGCTTATCTCTCATATTCATTGAAGGCCTTGTGTATTCAGTACACAGTTGCTCCCATACATTAGCACAACGTCTCAAGTCCTAGGCTTATTCATTGAATTTTTGAGTGCTAACATTCCTCAGGGATGAATGACGGTATAATTGAGTAAATGTTAAAGGTTATGAATCTGTAAATGGCTGTTCTCCCCTGGTTAATGGACTCTTAAAATCATGGTTAGTCTTTTATGCTAGTTGTAAGCAAACATAATGGAGTGCGTCAGACATATCTAGCTGCATGCTTGCGTCAAACACACTGGCAGTGCATGTTGGGGACTTAATAAGTTATTGGGGAAAATATTAAAACACTGTTTTCAAGTCAGCTATTAAACTTCTCTTAAACCTTCCCTCGTGCAAATGTTCCACCAAAAGAAGTTCTCCACGACACTATTTTACAAGGATACCGTCGTTGCATCATGGACTAAGCTCCGCCCAAGACAATATTGGTGATTCCCCTATAGCAGAATGATAATCAGTGTCATTTCCTTTCTTGTTGAAAACATTAGCCACCTTAAATAAATACATCTCACATGATGTCAGCAACATGAACTCACCCAGGGTATTCCATTGTATAGAATCTTGGCAATTGGGGGCTCTAATGGGTCAGATCAACTGGAGAACGGGAGAAACAGCAGCAGAATGAAGGACATCAGACTGGATTGTATATGTTAAACATCTGGTCATTTCTACTGTGGGACTAATTAAACATGTGTTTTGAGCTGTAAACTAAATTGGGTGTTAAAAATGGCTTAACAAGCTGTCCACTGTTTCAAATCACCATGAACCTTGCAAGGCCAGTGCTGACACAGAGTCAACGGTCAAGGATTACTTTGCATCATGTCATTTATATAAAACATGTATGCAATTTTTTTCTAACCCTCTACTTAGTATTTTGAAATAGACCTTTTTCACATTATTAGTTCATGGAAAAATGGCTGCTGTAAAAAAAAGTCTCTTAAGAAGAGAAGATATTATGAACCACAGAAAGTCAGTGTTAACAACTGTAATGTGTCCCACACAAATGAAGCAATCCAGTAATAATGTTCATCTAATCTCAGCAGTTGACATACTTTCACACTGCATGCAGAGGCACACTGTAGACTTTCATGATTTTGTCTGACCGTGTGATAAGACAACAAAAACCTACCTATCCCTTTAATTACAGTCCTATTCTCAACCACGAGCAGTAATGACACATCAGGCAGTCTGTCATTGAGCAATAGATCCACAGGCTTCCAGTAATGTGCCTCGTCCGGCCACAGAGGCTCTACAGCTCCTTGAAGCACATTTAAATTCCGAGCAACCCTTACAGCTAGCCTGATGTGATGGCTGGGTAAACAGAGCGACAACAAACAATTACTGTTTATTAACTTTATTGAAGGTGTCCTGGATGACAGCTGAGAAGACAGTGAGGAGATGGGCAGTGTTTGCATACTGCTGTTACTTTCACAGCAGCAGATACAGAGAAACCTGTCATCTTAAACGCCACAGCTCTATTTTTTTTTGTTACTTTTTAAAATACAATTACAGGAAAAGTGGGATTTTGTTTTTTGGCAAATATCTGCGCTGTGCATTTATACTTGTCTGTCTCGTGTCTGCGAGTTTGTACAAGGACATAAAAGAATGTCCCACGAGAGGAAGAAAATAAAAAGTGCATGTCATTGTAAAAAGAGGTTTCGCACAACAAAACAATGGGTGAATGAAACTGAGAGCTCTCAAAATGTCAGACCAAAGTCATTTCTTTGACATTTATTCAAACACCAAAACCACTTGCTATCATGGGATTTCAACGGAATGGCATCAAGTGCCCTCACTTGCTGTTTCATACCAACTTCTAACATTTGTTATACCTCCTTATAACTACCCTGAACTCCCATAGAGTTTCCTCAGATCAAGCTCCTAAATGCAATAGAATAAATAAGAATCACACTCTGCCAAGAACACAGAAAAACATGAACAAAACGGAGGAAAAATCTATTTTCTACAAACTCTGTCATGGCCACTGCACAATGTCAGTAGAAGCTGTGAAATAATTTTCCACATGCGCACACACACACACACACACACACACACACACACACACACACGCAACTGGGATATGAAGCAAAGATGATAACAATACAACTCCACATTTCCTGACAACCGTAGCAAATATATCAATTTTCCACTTGACTTTTTTCTGGGGCATTTTTATGAATTAATTTCATAACTCCAGTGTTAACAGCACAGCATGCACTGTATATATGCTATATAGGGTTTGTTTGATCATAATCTCTATCTTCATTGCCTGTTTATAGACGACTACCATATCTGTCTTCATGTTCATAAGCGCAGGGGTTCATTAACATTTGGCAGCGCTGTAGCTGCAGCTCGGGAGGACTGCGTTTGATGGATGTCTCCTCTGTTAATTGAAGCGTTGGGATTTGGCGCGAGAGGGAATCTGCCCCCCAGGCTCCGAGGGGGTCAAAAATTGAACTTCATTTTCAGGCAGGAAACCTAATAGCTCTCGCAAATGATCTTCGGACATTTTATATCCCAGAATGTTAATTAAATTGGATGCCGCTACTGGTGTGGTTAACCTGCTTTAAATAACTCTTCAAAAGAGTGAACATAAGCTTTATGAAGGATGATTGCTGCGTTGACAGAGATTTAACGCTGCAGTCGATGACTGGAGGTGATACAGCGGGGAGGAGACTCCAGTTCAGGCTGAATCAAGTGGCTGTTATTGCTCCGTGGTTTGCTTGTCATTCCCTTGTTACAATGACCTCAATACCAAGAGCATGATTAATATTCATTCCTTTGTTGTACAGATTCTGTATATAGTAGGCATATCTGTATTTCACGGTTACACGCTCTACGACCAAAGCTCAGATATATGACCTTCATAAATATTCATCAGTCTCCTGTATGAGGAACAAAATAGAAACTTAGTAGAATATTCAGTTATAGACTAAATCAGAAAAAGAGAGAAGAGAGAAAAAACTACTGTAACTTCCACACATACTGATGAATTGATCAAAGAACGCCCAGATGAAAAACAATCAATATCTTATCTGCTGAATTGGTGTTTGATCAGACAGCCTTTTTAAGGAAAACATCAAAAATACCAATAACAACTTTAAAGGATAAGATATACTATATTTTTCTTTTTGACAACAAATCCCATGTGCATCCCAAAACAACAATGAATGTATCTATTAACAAGTATTGTGTGTGTGTGTTTGTGTGTGTGTGTGTGTGTGTGTGTGTGTGTGTGTGTGTGTGTGTGTATCAAAATCTAATGTATCTTCTTCCTCAGTGTTAAAGAGCTCCATTGATCAATGAGTCAACTCTTGCACCTGGTCAACTTTATTACCACGAAAACACACTATAATGGATTTTGACTCAGTCCTGCAAACACTGTCCTGCTACTCCAAATACTCCAAATGTGTATTCATCCATGGCTGAAAATAGTTCCCACAAAATGCCTCCTGTTTGTGTAACGGTTCTTGAAAACTGCAGTATCTAGCTGATTCAGGAAATGACTGCGCCTTTAGAAAATGAAACTATACATTTGGTAGTTTTGTTTAAAGATTCTTCAGTAGTATTAAATGAGGCTGAGTGGCACAGACAAGGTAGTGAAGTCAGAAAATGCAGAAAGAGACATACTAACACATTGTTTGTTTTGGTCTTTTCATAAGATTTGTTGACAGTAAGAGAACAACAGAATAACACCAGCTTTATCCTTTAACAAATGACAAGAGTAAATTCTGCATAGATGGCTGAATTCAACAACAGCTCTTTATAATCACAGCAAATACATGTAAATATAGACAAGAATAGTGAAAACAATTTATTGGGGTCAGAGACTGTAAAATATTAGAGGAGCCAAAACAATGTCATATATTGTAGCTGACAGAAGTCTAGGTCCTAAGACTAGTTTAGAATTTGCTCAAAAACAAAATATGCTTAATGGTTGAGGTGGCAGACAGAAATCATTAAACTGGAGATGTGCAAACATGAGGTATGAAGCTAAAAGGTAAACTTTTGTTCTGAGTGTGGCTCTATTGACCATGAGGTTATTCAAATTATTTAAACAGATTAATCTCATTTGACAACAGAATTTGAGGAATTGCATTTATCGGACAAATCCAATGCGCAATTTATGTCCAATGCCAGTATCAAGGAATGTAGCAAGTAACCCCTTCATGTATGGGACGCCCGGATTGCTCACCTGGTAGAGCTGGCACCCCATGTACAAAGGCTGAGTCCTTGCTGCAGCTGCCCAGGGGTCAAGTCTGACCTGTGGCCCTTTGCTGCATGTCATCATCTGTCTGTCTTTATTTCCTGATGCGCTTCAGCAGTCACTGTTGATTAAAGGCAATAAAAGCCCCAAAACGAATTTAAAACAAGAAATAACCCTTTCATGTAGAGATGGTGCTGTGGTTGGGCAGTTGAGTAGTACATCCAACTTTCCTATGTTGGACCAGGGTTTACATTCATAATCAGTTGATCTTTGCTCTAATTTCATTTTACATAACCTTAAAGAAAAAGTTTGACATTTTGGGAAATTATGCTTTCGCTTTCTTCAAGAGAGTTGAAGAGTTCGCCAAGACCAGTTGCCAGGCAACCAGCGGGGACTCCTAAAAGTTATTGGTTGCAGCCCCCTGTAAAATGGCAAATTGTTGTTTTTACACCTTGATTTTTGTACTGATTAAACAAACAAGATACAACATGTTTATAAGTGAGCTTCAGAGGTGCTGTTTGGCATATTTTCTTACCTTTGGACAAGGCCAGGCTTGCTGTTTTTTCGTTTCTTGCCTTTATGATGAGTAGCGTTAGCTGGCTGCTCGCAGTAGCTTCACATGTAGATTATGTAGTGAGTGTAAGTGGTGTCAATGTTCTCATCTAACTCGCAGCAAGAAAGTTTATTCCCTATAACATCAAACTTATCCTTCAACATCTTTCCCTAACTTTATCCTTGCCTTGCACAGACATATTATAGGAAGAATTTTAAAATGTTGCCATTGGACATTTGTTTTTACATGTAATCAATATCAACATTCTTATCAATACATATTCATAACCTTTTTCCTGTTAGATTAAGATAAAGACGCCGACATTTTTTACCTAAGGGATCCACTACAGGGGGAGCTCATGGAGTGTCCAAAACGGAAAGTGTTACCGTCTTGGAAGCATGAATGTATTTACTTTTCTTATGCACAATGATTTGTCACCCAAAATGTAAAACTCATTTTCTGTAGCGCGCGTTTTCATTTGTAGCTATGGAAATATTGTTGTCATGGGTAAAAGAAACCAGTGTTTACTGTTGGTAGATGAGAGATAATCTGTGGTTTCCAGTGTAAAATGCCTTTGCTACTGAAGTGTATTATTTAAAAAAATTAAAACTGCTGTTGTTTGTTTGTCTATTTGCCAAGAAGAACAACAGAATCAGTCTTTTCAGCAAGTGCCACAGAACAACGTATGTTTTAGCAACAAATAGCTTTAGAAAATATGACGGGACCAAAGGCGGAGGTCAGGTGACGCAAGTCCAAGTAGGAAGGATGTCGGGGTGGATGGATGTGTCAACAAAACATCAGACTTTAACATGGGGACCAATGTTTGTTTCCAGTTTCAGACTCATAGTCAACATTTTTTTCCCCCTTACCTTAACCATGTGTTTGTTATTGTAACCATGACAACAAAGGTCCTCCAACTTAACAAAGTAGTAATTTTAACCCAAAACACTTTCCCTAACTCTAACAAAATCATGTTTGTGCCTGAACCTAACCAAACCTTTCTTGTCACGTCATAAGAGATTGATTTTTCATCAGAGATTTGTAATGGTTTTGATGTTGTCGTACTGCTGATAGGCACGTCACATCAGAAAATTCTGTCATAAACAAATGACATATTTTGTCTTTTAATTTAGTGGACTTTGGTGTGTTTTCTTGTCCTACACTTGTATCCTTTATCCACTGATCATTCTGAGTGTGTTCTCCTTTTCCATCTTAAAATAGACAAACAAACAACTACAGCATATCTACACCAAGAGTCATTAAGTCTTGTTTATTATAGTGGATTTATTATGTTTTTTACTGACATGCTGTTATCTTTTGATAAGATATCGGATTGTGTTACTTTGTGTGTCGCTGCAAGCTTCAACATTCCTGGCTTGCTTTTGTAAAACAGTCAGTGATTTCCTTGGCTCTGCAATATCTCACGACTGCAGAGTGGCTCCAACACAACTTCTTAGTGCAATTAACAGCTGATAACAGATAATTAAAGTTGCCATTGTTTGTGTGAAACATCACAGCAATTTTGCCTGGGCTGGGGAGAAATATCCATGTCTCTATATTTATCTGCAACCAACAGTTGATGATTAAATTTTTTTGTTAGATGCAAAACTAATTCACATTTGGAGATAAAATTTGTTTGGCCCTTTGTTTCTTGGTGCACACAGTATTATAGTAGCTCTTTCCAGTACTGGCATCACCATGGTATTTTGCTGTATTTACTCTAGAATATTTTAATGAGCGACAAAGAGATAACTGTTGTCTAACTGCAGATAAACAGGTTAATGCCTGTGCCAAAGTCCATTAGTGGCAAGTTTTTCCTCTCCTGGGCTCTTACTGTTAAACTTGGAAGGCTTGAAGTGATGCACCATTTGTTCTCACTTTTGCTCACGTTGAACATTTAATTTGGAAACGCTTTTGGGACAGAGGTCTGATGAAGGAGCGCTACAAAGCTGATATCACAGGTGACAGTGTATTTCAGGATGCACATAGGACTATTAGTTTACATTTAAATCAACACAGCAACTCATGAGAAATGTGTTTGCTTTGCAGCAGATTCATAATCCTTCTGTGCACCAACAATTCCCCAACTTCCCCGTCAAAGCCAAGAAAGAACTGGAAAAAAGCAGAAGCACTGCTTTCTGTCTTTGATAAGCAGAATAACCACCCTCTGCCTCCCTCATTTGCCTCAGCTAAGCACACATCCAAGCTCACATCAGATCCCATCTGTTCATTTATGCGCAATAGTCATTGTATACACAGGTTGTTGTAAACTATCCACATACTGCTCCCTTATTAGTTTTGCTCAGATTGTTTAATGAAGCACCAAAGGTTTCCATTATGATTCAGTCGACATGCCTGAAGGCTCTGGATAGTCTCTCTCTCTTGATTGCTTCAACTCTCCGCAAGTTGTTTTGTCTTTCAAGAGAAATCATGTATTGATCTGCGATAATTGAGACAGAATTCGAGGTTAATGAGAATGCGTTTAAAGGACTGGTGCAGGGACAGTGATCATATCCCCTTAATCTGATGATGCATGATGTTCGTGTAAATGTAGGGAAATATTATGATGAACTTTGTAACACACCCTGTGAGAGAGCATCTTTCAAAAGACTCAAATTAGCGTACAGTACATATTGTGTGCAACTCTGGCTAATGCTCTTGATCATTTGGAGAAAAGTGCATGTAGTTTCTGGGAGGACCCCCTTTTCCACCAAACAGAGTTGATTCCATTCAGGATTCCACAACAGTCATCAATAAATAATTTTCTTATTAGGAATAAACCTAAGTTAAGTTCACTGGATTTGAGAAAACAAAGAAAAAAAAAAAAGTCTGAATTAAGTTGAATGAACAGCAGCTGACACGTAATAGTCAGATTTGCTTTCCATTCGTGTTTTCTCAGTTTGAAAAGTCTGTTCTTCAGTTGACACGTTGAACTCCCAATAAGCATAAGGACAGCATGCAAGGCTTCGCGGGGTGACCTCGTTAAATACAGTGTGTATGGGTGAGGGACTGAATGGTTAACAGTGTTTTCATTATTATGAGATGAAACAATCATGGCCTCAATTAACATGTAATAAAGACACACAGCAGGTTTCCAACATATATAATTTTCTTCAAACTACAAAACAGAGGAGTCTCTGGAGAGTTTTAACTCCCACACAATGCAGTCTGGGAAGTCTGCTAATATGCTGAACATGTTGAGTGGAGTGAACTCTCAGCAGCACATCCATTCAACTCATCATTTCAACTCAAAACACTCAAGATCTGAAGAACTTGTTCAGTGGTCTGAAAATGAAAACTGGAAACTTTAAATTGAATGAACAAATTAATAAAACATATTTACAACAAAAGGTGAGTTGATTCCACTCAGTTCCTGTAAAATGTTTTATGGTGTATGGAGTTGTGAAATAATTAAGCATAAGAATAATAGTGTGTAGAGATTTATTCATTTAGTTATTTAAGTAGTAACATGGTTTATTGGGCCTCATTTCTATTCACATGATCTATCTATATGAATTTTCAATTTTGAAAGTTTCAAAAGTCAAAAATGTATGTCATAATGGCTTTTTTCCAATGATACTGACAGTGATAAAAAAAGTGTAAAACAAAATGAGACACGAGGGACCTAATGGTCATCTGTCCATTTATTTATGTATCAAACACATTGGGGCTCCATGTAGTTTGGCTAGCAGCTTGCTGAAATAATCAAATTCCCAGTGTCTTCATTATGTTTTGTTAATGTTACAATTACAAGGCCACTTTAGTTCTGTAGCACATTTCATTCACAGGTTAATTCAAAGGGTTTTAAAGGGACATTGTGTAGTGTTTTAAGTATTTTATTAGCTAAAATCAATGTCTTCATTCATAAATGTGTCCTCATTGGTGTAAAATTACCTCTGCCAATGATCTGACTTATCCTCGTAAGCGAAGAATTTCTTATCTGTATATACATTGGACGGGCAAGTCCATGGAGGCTTCCATGTCGTTCCGCCATTTTGAAAAACTATAATCGCCGAGAGGGACATAAAGCACTAGCCTACCTGTCTAGCTAATCCACAACGCGTTTTCGTTCGGAGCCAGCGTCACGTGACTGAAACCAGCTATAACGGAGAAGGAGATCAGGGAGAGGCGCTTGTCACTGCCCCGGCACATTTGAAAGTCTGCACTGCACTTTAGTTAATAATGGAGGATCATACTTATGCCGAGCCACAGGAGAAGGAATCCTCGTCACCAAAAAAGGGAAAAAGGGAATTAAAAAGGCAACGTGACCGGCGAATTCAAAAACGAGGTTAAACATCGGGGTCGCTTTTCCCAGGTGGAAAGAGCTAAGGAAGGAGAAAGACCTTCAAAGGGACGCTGAAGTTGCCTGCTTTCTCCTCGACAGGTAGGCTTCTTGGTACATAACGGCTACCGTAGTTGCAATACGCATTTGAAAACGCGAAGCACTAGAGAGCACTATTCGTTTGAATGCAAAATACAATTTCACCGCTAGATGGGAGAAATTCCTACACAATGTCCCTTTAAATACTACTTTTACAGACTAAACAAGACACACAGAAGACCAGAAAATAAAATGTCAGGAAAGCTGACACAATCAAATCTATTGTGATGATCTAAAAATAACTTTTCCATTTCATTACAAGCACTGGTATATGATATTTATAAACATATATGTAAAGTTAAGGGTGCAGGATTACATATGCACATATCTAACAAAAGTTTTGCTATGGTAGTGTCATCACTTTTTATTCACCAACATGAAAATCAGCAGTGTTGTTGGAGGGAACAGAATGATTTTGGTATTGTTAAGCCAGTAGAAGGAAAAATTTGAAAAATGTCATAGCACTAACATTAACATTGTGCTACAAGATAGCATGTCATGAATACATACAGCTATTGGCTTTATCTAGCGACTGCTAGTCAACTAGGAAAATCTTTAGTTGGGGTTAGAAGTATCTTGTTCTGGACAAGATACATTTGATTTACTTGTCCCGTTATGTGGTGCAAAACAATCTAGATGTCCTAACGCATCAGTTCCGTTTGATGTAAAATATTGCAGCTTCGTCTTGCTTGTTCAGGATAATATTAGGGATGCAACGATTGTGAAATTCTGGGCTGATACCAATATCTATGTTTAAAATAACAACTGAGCCTTTGCCGATGTTATTATGTTATTTATTCTCCCTTGTGGCAGGGAAACAAAGAAAGCTTCCAAAGATAAACTTCGCTTTGCCTTGTAGCAGCTTTTTCGTCTTATCCAAAATGTCAGGCGCAGAACTGAATAGCCGCTCGCTGTCCTCACTGCTGTATGGAGCACATTTGTGTGCAATTTGTGCCAGTGCTGGAAAACAGAGTTGATTATTTCTCCAATATCCGATTTAGAAATAAGCACCACAACATTTAGCCAGGGCAAATTTGATGTGACACAACGGATAAACACCGGCCAGTGACGTCCGAGAATTCCATCTCATTAGCCGATAGGCCAATGTGAGTCAACAAGGCGAGTACCGGCTAATACTGATGTTCGGAGCCGCCCTAGATATTCAAAGTATTATCGAATGACTGTTAAAATGCATAAACAGCACATTTGAAATGTATTCTTTGAAAATAGATTGGGCAGGCCTATAACTATACACTGTACTAGTTCCAAAGAGAAATGGAATCTTTCAAAATGATATCCTTTGAACACCATCAACACATCAGCAAAGGGAGAGGGGGCGAGACACTCAGAGTGGTTCACTGAAAGAGACAGACAGACAGACAGACAGACAAGGCGAGTGGATCTCAGCATTCAGTGCTTGCTGTCACCACCATTAGTGTGAGACCGACCAAACTTGCCTTCCCTGCAGTGCGGCACTGAAGGGTGCAGTCACCGACATGCTCTCGCAACTTTCTCCCTTCTCCCCCCCCAACCCCCACAAAAAGCTCCCACAGGCTGTATCCTAATACTATGTTGTGCCTTTTATCCCCGCCCCCCCACTAGCACTCTCCCATTCCCATTCTGTTGACTGCGACCTCCCCCTTCTTCCGCCTGCTTTTTACTGTGAAATGGAGCCCTTCTCAATCACACAGCGCTGTTGGCCCGCTCTTTATTTCACTCGTCTTTTTTGTTCCCTCTCTTTCTCTCTGGCTGGGAGCTTATCTTAGAGGCTCAGCTGCTGGTCGACTGTCCACAGAGAACCCCAGGCCACAACAAAAAAAACTGGCAAATATAGCTACTCTTTGGCGTGACTTTATTTATGTTAAGTACTGAGACACTTCAACTATTTACCGTAACCTCAACTTGAAATGTGGAAAATGATAAGCTCCCCTCTTCAGCTGCCATGATACATCACCGAAATTCCACAGAAAATTGAGTCAAGGGAAAGAGTTGATGGCTGTGTTGTCCTGATTTTTTTTAGGAGTCTGGGGAGGTAATAATATACTGTATCTGTGCTATCCAATGGAAACTATGTGTCTCCAAAATGTAAGTTTTTTTATGGAATAAAAACATCCTTGTTGTAAGGTTGTGATGATGCGTTTCAGGCATCAGGATTTTTTTTAATGTATTTAGGGATGGGAATTGCGAACCAGTATCAAATTTCCGATCTATCAGATTCCTATGACTCTGTGCTTATCAGTTCCTTTGTGCTGGTGTTCTGTTGATTTATGCTCCCTCGTTGAAAAATGCAACTGTAGTGTGAATCGATAGCAGAGTCTAACCCTAGCCAATGTGCATGCACAGAACTGCTAAGTAACACATCGACAGGGCACCGCAAAACAATAGACCTTTGTCACAGCAGCCTTTCTGACATGAAATAGTAGGGTAAACACAGGTGTTACCAGTGATACTAATTAAGAGAGGCAGGGTGCTGCTATTGTGCTTGTTGGCTCACTGGAAAGATTCTGCTCCACTAAATGGAACGGAACCTTAATTAGTATTATTAGTAACACCTGTGTTTACCCTATTATTTCAAACAGTCTGATGTGAAAAAGGTCTGTGACGTCAAACGAATGCACCTAGGCTGATGGAATCTTCCAAAAACGAGTCATAGTGGAGAAGAAGAAACAAGCGTGGCTTAATTTCACGAAGAAAGATGCCCTCAGTGCTAGTTGGCATTTTAAATGAAGGTGGAAACACTAGCAATATACTTATACATCTTTCTAAATATCCTGAAATGCCATTTCAGTCAGCCAACTCACGTTTGGAATATTTATTAAGCAGTATAGCATATTTAGATTTTGGCGTCTAGGCTCCGACCTCATCACTCACACACTCACAATGTGCCACAGTGACAACAGAAGATAAGCCATTGTATAAGCCTACACACCTGTATGAGTTATAAAAACTAGCAGCGCACTAGCAAATTAAATTAAGTTGTTTGTTTGTTTGTTCTGATATAGCCATGGCAGCAGCTAGTATTATCACCACCCAGGGTCTGTGTGACTGGACCTGCCTCCCCGTGGTGCCCTTATCCCCACCCACTGCAGAATGACGCTGCTCATGCCCCCAGCAGGCCCTGCCACCTGTGGCGGCAAAAAACACCAAACCCAGCGTTCCTGTTCCCAGTTGGGGTCCAGTATGGGCTGATTTTTGTGTCAGTAGAAACTGAATTTGAATCATTTAGACCTGAATCTAAATTGCTCAACTTGAATAATTGCATTAAAAAACTGAATTTGAATTGCATAATTTGAATTGGTATTGTTTAACTTGAATAACTGTATTGAAAAACTGAATCTGAATAGTATAATTTGAATTTGAATTTATTAGTTTGAAACTGAATTCCAATAAACTTGAAACTAATTATTATATTATGAATCTGAATTCACTTGCAACTGAAACTGTATTTGAGCCTAACTAAAAAATCAACTTTTTATGTACTTTCAATTTCAGTTCTCTCAATTCAAATTCAGTTCTCTCAATTCAATTTCAATTCGCAAGATTCCCTCTTAAGGTCACAGACAAGTCAAGGTCCTTGAGGAAGAAGCAATCGAGAGCAGAGTAAGCCTGCATTCTTTCCAACAGCCAGCAGAGTGCAACTTCACTGGATAAAGAAGCCCAGTTCCATCAGAAATAATGGCAAAATAAGTTACCCACCTGACTGTTATCTCATTAAACATTTTTCTTACGAGTTTTTGATCTTAATCATCAGTTTCAAGTCCTTTTCAACACAGCATGATGTTCATTTAAAGGTGTCACTTCCGATCCTATTTAGAGGAAAATAGACGATAAAGCAGGGTATGCTTTAGGGCAGGGCTACCTTGTGATTGACATGTCTGTGGCGACCTGTCAATCAAGGTACAGTGACTCTATCTACTGCACTGTAAATTTGAGCCCCCCACTGGTGTCTAACGTTACATCTCTGTTACAGGTCCAGGAAATGGTCAAAAACAAACGTGCTGCTTGGCCAAAAAGGAGCTCTGTGCATCTGCACTCGATTGCTCTTACTGAACGACCTTGACCCGTCTGTGACCTTAAAAGTGAATCTTCAAATTCAGTTTCTACTAACACAAAAATCAGCCCATAGTACAAGCTCTGCCCCATGTGACTGTAGTAGGCCACACCCGCACAATCTCACCAAAGCTGCTGTAATGATACATTGCAAGTCATTCACACTCTCTCCTCTTTCCTGCTTGTTCCTTTTCAGGATAGGGCGGCCATTTGTCCAGCTTTAGGCCGGACAGTCCGGCAATTAAATGCCCCGTGGACATTCATTTGTCCTCCTTTTTTTTTTGAGAAAATAACTAAAATGGTCCGCCTTTTGACACATTACCTTGTTAGTTTAATACTTATTGGCTAAAAATGTGTCAAAATGAGTAATTTCATTGGTTACATTTTGGTGTGTGACCTATCAACACATGGCTAACTTAAATATTCAAATGAGCCATGTGTTGATTCCACAACTCCCTCATGCAGGTGCTACCACCAGGTTGTCAATCAAGCTCTCAGCAACAGAGAATGTAATGTGAGCTAACGTCACTTGTTGGACTGAAATTCTGAAAATGCTCATACTCATATGTAGATAGACAAAGCCCTTTATCCCCAGATAAAAACATTAAGAACAGTTTCTGTATGATGTTTATTAGACCTATGTAATCTGAATTGGAAGGGCACGGTGTCATGAGCTGTATCTTGTATATTTATTATTAGCTATGTGGTATGTGTATGCACCTTTATGTAATCTGGTGGAAAAACATTCAAATTTAAAACCGGATCATACCAAACAAATATCTGCTTGCGTGTCCCTGTGTATGCAAAGTGTCCTCCTTTTTGATGTGAAGGAAATGGCCACCCTATTTCAGGATCCTGTGGGGCTGGAGCAGGGAAATTCTCATGTCATCTTGACTGCATTTGGAATAGAATTGTAGAAATAAATGATTGAAAAAGTAAGTAAAATATATATTGAACGTAACTGTATGAGACAAAAATGAACACACATCTATAATAACACAGTGTTGTCTTATCAGGAGGAAGAGAGTTGAGAAATCTGATTGTACGCATTGCTGAACCTTACAGTCTCACAATCAGGAAAAATAATCACTGACTATGCTCTTGTGGTTAATTAAAATGTGATATAAATGTTTATAAAGTTTCCATAACAGTCTCAGCTTTGATTTTCACACACTTCAGGAACTTGAGATCTTGACACCTATGAATCTTATTACAGTTACCCACAGAATCTTCTTTGGCCAGGTTCCCAACACAACTAAAAATTTTAACACACACACACACAGGCACACACTGTTGTAATACATGAGAAGGATCTTATTTCAGACACTGAAGGGTAATAATGAAAGAAAATCACATATATAGAGTTTTTTAATCTGAACCTCTGACTCTCTCCACATTGAGTTCCCGCGATTCTTATTTCCTTCAATACAAGAAACAAGAAAGACATTTTGAGTATTGAAAACAAATTTGCAGTGTGTGGGTGAAGCACTCTCTGCATCCTCTCTTTGGTATTTCAGCCAATGAGGCCGGTGTATTTTATATAGTGTATGAATCTTCCCTAATAGATTTAACCTTGTCACCTCATTTATTCTTAATACAACACTCGAAGCAATGCTGATAAACCCAGATTGGTCCATTTATTGATGAGGACCATCAGCATAATGCCCTTGGATTATCTGACCCTGTAATTTCCTTCTCTGAGTCATCCCCACATGAATCAATCTTATCGATGGTCCCTTTGATGTCCATGAAGGAATGGATAGCTGACATCAATATCGCTTCATTCCTAGGAATTCAATATGTCTGCTGTACAAATAGTTTTCTAAGAAATGATCCAACAAGTACGTCTGCCTCCATTTAGTGTTTGTACATTGGGATCAGTATCAGTACACTTAATGTGGTGATTTGATTACATCCCTGTTAAAATTAGTCACTAACAGTGGCTTCAGTGATGAACAGCACTTCAGGTTCTCAATCTAATATGAAACAGTTGGCACTCCAGACATATTATGAGACAATGGGCCGCAGGACACAGACAAATAAAAGTCCACCCCACCCCTCCTACATAAGAGCAAACTCCCCAGACTGAAATAGACAACAGGCAACATTTTGTGCTCATTTTGCATCGGTTTGTAGTAGTCATCATAGACGTTTTGCACCTCTGTGGTTGCTTCCGACTGTTTGTGGCTGTTATGTGTCTCTTTGTCTCTTTTGTAACTGTTTTGAGCCATTTTGTTTCTCTCTGTGGCCGTGTTGTGTCTCTTTGGGACCATTTTGTGTCTGTTTTGGGCCATTTTGTGTTTTATTGTGGTCATGTTGTCTCTCGTTGGGGTCATTTTATGTGTCTTTTTGGCCATTTTGTGTCTCTTTGTGGCCATTTTGTGTCTCTTTGTGGCCGTTTTTTGTCTCATTGTGGACATTTTGTGCCTCTTTGTCTCTTTTGATTGACTTTCTAACACAAAATGTTAACATCAGATAGACAAGCGTACTACTATCACCCTCTCACTCTGGTAGGGGATCACCAGGCAGTGGCGAATCAGGTTCCAGGTAGGGCCTCTGGAAGAAGCAAAAAATAGGAAAATTAACAATTGACACCTGTCAATTTAACATTACATTGCATTCATTTGACATTTTCTGACCACATAAACGTCTTGGAAACAAGTTGGGGTTTATAGTCTTGCTCAAGGACACACCAAAACTGTCATGGAATTTAGTGGAATTGGAATTTGAAGATTGCAATCAACTTTATACCGCTCAACTTCCAAGTGTGTATGGGAAACTACGGCGGCTGTGAAAGTCGCTAATGGCCATATTGTTTGGTTTGACGTTCTGGGCTACTGTTTAAACATGGTGGTGCAACATGGCGGCCTCTGTAGGAGAGGACCCACCCCCTCTGTTGATAAAAATGTCTCATTCTAAAGTAACAAAAACACAATAATTCTTATTTTCAGGTGATTATACACTAATGAAAACATACCTATGAATATTATATACAATGTTACACACTGGACCTTTAATAAGTTAATAGCACCTTGCAATCACCATGGCTTGGAGTTACAACTTAAGACAAATTGAGCAAACATGCAACTGAACATACCCGTATTTAGGCATTAATATCCCCCTTAATGTTATTAATAGTTTTGAAAAACGTTATGGAGACTGACATTACATGAGGCAAAGTTATGTTTAGAGAACAAAAAGCCTTGTATATTAAGTGTGTTGAAGAAAGAAGTTGTTGAAATTGGTTGTCTTGGAGCCAGAATCTAGTGGCATTTAATGCTCAGTTGTAGTAGTTGCTGCACCCACATACGTTTAGTTTAAAGATTATACACTTTATCCACACAGTTCATATAATTGTTCATTTCCTTGTAAAAAATAATATCCATGTTCTGTCTAATTGTGTTTTATGTGTTGTTTTTACTCAGTCGCTCAGACCTTTAATCTCTACTCTGATTAACCTCACATGTACACTGTTTTGTCAGCTCTATTTTTATTGTTGCATCATGTTTCATATTATTTTTCACCAATTGAAACATTAATATAATTTATATTATGAAGTGTGTTTTCCTCTGTCTGTGTGCCTTTTATTAAGTCGTTGGTTAAAAAGAAGCTGCTTTATAGAGGTGTGAAGAAAGACCTTGTGTGGAACATAGCACTCTTATGTTGGTGCACTCTGCATCTCTTTCATCTGTATTCTGTTTGAGATCATCCGCAATAGCATTTCTCGTTTTTCTCACATTCATCACCCCCTAAGACCTCTGTGTGCAAAATGAGATCGACATAGACGGTCTGTATCAAATCCCATGTAAAAAGCAATCAGCTCTCAAATGCATGCAATGTTTTCCTTACTTTTGGGACGACATACATCCAGATGAATCTCGGTGCTTCCAGATGCTGATAAAATGCCTGAGATCCGTCTGGATTTTGGTTTGCAGTTGGCTGAAATCACTCAATCTGTTATGAGCCGTCAGCTGGCATTGACTCCGGTGTTTAGTATTCCATGGCGTCATCCTGTTTGACTCTGCTTGTCGTCCAGGCTTCGTTACAGCCTCTCAGGGACGACAACAGCACTTTGAAGTTCACGTCTACTTCGCATTATCACATTCAACAGAAAGCAAAATCAGTCAGACAACATCGTTTAGTGTAACTGTTGTTATCGCTCCTTGCAATTTATTGGGTTTCAGTATTTCAAAATGACTTATTCTCTGAGTTTGAAAGCCAATTATAAGCCCTTGGTATACATTGAATACACAGCATATTACTCTTTTCATGAAGTAAACTGATGAGGTGAATCCAGGTAGAAACCATTATTCATGATTGATTTCCCACACTAAAATTAAACTGATCACAAAGGAGGAGGAATAAAAAGAAGATAAAGTGGCTTTAAGAGCTTTAAGTGGCTTGTGCAAAAGCATCAGCAACCTCTTTTTATAGGAACAAATCCTTCTATGGCATCGGTGTGTGTGACTGCTGGGGTATCTTGCCAAATAAAGCAGGTCCTGAGGAGAGAGTGACTTTAAGAGACGCAACATGGGAGGATCCACAAGTACACACTGAAATTAAATGTCCATGATCATGCAGCCTCTCTTCAGCGTCATGCTCAATGATGTCTCCTGTTTGGAACAGGTGTTGCTATGAGCGTTGGCACATCAAATGAGAAAAACAAAGAGTTCAGTTCTGAAAAACCCAAATCGCTGTCCAATTAAAGAAAAACATATATATAAAAAAAACCTCTTCCTTTTTACCTCATTGCTGTAATGGACTATAATTGAATGGAGAAAATTAAGTGCAGTAGTAGATGCAATTGTTTATTGTACATCCTATTTAGTAAAGATAAAGGCCACGCAGGGATAATAGTCTAGGCCCTCCCTCTTGGTATTAAATCGCTCCAAGTTTAATTTCAAAATATTCCCTTTTTATAAAACTTTCTACTCAGCTAATGAAGAAAAAAGAACCCAAATTGATAGTTACAAAACAGCAAATAAAGAATAAGGCCTCAGCTTGCAGCTTTGTATTTCCCTAAGAGGCGGACCATTAGATGGAAAGCAGTGGGTATTGACTGCTGTGCCTGAAGTGGGATACAAAGGGCTTTTTGAAAGCTTGCTGATTTCATTTGAAGAATCCTAAAATGCAAACACATACTTGTTGGTGCTGCATTTTATTATCCGCATAGTGCACGATGAATACAAACAAACAACTATCTTTACAGCCGTAACATTTAATCCACAGGATCACCAGATGAGGTGTTGGTAAATGAGACTAAGTCTAACAAACAGTGCAAAGAAAGATATGATGAAGAGGCCTAATCCCAATCTAAAAGAATGCTATAAACTGATTTTGCAACAAAGTTGGACTAGCATAAAAGTAAACTGAAGTGATATGTGTGGCAAGAGAGAAACACACTAATAAATAAGGCCCAGGCTATAAGTCTTAAATAGAAAGACTTAGTGCAGTCATGGGAATCATTTTGTCTTGGTATTTACTTTTATGCCTTCAGAAGCACCTCCTCTAAGCTCTGCTTGCATCCATCTCTTCCAATTAGTCTAAGTCCCGCCGAAATATGACTTTCTGCCGTGGTATGATGGTTGATGTCAGGATTTGGTTTAAGCACTGAGATTTTAATGAGTTAGTTTTGTCATTAAATTAGCAGGCTGAAATGCATTCATCCGTGTTATTTGCCATTCGCTGCATGGCTGGGATTCTGGCAGCCAGTGCCAACAGGTCGATAGGTAAAGGTTACACCAGGACTTTGTGAATGGAGGGGATTGTTATCACTAGTTCAAAGCTGTATACATAACTGTCATTTGTTGCCTTTTGTAAAGCTCTTTGTAATCAGTAGTTTGGATCAGTGTTAAATACATTAGCATTGTTATCATGATCTTGACCTTTATTTTGGTCTTTGAGTTCAATAAAATAATAATTAAATGCCAAAACACATGATGATGATTATTATGTGACATAGCCTACTGATGAGATACAACACAATAAATGCAACAATAGTTCACTTTTTTCAATTTCTACCCATAGAACAATTAGCCAATGTAAAGGCTCAGTAATATGAACTGTAATAAAACTGTGTCTAAATTGAGCAAACGCTACAAATGATGAATGAATAATGTTATGATAATGTTAATGTTATTATGGTATCAAAGGATAAAGATGGTGGGACTTTTTTTTTTTACTGTCAACAAGTTTCATAAAAATACAATAACCAGCATTGTTGTGGTGTGACTTCCCTTCCCTGTCTGTGGCACTCAGCCCCAACCCTGTAGGTTTCTACTGCAGACAAAAATCTACAAAAGAAAAAAAATAACTTAAAAAACAAGACAACAAAAATTTTATTAAAAAAAAATAAAAAAAAAAAAAAAAAAAATAATTATAAATAAATTATTTTTTGTTTTTTTTTTTTTATTTAAAAAAAAAAAAAAAAAAAAAAACAAAAAAAAAAAACCCCCCCTAAAAAAAAAAAAAAAAAAAAAAAAAAAAAATTTTTTTTTTTTTATTATAAAAAAAAAAAAAAAAAAATTATTTTTTAGGGAAGGTAAAAAAAAAAAAAAATAAATTTTTTTTTTTTTTTTTTAATGTAGCTACAGAAGGAAACTTCAAAGAGATACAGTCATGGACGAAAGTATTGCACTTTTGAACAAAAAAAGCAATGTGACATCATTTTAAACAAAACTAAAAAATGGGGGGAAAAAAAAAACCCCTCCCAAAAAAAAATTTTTTTTTTTTTTGTGGAAAAAAAAAAATTTTATTTTGGGGGGGGATTTTTTAAAAAAAAAAAAAAAAAAAAAAAATAAAAAAAAAAAAAAAATTAAAAAAAAAAAAAAAAAAAAAAAAAAAAATTTTGGTTAAAAAGTGAAAAAAGATTCCCCCCAACACCCTGTTCTCACTAGGCTACTTCCTTAATGTAAAGAGTCATTTCTTATTACTTCCTATGATAAGCAAGCATACTACATCACAGAAAGTGCTGGGAATATTTAAGTTCTCATCTTGTTATATTATTTCAGACCTTGATAAACCTTGATATTATTTCAGACCTTGATAAACACATGGCTCAAACTTATAAAACATTGATGAGTCAAACAAGTTCTGTAGCTTTACAAAAGGAATATGCTACAACTTCTGTAAAAATTAATAAATAAAATATAAAAAAATAAAATGTGTGCTTCTTGTTTTACAGAGGTAGCTATTAGTGTTGCATGGTGCATCGATACTTCAAAAGTATCGCGATTCTCGGAAATTAAAAACGTCACGATTCCTAAATTTATCAGTATCGATACTTTTAAGAATGACCGCGTTCGAGTTATTTGTGAAACGCCTTGTAAGAAATTATGGACTGAAATATAAAGTTAACCAACACAGAAATCAGACGTTGAAGTACAGGAAACATTAGCCTATATTAATCCATATATCACAGCTTACATAACATTAGGTTAACTCGTTATTTCCTATTAATTATGGTAATGTTATGGTTAAGTAAATGTTAGCTGCAAATAGAGATGCTAAGTTAGTCACAAGTTATTGTTACTATCACACATAAACTATTTAGGTCCTCTGTTATGACAAATGTATCCCCATCATATTTTAAATATTTCCATTTTCTTCTGCTACAGAAGTCTGGAGCCACGAGCTCCGAAAGAGCAACTCCTCAAAGGCAGCAGCCAACCCAGCAGCCAACCCTCCAAGCTATGTTTGAGCAGCACAACAAGTACCCCTGGCATAATTATATTTAATCTTTTGAATGTTTACATTGTTTAATATAATAAGTGTTCATGTTTTTATTCAAAGTTCAGAATCAAGATAGTTATGTTGTCTCTTATGTTTCTTATGATAACTGAGATAATGCTGCTAAATGTATTATTTTTTTTACCTTGAATGTCATTGCTGTAATTTATTTTTTATATTTTGATATTTCATATTTTGTTTCAGATTGACAACGTATGGTTCTAGCTGACACCGTTGCACCCTGAGTCTGCAGGACAGCCTGAATTTGTGTGGAAGATGACTGAGGTTTTTTATCCACCACTCAAACTATCCTGCGTTGCATTCTTTCATACATTTTTCTCTTCCGTCCACGTCCAGGGAGATTTGCCACAGTTCCATGGGTTATAAACTTCTTGATTATATTGCGCACAGTTGACAAAGGAACTTTAATATCTCTTGATGACTTGTAACCTTGAGATTGTTGATATTTTTCCACAATTTTGCTTCTTAAGTCCTCAGACAATTCTCAGCTCTTCTTTCTCTTCTCCATGCTTGGTGTGGCACACACAGGCACGCAACACAAAGGTTGAGTCAACTTTTATACACTCTAACTAGGGCTGGGCGATAAAACAATAACGATATCTATCGTGATAGACACGTGATCAATATCAATAGAAAATACGTTCGATAGAATGTTCAGTAATTTCACTTGAACTCCGTTAGTGAAAAATAGGAAGAAAACCCAGAGCCAGAACCGCAAGTCATTCTGGGGGATGTAGGCAGAGGAAGGGCTTTAGCCTCTCGACCTATCATGGCCCAGCTAGGCCAGGTTGGTGGCATCAACAACAACAACAACAACAAAAGAACGGCGTGGAGTGAAAGGAGAATACGAGTGCGACAGCGCGAGAGGAAATTGTAGATAAAAAAGGAAAGGTCACGTCACCAGTTTGGCATTATTTTGGTTATTTTAAGTCAGACAAGAGTCAGACCCATATTGTCTACAAACTTTGCAAGGTCATTGTCCCTGCCAAGTCTGGCAACACGACACATTTATCACCTCAGCCGCTCTCATCCGCTGGAGTACAGCAGCTTCAGAGAGCCACAGCCACAGCAATTGACATCTGCCGGTACAAGTGGAACAACACACAAGCGGCAACAGACCACCATCGAGAGGTACACAGCAGCAGTGCCATACGACAAAACATCAAAGCGATGTAAAGAAATAACGGATGCAGTGGCGTATCATTTAGCGAAGGACATGCTCCCGCTCAGCACAGTTGAGAAGTCTGGGCACAAGAATCTTATTCACGTGCTTGACCCCCGTTACATTCTACCAGGCCGAAAGCACTTTTCCAAGACGGCTATTCCTAAACTTTACATGAAACAGTTTTCCTTGCAGTGAAACCATGTTAAGTTGTTTTTGAGTTATTTTTATAATTTTATGCTGGTTTGATATTGATACTGTTTGTTACATCTTTGACATTAGTTCTACCTCAGACGTACACTAATTTTTTATTTACAAAATACTTTGCACATTTTGTTGGCTTAAGTATTTATTTAATGTCTATATTTGCACATTGACCAGTATGTTTATTTATTTGACTGTTTTTCATAGTTGTGTTGACCTCTTTATAAAGGTTAAAGGTTACGTTTAAAATAAAAGTATTTGAACCTTTTTTTCTCCTGGTCCTCATTTAGAATAGGTTAAAAAAACGAATCGATAATTATCGATATCGACTGATATGAAACACTTATATCGTGATACATTTTTCAGCCATATCGCCCAGCCCTAACTCTAACTGGCTTCAGTTTCGATTTCTATATTGCCAGCACCTGTTACTTGCCACAGGTGAGTTTAAACGAAGATCACATGCTTGAAATGAAATTATTTACCTACAGTTTTAAAAGGGTGCCAATGATTTTGTCCAGTCGATTTTTGGAGTTTTGTGTAAAATGATGTCAAATTTGACTTTTTTCTTCTACTTTTTTGTGTTGTCCCAATGCACTTAAAGGAAATAAACATGTGTATACCAACACATTTGGAATTGCAACACTTTTCTGGGAGAAATGGTGAATTTTCTGGAAAAGTTTCAGGGGTGCCAATACTTTCGTCCATGACTGTATATATATATCTATATATATAGATATATATATATAAAAAGGATGCTGAAATAAATATTTACATGCAGGTTTCATTATGTGCTTGAGGTAGGTGGATATGACAGTAAATACAGTATGCACAGCATGGGTAGATGTGTTTGTAGGTTATATAAATAGATAAACCTAACATTACAAAGGCACTTTACTGTGTAAGCTTCTTGTCGAGGATAATTAATAAATTAGGTTATGTATAAATACCCTCAAACAACAGCAGCAGTAGTCTATCATAAATCAGCAGTCTGTAAGAAATCTCAGGCAGTAAATGCATCTCTAACCACGGCTTCCAAAAACAACAGTAATCATATGAGTCATCTGTCCTCTGGACCATTTCAAAGGAGATAAGCTGCTGTGAGTGAGAGATGTTATTAACACACACATTACACTGCTGCCATGACTGAAGGAAACAGTCAGTGCTTCAGTTGCTTCAAAGGGAGAGACGCTGAATTTAAGAGCATTTGTGTGGTGGCTGTGTCATCGTCTGGAGAGGACCAGCCAGGTTGGTTTGTGCAGTTGTGTCTCAAAGACAGTAAGAGAAATACTGGAGTGTAATCTGTGCTGTCTCACAGCCTGCAGCTGCTCCCAAGAATTGGATGCTGATAGTGTGGCTTCAGTGTCAATATTAGCCTCATTTTATAGTAATGCCCAGAATATCTTTAACACGATATCTCATCAGCTTTCATAGTGATTACACATTTTTCAGATAAAGGATCTCATTACAAGTTGGAGGCTAGAACAGTATTTTCAGGCACTAGGAGGTATTAACACCTCAGCCCGGTATGGATGGGAGGACTGTTATTTCACTTCAGGAGGTCATGAAATGTAATTTTCTCCAGCATAATTTCTTGTAGAAGTTCAAGCCCGTAGGCCTTGAATCGTGCTGTTGTTGCACTGATTTATTATTTTCCTTCTTTTCCAACTTTTTTGCATGGAACATAAAATTTGATGAAATGAGAGAACACAGCACGGACTCAATGTACCTGAGGGTTGTGCCAAAAGTAAAAGTCAAACATTTTAAGCTTCAAAAGACAATAAATCCCACACCACAAAGGTGATTATCAGGTAAGGGTCTTACTGCTGCAGCTGCAGTCGGGACATATTGTGGATTATCAAGACCCTCGGCACACTGTCAGCCAACCATTTTCCATAAAGTGCCGGGGGGCCACACAAGTGCACCTGGAAGAATTTTTTTGAAAAGAAAGTCCCCTCAATCTTTACACAACTTTTAATCTCTTCCATACCAAACTTGTATTATAATACTAGTGAACCGGTAATGTTCCAGGTAGGGGCTTAGCAAAGCTGTATAACAAACCTTTCTGCTAAACGTTTCTCTGTTTTGTCTGTTGAACCAGAGAAATTCCATCATTTTTTTGTTTATTTGTTGCATTTTTAACAGTTCTCTAATATTTGACCAAATATATGAGTCCAACAAGTCCAATTACCATTCAATTATGTTTTCTGAACATTTACTCTCCATACATTATGGGCTAAACATTCTTTTAAAGCTCTCTTTACACTGCAGGGTTTGCCATTTTGTCTGAGAATACCACATTTAGTTTTGTGTATTTCGTTTTTGCCTGAAGGCTTAGAAAATGTAAAAGTTTTTTTTATATTAACAATGAATCAAATTAATATTAATAACTTGAAATACACAGCATGAACACAATATGTCATATATTTCCCTGCGTTCTGAGTTGATGTTTTTTATGATGAAATTGTATTAATCTGTACATGTTATATATTAAACAATTAGCCTAAATTAAACCTCCCAAATATTCAATTCCTCTGACTCCTTTGACCTGTGGTGCCCCCTTGTTGTTATAGTTGACTCTAATCTTGGTCTTAATAGCTTCATTACAGAATTAACAAGACCAGCTTGTTATCATCTTACAAATACAACCAAACACAGAGACTTCATGTCAGATGCCAGCCTGGAAAAACTCATTCATGCTTTTATTTTTAAGTAGGTTGACTACTGCAGTGGTCCTTTGACAGGGCTCCCCAAAATCAACAACAGTTTTTTTTATCCTAAACCTTCAATCGATATACCAGATTTTTATTTAAGAAGGGAAATACTATCAAATTCTTAATTTGAATCAGCATGAATATTACTTAGATATAGAAACTGGGTTATCAAATAATCTATCAGTTATGAATCTTCTGTAAAATGAACAGAATGATTGAATTCTACATGTCCATATTGACAGAAATGTACAACTTACTCAAGCGATTCGGTGGGCCTTAAGAGGTTAGAACTTCAATAAAATCCACACCAGGCTAGTAAAAGGGGACTGCTTCCAATTGAGACCCTGCTTTTGATTTAAGTTTTAAGCTATATATCAATGTTGTCTTTGCAGCTTGCTCTGATGCTCTAAAAAATATGCTTTGAGATATGTAGTCAGTCAACTATAAAAAATCCAACATGTAATATAAATGTAAAATATATTATTAATAATATAATAATATATTACCCTTCATGTCATGAAAAGTCCCAAATTCCCATAAATATTACAGAGCATACACTGTCCTTGGTGATAGCTATGGCCCGACTTCCAAATAACCAAAAATGTTGTTACTATTAACCAATTAATATGAACAGAGCATTGAGCATGCTTAAAATAATCATGAAACCTGAAGTATGTTTATAATACATATACACAAGAAAGATGTCTCTAACAGTAATATTTTGGTTTGGCAGATTTTTCCTGTGAACTATTCTGAGGAGCACGCAACCCTTTGTGAACTTTGTATGCACTGAGCACGTTATTTGCATTTTAGGATAGTGCTCACATTTCAGGAACATTACAGGGTACAGGTTATGAACAAAGAGTGTACGTGTTAAGTGTTGTGTTTACATGGGGGCACGTGTGCCTGTGTGAAAATACTCCTTAAACACATCTGCATATACAGTATGTGGAAACACTAGACTGAGTTTAAGAGAAGAAATGATGGAAGGTTTTACTTGTTTAGCCCAGAGCCTAAGAATAAGGCATATTTTAGTGAAATATTAAATACAATCATGGCCATTCATGTGCAGAGTGAGTAAAAATCAGTGAATAATAGAAATCAGAGGTCAGGTCTTGAAGCTTGCGGTTACTGGTGTGACATCCAAGCTCCTTTCCAATGCTGGGAACGTGCATTTGCTCCCTGTTTTGTGCTTCAAGAGATCCACACAATATGTGTAATGAGTGGACATTGTAGGGGAGCTCCAGATTTCACATCTGTTCATTTACTTTGGCAAGATGTAGATTGTGCATAGCAGTAAGACCACCTCCAGCCCAAATCACCTCCACTATCATTTCATGACCCCTAATCAGTGAGGGCAGACTGGTGTTACCATCGAGCATATCCAGGAAAGTAAAGTCCAATGACTCATGTTCAAGAAAGAGAAAAATATGCACCACTTGAACAAACCAGACTTTTTACACTCAATTGAAGCCAGAAGTATAATTATAAGCCTTTTTCCTGTCTTGCCCTTGCTCTGCAAGTGTGTTAAAAGCAGTCGCTTTGCTGAAATTCTGGGCTGTTTTATCAGAACCTGGCCCTGTATGCAAGGATTAAACCTATGGCAAAAGTGATGCATTTAATGCATTCAATGCATTCAATGCATCACTGCAGGCAGAACTCACACAAAAAAGTATCTTACCTAAATGACAATTATGTCAACTGTGTATGGGGGGATTTTTTAAATTTTTATTCAAGAGAGTGGTCTTTCAGTTTGCAAACTGTGTGCTTGTACTCAGATATATTGTTGTTTGCACAGTTTTCTGCGCTCGCACTCACACCGGTTCCTTGTGCTTGCGAAGCTTCTGCTCTCGGGTTTCTGCTCTGCTATTGGATTTTTTTGTCCAATGACCTCGAATGAACCTGTTAAAATCCCCCAACCAATACAAAGCCAGTCTCATTGCGGTTCTTCTTCTCTTGCTTTTTATACAAGTTTTGGAATAAAGAGAGTTATTATATATAACAGCACCCGTAGTTTTTACTACAATAACTACATACTGTATAATAGTAGTATTAGTACAGTTTACTTGAATGGTGTTACGGAAGCGTATTGCATTCACTTAAAACAATTGTCTCTTTGTTTCTGAATCAATGAGATGGCTCCAGTGTGCTCTAGGCCCTCAGCCCAAAGCAAATCCTGTATCCAGCGAGCTCCAACGGGCAATGTGTTGCCCATCCTTCACCCCGCGCTGTAATGCTGAACACACAAGACACAATTGGATGTGAGTCCCAAGAGGCCCTTAATATTGAGGTATATCATCAAATGGAGTACCCAAGCTCATTCTCTTCAAATCATGTTTGTTCCCAAAGACATGAATTCAACTTAAAATTGTGCTATTTTGGAAGTTCAAATAAAGTCTTGGTCTTCACGTATTTGTGAGCACAGACTAGTGATTTCATGTGGTAGATATGATGTGTATGGCAGTTTTACTGTGTTAGCCTTAAAGGATATTACAGCAACTAGGGAAATAAACTAGCAGTTATCTATAAAAGGTCAGATGTCAGCAGGGCTTCTTCTTTACGTTTCTCGACAGAGGGATGACAGATCTGACCCTATGAGGGTGAAAAGATCACATTGAAACTGCAGCTTAGTGTCCCAGCTCTGAATTTCCTCCTTTAAAGCTGGCCTTTATGTAAAGACAGGTTCTGAAAGGACAAAACTGGTGAGGAAACCATAAAGGATTTTTTTCAGCCAAAGAATATTTGCTCAGAAAATAAGTGCTTCAAGCTGCTTATTTTTCACACAATCAGGTGAAGAAACAGACACGTTTCGTGTTTGTTTTAGAGGGACAGCAGGGTATTAAGATCCTTCAAGATCAAATCCAAGAAAAGGATCTAATGTTGTGAGAGCCCCATCTGTGCTACATTGTTACGTGTGCCATCACTGTGTTGGCAAGGAGACACAGGGAATACGGTGCTGGTGAGAGCAGTGCAGAGACCTTAGATTACTGACTACTGATCCGAAGTAGAATCTGTTCTTCAGAAGCTGATTTAGCTGCTTGTCTGTTGCACTAAAAAGCAGCATCCTGTGTTTCAGTAATTATGTTTCTGTCTGTAATGTCAGCAAACGTCAGCCAACCTGTTGTTGGAAAGAAAGAAGTAACAGAATTATACTAAGACACAAAGCAAAAACAGGCAGGCCAGCACACCAGCATTTTGTTAATGTTGCCCTCTGCTGGCTGGTGTTTGTAGGCTATTGGTAGGAGGGAGTGCAGGATTTATGCGGCTGTCAACCATCCGAATCTTCCCGTTGCTGTTGGCTAAAGGAATTTTTTCTGCATTCAAAGTCAGCTGCTCAAGATACACCCAGCCAGAGAATAGTAATTAAGTGAACGATAATGCTAAGTGAGCCAGGGCCTTCACTGAGAAGAGTCTGCCTGTTGTATTACTGCAGTGAACAGTGACATGTACTGTGTGTGTGTGTGTGTGTGTGTGTGTGTGTGTGTGTGTGTGAAGTAAACAGTGCCTTTTCTGCTAACCTTGTAAGATGAGAACAACACCTGTAACCAGGGGGACTGTGTGTTTCAAAGTTGGTGACAGCTTTAGCCTCAGAATGCTTCTTGGAGCTGGATTTATTGAGGAGTCACCTGCAATGGTCAGTGATTTTAATTCTGTCTAATGAGCATATTTGGTTGTTTTTCACCCTCACCCCAGTATTAATTACTGCCTTTAGGTAATTATGTTTTTCAGTTAACTTCTCCTGTAATTTAAATACCATCCAGAGTGACATCCTTCTTTTTTTTCAGCATTACTTACATGCTATACAGTTACGGTATGAATTCACTTTCCATCGTTGTCTTGACAGAATTTCCAGCTGCCTTGACATCTACCCAGTTTTAGTACAGATACAATGAAATGTTCAAGTACAATAGCATACATTTCTGTGTGTGTATATATATTGCAGAGAAACAGTTTGTAGCCCCACTCAAACTTCCAGCTTAAAGTACTTGAGCAAAAGTGCCTGTTACCATGTTAACATTCTCATGAATATGGTTTGTTGTTATAAAGAGACAGATGAAAACTTGGCTAACAAAAGATTTTAAGACTGACACTCAAAGTGCTTTTATCATTTGATACTGTTTAGGACATAAAGCTGGCAGTGCTCTGGGCCTGAGATAGCAGGACCATGAACAGCGGGACCAGTATTTTCACTCACTAAATTCAAGGAGAGCTAGAGCATTTGGTTAGACAGCAATAGTTTCTCTCTCTTAAAATAAAAGGTCATTGGCATTGCTACTTCATAATAATAGCATTCAATACAATGTTCAGAACCTTGCTATAAAAGCTCCTCACTCTCCTCCATTCTTATTTCATCACTTTCTTCACAGGTTTTTTTTTTTTTATACATTTTGGAGAAAGAGTTGAGGACAAACTGGGCATGGGAAAGAAGTTAATGGAGAATATGACTTGTTAGTTCATGTCCAGTTTAGTAGCTTGTCCAGATTAGAAAAATTGTCTCAGTGGAAAATTATAAATTATAAATAAATTCTCATATGACTAATAAGACCAAAAGATTCATGATGAGACGAAACTGTATTAGAACATTGCAGGAGAATGCTGCAGCAGTCTGAGCAGGTCGTCTCTGCTCGACTCAAGCCGGTTGATGGCGTTGCTTGCGCCGGCGACTGTTTTTAGAACGTGAGGCATGTCACCTGTTTCAACAGCCAATTAGTTTTGGACAGAGAAAAGGATCACGTCATCAGTTTGTTAGACACAAGCCTTAAAATGTACCCATGCACCCATGGACTGCTCCAAATTGTTAACTGTCTTATTTAATTGAGAGTTTTCATAATTTCGTCAATAAAATGCAACTGTAGACCGAAAATCACTATCACTATCCTCAGTTTATATTTTAGGACACTACAAATGATATCCAGCTACAAAAAAGCCTGAAAAGCCTGCTTTTAGAACAGAAGCACAGAAAGTCATTGCTATGGAAACAATATATCATCTAGTTGCATTGGTGTGAACTGGTGGGGTTGCAGACCGGCGTCGTTACAAGTTTCAACTTGTCTTGTTGAGAATCTTCAGTCTGAACTGGGCTTAAGAAAACAATCATAGGTTTAATTCTTCTAGTTTTTATGTTGTGTTATGTGATTTTTTTCCCTCCCTAATATCATGTGTGTGCCTTTTAAACATAGTTTGTGTTTAGCTTTTCACCATTCATGCATGCATAACAGGTCTACCAGCCAGCTGCTGATAGTTGCAGCAGTTATAATGGAGAAGTTAAAAATGAAAAAAAAACACTTAAAATCACATTATATATGCTTACACTTATATTATAGTGCTTTATAAACAATTTGTTAAGTATGTATATGCTATAGACTTATAAGTAAGTCTGCGCCAGTGGATTGACAGATTATCCCAGTACCGGGTCAACCAGTGATGATCTATCCCATCATCGCTCCATTTGCCACTGCCCTGTTTCCCCGGCACTGGTGTTTGTCAACTCAAAAGAAAAACTGTAATTTCATCACATTTACTCCATCCCTGCTATTTTACTACAGCTCACGCCTGGAAAAGGTGCAGAAACACCCTCAGAACGAGCTGTGTTTGGACGTTTACTCTATAGTACAGTACCTCAGGGAGAACTTTTAACAATTTAAGTCAATTTAAGTCAATTTAGAGCCAGTGAAATCCCAAATTCTTTTTTTTAATTTTAAATATGTTTTGGGGGGCTTTTTCCCTTATTGCATAGGACAGCTGAAAATAGAGGAGATGATACGCAGAGAGGGGCCACAGGTCGGATTCAAACCCATGGCTCTGGCTTGGTCACAATATATCCGCAGCTAGTAATGGCTTTCTGGTTAGAAAGGGCTGTCTGATGGCAAAGTAAAGTGGTGAATATATTCTAAATATAGTGTACACTTAAACAGATGTTGATTGTTGTTTTTTTTGTTTTATGTGGGCCTATAAGTGGCTAAAATATGTTTTGCTGTTGCCCCGTCCACAGCAGTACTCCTGTCCTGAGGGAGAAACATATGTTCTACATACTAGTACTAGTTCACTCAGATTATTTTTTTTGGATGCTTAATAAGACACCCAAACTTCATATATGTATTTTTCACTATTTCAAGTCATGTTGCCAAAGGCTTTAAGCATCTGATGAAGTTTTTGAGTCTTCTTTGTAGACTATTCCCTATGAAGTTGGAGCTTTTTTTCAAATGTGAAAGAGAGTGTGGTGCAAGCGTCAAACACAGACAAAATCCTTCTTTTGATCATTGAGGTAGTATTTTGCCCACTGGCAACTTTGGTATACTATTTTCACTGTAACAACAATTCTGTATTACACTGTACAACCACTGAACAAACAAAAGGCTATAAAACTGAAAAGCATGATATGGTATGAAATTGAAAATAAAAAATGAATAGTAATTGAAAGTAAAACACACAAAGCAGCTTAACATTTATGTATTGATTAAACAGTAAAATTAGCATGCACAGCTAAAAGTTTTCAGTGGTTCTGCATTGTGTGCATCCATCTACATGCAGCTGCGTGCACCGGCCCTGTGACGGTTCAGCACGAATACACAAACTGCTACAGCCCTAGTTCTTTGGGAAATTTTTGGAGAGTTTGTTACTGATGTATTAAACACTGATGAAGTTTTGGAGAGCTGTTGTGCTTTTTCTCATCTGTTCCTCACATCAAGACAAACTGGTGAATCCTTTATTTTATCAGTGGGGAGAGGTTTAAACATCCATCAGCCAACAGCTCCCTGCAATTTTTGGATGATTTTAATGATTTATAAAGTAAAGTTGTTGTTTCTTTATCTTTTAGGCAGCTGCTGGTGTTTTGTCGTTTTGATTGCAGTCATCTGTCTTTCATCAGAGCAGATATTTTGAATCTATCTTTTTGGCTAACGTTTGTTGTGAGCTGCATATTGAAAGTGGATTCACCCGTTACTGAACGCTGACCATCTACTACTATCAGGGATCAGTACTGGATAATAACCATGAATCGTGTTTTTGTTGCACTGAAGTTTTTTAGACTGATAATATTCAACAGCATTCATCTAGCGCGTGTAGGACTGTCATTGGATTAATTGTCATAGTTGTAAAATCTAATTTAATGTTACTTCTTCCAGTCCGAGTTATGTGCCTCAACTAGTGATATGGTCCGTGATACCTGCCAATGTGTGGCTGGCTGTGAGCTCAGCATGGCATCAGTCCCTCTAAGCAATCATGCGATATTTTCATGTGGCTGGAAACATTGTACTTTTGCATTGCAACATACCTGTATATTTCCTTTCCCATATATTGGACAGAAATCCTCATTGTTCTTTGTGCAGTGGCACCAGTCTGATATCTCTTTGTCACCTGACATTTTCTTTATCCACAGCTGACACATTGATAGCAGGTGATAGCAGGCTATCAGGCTATCATTATGATGTGGTCCCATCTTGCTGTAGCCAAGATTAGACTATCACTGTCTCTGATATATGCCATTATGCAGTCCTTCTCCATACACTCCTACACCCAAAGTGGCCTCATATTACAAAGGAAATCCCTGAACTGGGAATAAAGCTTTAACAATGGAGAATGCAGGATTCACACCCATCTTTCCTTTCACTGTTGCTTTTACTACCACAGGCTAATGTCTTGACCTTCTTTAATTACACCAATTACTCGGCCATCAAGCTTTACTTTCAGCCCCAGAACAACCACCTCCATCCTTCACTTTATAATCTATTACCAAGAAACAGCTCAACAAGACAGAAACAAAATGCCTACAAAGACAGCAAAACACAGCCAACAAAGACAGCTGTGGTCAAACATCCTTTTTTTCTGTCTTTCTTACTCAAAATGTGCATATCAGTTATTCTTGCTTCAACAACACAGTTGTAGGTTTATAATAATAATAATAATAATATCTTTATATAGCACCTTTTAAAACATAATATACAAAGTGCTTTGACAGACAATCCCCTGAGTTTTATAGGTCATCACTTATTCAGGGAAATATTTCCATCTGGTAGATGTTTTTACACACAATTTGACCCACATCACATCATATCATCTAGCAACCTCATGAAGTCAAACTTTTAATTTAGATAAATGGAATAGAATTGAATGAGGGCCACAGCCTGTCAGAGTTAAGTATTTGTCATTTCTCAGCATTTGCATACATTCAAACAAAATGTCCTCTGCATTTGACCCATCCTGTACACTACGAGCAGTGTGCATCAGTGGGTGTCGGGGGCAACTTGGGGTTCAGGGGGAAGCCAGGGAATCTAACAGCCAACCCTGTAGTTAACTAAACTAATTTAAGATGGTAACTATGATAAATATTATACCTGCTAAACATCAGCATCTTAAATTGTGATTATGAGCATGTTAGCATGCCGACGTTAGTATTTAGCTTAAATCATGGATATTGATACACTACTTCTAAATGTGTTAACTCACAAAGGGTTTTTCAGGGTTTTTACTTGGGCTACTTTAAATAATATCAAAAGGTCTTCCTACATCCACAATATTTTCTCAGAACACATTGGAGTAAAGTCGTGGACAGAACCGCTGAGCATCTGGAGTAAAGTTCCCCCTCTACCAGTGGTGTGATGTTAATACTAGAAAGCTCATTAGGCGAGCTCATTTATACAGCACATTTTCATATACAGAATTTATTAAAAGGAGGTTAGAACTTTAACAACTCTGCAAAACTGCACTGCACTAATTATATATTCAACCCTTTACCTCACAGGATATTTGACAGATTGGTGATTTTAAATGCTGGAACTTTCACCTGTTTTAATGATTGTATGGCCTTGATTGTAAGATTGCTATCCAGCATACACGCTCTTTCCCCCTTCAACTCTGGTCCAGACTTGCTGATGCTCATCGTGGAACACAACCCTGAATCGACTCGTGGGTATCAATAATCCAAACTGAACCACTGCTGAGACACCCCATTGCGCTGTGCCAATAGCTTCAGGGTTTGGTGCAGTGTCCCGAAACAATCAATACATTTTTTTACTTTCTTTGATGAGATGAAAATGAGGAAGGGGAGAGGGCGAGGAAAACTACTATCTCAGTAACAGTCTTTGAACATTTCCACAGGCATATTTTTGATTCTCCTTATATCTGAATTCTTTTAATTCCATCATGTTCCTCTAATGAATGTTTTATTCTCCAAGGTTATGAATATGAAAATAAATTTGGTGGGTCAAAGATGCAGCTGTGCCGCCTTTGTTCTTTGTGTCCTATTTTTACATAAGAACATGTCTGTTAAAATACCACCTGGAGTGACTTTGAGACAAGTCACTGAAAAAAAAAAAGTTATTAGATGTGCTAACACAAGTTTTTATATCTCATCTGCTATTTATTGGTCAAAGCTAAAGCTATTACTTAAATTGATTGAGTTCATAAACTCACAGAGGAGCAATCTATCACTTGCAGGAGTTTTCAAAGTCTTAGTAATTACAAATACTGGAGTCAGAAAGCTTATTTGACAACTTGGCTGGCTGACAAATTTAAAATATTGAATAATTTGGAGTAGAGGTACAACTCTTATGACAGACACTATAAAATCTGACTGCAATTGCAACTGAAAAATCACTGTCAAAGACTGAATCTAATGTTTTCAAAGCATAACTCTTTAAGCATCCAATTACATTTACAAAAGGTTCCAGGTCTCCCACAGTATTTTACAGTGTTTCCTGATGTGGGTATTTAAGTCTGTCACCTAATCAGCTCTGCCACATTGATCCCAGCACTATTTTAACGAAGTACAGGTTCCCAACCTTGCTTTTGAAAGCAAATAGTCATTTAAAATCATGTAGCCTTTAGGTTTGCTTCCCTGGGGGCTAACTGTTAACAGCTGGAAAGAAAAACACATTCAATTCATGAAATAATATTACCTCTTGTAAAAATCTGTTTGCATCTGTAATGTGAATTTATAACTAGTCCTGCTTCTAAATGTCCCTGGAAACGCTGTGAGCCAGACTAACTATAATTTAAAGTATAACTACCCTTCAATTCTGCTAGCTCCCTCCCTCTTAGCAAATTTAAAAAATGCATCAGAGACCTGCAAAGGACACCGACCAGAGAGTGACAGACTGACCACAGCAGTGTAGCAGGAACAGCGAGCTAGTAGTCAGAGCTAACCAGCCATGAGCAGCTGCTGTCAGACTTTCTGTGTCTACGCTGGAAACACAGCTTCCTAGAGCTTTTACAGTCACTAGAAGCACATATTCGTGGCTGTGTTAAAAAGTTTGTTTGGTACCTGTGTTGTGGCTAAGCCAGCATTTTGTAGATGGCTCAGAGAGGCTGTCCGATATGTGTATTTGTGTCTTGTGTCCTAATACATACTGCTGTGACGTATACTGTAAACAACAACATGTATTTAGTGTGTAGGATTTAGTGGCATATTGCATTGAAGTTGCAGATTGCAACTAACTGAACACCGCTCGCGTCTCTATTTGACCACCTAGGAATAAGAACGGGCTGTGAAGTATGTAGGACAAAACGGTCACAAAACTTGCGTAAAAAGGGGAAATGCCATATCTACCCTATCTGGAAAGCGACTCACGATGTCTCAAGAAAAAGGTCATTTATTTTTAAACAAGATAATGATCTTTTTTTCTAAAGTGTTCCCTTAGTTGGATTATGTTACTTGTTTTGTACAAATAACCACTTACATATGGTAAAACTACTGTGTAAATACCTTCAGACTGGCTGTGTGCCTGTCTTCTATTTCTAACAGACTGGTTTATGGGTGCCTTTTTCTGACATTGAAAGAGAAAAAGAATTGTAAGAATGTTTCTAACTACAAGGCTACAGTCAAGAGTCAAAGTTGTTTATTAATTGTATTTTAATTGCAGTGCATTTAAAAAAAGATACATCGACTAGAACATTGTGCAAATATTTTACAGTGAAAATAATATGAGCTTAGAGTGCAGTACGTGTCGAAAATCTATTTGACATGGACTGCAAATGTACTCATGTTCACAGTGCGTAGCAGTAAAAGAGGGAGAGGAACTTTCAGTGAGTGTTTGAGACTGACAGACTGATTGTAACACTGGCTAAGAAACCTGAACAGAACCAGGTTAGTCTTGAGTAGGGATGCACCATATTTGATTTTTAACGAATAGCCAGTATACTGACTGGCTATATTTTTTTCACTGGTTCCTGTTTCTCTTTGTTCTTCACAAATTTGTTATAATGATCGATATGATGGGCTATTAAATGTGTAGTGTTGAAGGAATGGTCGATGCAGAGCAATCTTTGCAAACAGCAACTTCCATTTCAGACACTTTAAAAACCTCCACACTGCTGACATACTTGCGTTGTCTGCCTTTATCCATATTAACTTAGGTCTGACTTATTTAAAGCTCCTTTGTAAAACATGACAATAAGCCTGATTGACTAAAGTAAGCCTGGCTTGACTGGTACAGTAATCTTGCTTTATGAACCACTCCTCAGTGGTAGAGATGCTTTTGCTTTACTGTCTGAACCCTGTATTGCACAAAACCATGAGCTCTAAGGTTACACCTCCTCCAAAGTTTCATATTAATCCCTGTATGACCAAACTCCTGAGTTTAGTTGTGTAGAAGTAATCCCACTTCTATGGCCACAGGTGGAGCCTTCTAACAAGCTTCCCTGCCACTCCAGCAGTTATTGAAAACATGTATTATTGGAGAGGCTCATCTTAACTGGCTGACAATTTACAGAAATTTTTTTTGAGCACAGTGCCTTGAAGATGACCTGTGGTAGAGTAATACATTTGAGTAAATGCATGCTAGAACAGTGGCTTCCTGCAGACTGGTACCAGGCCACTTTGTTACTAGGCTGCAAGGAAACAATATGACCCCTAAAAAAACTTAATTATAATTAGGCTATATAATTATAAAATATATATAATTATAATATTATTTACTGTTATAGGACATATTACTTAATGTTAAGGCCATTCTAGATGGATTTCGAATTCAACCAATACCTGTTTTTTGAGTGTGTATCATAAGTTTAGTTTTAAAGGAGGAGGTTACTTACAAAAAAACACAGCATATATTAACTTGAATATTTGGCGAGCCCAAAGGCCAAGTCTGAGACAATAGATAAAAACGTCTTGAGTCCAGACTCGAGTACTGCAGCACTGACTATTAGACTTATAAGCTGAACCAGGTCATAACCAGATCTTCATTTAATGGCAATCTGCATGTGCATCTTTCTGTGTACACATTACTGTTTCAACTGGCTAGCTATTATTAAAAAAAAAAAAAAGATTAAGAAGTTATAGAGAGCTTGAGAGTTAGTGAAGAATGAAAGCTTACTTATTTTCTGCCACATCTTCAAAGTGTTCTCAAGATCACTTCAGCACTTTATCAGTTTCCTGGAAGAGTGAAGGAGACAGCCAAACACTGGCCTGACCCTACAGACAAACTATTTCCACACAGTGTTCAAAGCACACTTTCACGTGTATGTAACCTTGCCTTACTGCAGCTTCTAATGAATGCGTTTTCACACTGGTGTCAGAAAGACCTTCGCAATAGCACCTTGAAAACTCAAGACATGTAACAACATTATTATCTGGGTTGCATGTCTCCTGAGTCGCCTTGGAGCAGTTTAACAATGTGGAAGCTACTGTAGAATTAATCATGTACATTTCTGAAGAAAAATTAAAGGTTTGACCCACCACCTTTGATCAAGTTGGTTAGTAACGTAAGAAAACAAGCATCACTGAAAAGTGGCAATGTAGTGTTGATTTTAGAAATATGCAAGTATATCTATGCCCCTTCACCACCCCATTTAATAACAAATACCTCTATGTATCTAGCAATTTATGAGATTCTTCACATATGACAGCAGTTTCCTTTGACTGAAATACAACATTACAACACAAATAGGACGGAATAGCATGTTTGCATGCTAAAACACTAAACTGAGAGTGCATATAGTAAATATTATACAGTAGCAGCTAAATTTGATGAGTTAGAATTGTGCATGCTGACGTTAGCATTAAGCTAATGGCACCGTTGCACTTTTTTACAGCCTCACAGAGATGCTTGCCAAATCCATGTTTGTTTTTCTTTTAATAGAAAAAGATTAAAAATGTTTCCTGTTTTAAAACCAAAACGTAAATATTCACTTACTTTACAAACTTTATTTGTGTGTTATTTTCTTTGTGCTGCTCCTCCCTGGGTATCCGTTTGGTGGGCTGCTGTCCTACCCTGAGAACCCCCCCCCCACACACACACCAAGCATTCTTTGCTTTGTTCTCCGGTGGGCTGCACCCAGAGCCAGCTCCAGACTGTATTTATCATTTTTGCAAGCACGGTGTGTGGAGGGGCAACTCAGCAGCAGCCCTCCCTGCGGACACCTAACCTGTCTGTTCTCATGTCTGCGTAGCCCAGAGACACTCCGGCAGCATAGAGCAGCTCCGGAGGAGTGACCCAGCAACAGGTTGGGTAGAAGGGACTACAAAAAGTACCTCACATTTGCTTGTAAAACGACTTCTTTATTTTAGATCATAAAGGTCTGGAGAAATTTCCATTAGAAAACATAGAGACAGAGAGAGCCAAAGGCAGCACTGATTGGCTCTGACCATGAATCAGGATTCCTCTCAAGCTCCCAGAGACATCCCCTGTTTTTGATTTTTAAGCTACAGCATTACCTTGTAGGTGTATTTGTGTATTCAAAGACTTCCCTCTCCTTCTCACTGGTTCACTCAGGTTGATGCCTTTTATTAAAAGAAAACAACAACATAAACTTGATTTCTTAACGACAAGGACAACGAAATAGTAAAATAAATTAATGTCGTATTGATTCACAAAATCTAGATAGTGTGTGTCATCACACTTCAGAACTTGCCTGCTGTCATCTCATCTAACAGGATTTTCTCTCAATAACTTTAGCACATTTTCCATCTTGTCATTAGTTAATTCTTTTTCCAACCCAGTTTGCAAAGAATTCTGTTATATACAACAAATCTGAATTTTCAAATTAATTTTGTATGAACAGAATATCCAGCCAGAGCACATTTTGTAACAGCAACCACTGACTTTAAGCAATTTACTTTCAATTTGCCTTTCCTACAATATCTACTACTAAATCATGATGAATGTTTTTATGTTTATGCTTCAATGTAAAGATGCCCTAATTTATATTTTTATCACCCATTGCCTTAAATACTTTTCTAATAACAGCATTACAAAAAGAACATCTGTAATATGATGACATTTTATATTTTCATTATTCATAGTCCAACAAAAAGTAAAATTTGAAAAGAACCATATTAGTAAATGACATCATGCCTTCAGGTGTGTGGAGAGCTCTGAAATAGCTCAGCTGGAGGTTCTTTTTTTTTGCAAAAACATGCAAATCAGTAGAAGTGTGGTAAGATGTTTTGGGCGGATAGAACCGGAGAGCAACTTTGATTGGAAAGAATGGGCTCACCATTTTGCTGTATCCACCTTTTATACATCAATGTACAACACTAGGGACTCTGGAGACAAACTCTGGTCTCTTTCTCAAAGTCCATGGCTTTAACAGTATCCCCCAACCTCGTCCTTATGACTTTTGTGCAGTGGAAAAATGTTGCCACTTAAAGACAACAATTATGTTTGCCCCCAAAACATATTTAGCAAAGCATGGAAATGTATGTTGTATGAGATCTTTTTTTTTTCTTGTGCATAACCTTTTGTCTACTGCAGTGTTTTTCAAATGGTGTACTGCAGGGGGTAAGTGAGATTGTTTAAAAATATCTGTCACCCATAATTCTTAAAAGAATTATACTAAAATATGTTCAGTAAAAAGGGTAAATGTAAGTTAGCTAATATTCCTTTTTCGTTTTCAAAGTGATCGTTAACTGTTGTAAAACCTCACAGAGGAAGAAGAGGAAAGCAACAAATGCAATCACGTTCACAATGATGTTTGTTCAATGTGAGCGGGAAGCCAGTTTCAGGATTAAATGATAAACATCAAGAAAATGGATCTATGGTTGAAACGTAGCAGCAATACAGCTGAAAACAGAGAGGAAGAAGTGAAAAAGAAAGTGAAAACAGTCAACAAAAGCAAAGAAACAGACTGCAGAGAATGACAAAGCCTAAATTCTAAGTGCAACTCATGACAAAGGTGCAGTTCAGTGCAACTATAATGCTGTCGTGCGGTTATTGCATGATAAAAAATTGGTTTGCCGTGAATTTAATTCTAAACATTTGAAATGTAGTGTTAATTTTTCAGTTAAAAAGTTGTTGAACAAATCACACTTATGGTGCAGTGTTGGATTGTACCTCTTTATATAGGCCTCTTTTTCCTACCACGGATGTTTTGCACTGGTCCGGGGGTAGTTTATTTCACATTTGTACATTATTGAAAAAAGTTGGAGCCTCAGCCCAAGTTGGGAAGCTTAACAGCTTAACTCGTCTGGTTGTGCTGCCCCTGCTCCACCCACTCAACGTTCAGCTCACTCACTGCTGTAGTGTGTTAAACACATCCTGTTACGGAGTTTTAGTATAATTTCCAGAAAGATGTTTTATTTAAGTGTTAACTGTTTCCTTTATGGATCTATTTAAGTAGAAGACGGGCTTTGAGAATGCAAGGCATGTAACAGTTATTGGCTTTTGATAAGGCTGAGATACCTCCGCTCAACAGAATCTGATCTCAGGCTGGGCGCGATTAGTTTTTCATAAAATTATAAAACAGCCTCGATATGTCTTAACATTCCTCCCTGTGTTCATTGAAACAACCTAAAAACAAAAAGTTCCCAAAACATCCATGTCTTGTTGCAGCACAGCAGTATCTGTATTTATAGCTGTACTTGGAGTGGGCGGGGGGTTCTTAACATATAAATGGGTGGGATTTATTATAAAGTTGCTAATTTAAGCCAGAAATTGACATGCTGTATTTATTAGAAAATTATTTACAGAATTAAACGTCAGAGCAATGCTTTTGATCACAAAAACTAACTGAACTAACTACGTTTTTTAAAAATAAAAGCTATATTGGCAATATTTACGGGTATGGATATTATCCGTAAATATTGTACGCTATTTGTACCGGATACTCATTTCAGCTGAGTACTTGCTCAACCCTGTCTTACTGTGTAGGAGAATTTTCTTTCTCTAAACAATATCAATTAGCAGTAATGGCGGTGACAAAAAGATTGCATTTCCCATGGTTGCTTCACAATAAAAGCTACCCAATGTTCTGTAAAATGGAATGCTGTAAATGTGATGGAGCAGGAACAGGACATGTTCAGTTGCATTAGCAGATAAAATCAGACCCATCCTTAAACAAGTGTTTTTTTTCCTACTGTAACTGGAGGAGTCGCGTGTTTGGGCTCTTTTTCTACAAGAACAGCATCAGCAGGTATCATGGAGACCAGAATGAATCAGCTGACCTGAAAACTAGTTTGCTTACTGCACAGCAACTTATTTTCTAATCCAGTGAGATTTAAAATAGCAACTGGGCACTTGAACTGTGAATCATCTTTATGACTGCTAGGTATCAGGTTCCTTATAATGATATGATGATTTTTAGTGTGGACCTTAGTAGCTGTCACTCATAATTAAGTTAGATTCATGGCACTGCTGCTTTGGATGGATGGATCACTGGTTTTTACATGTTGTTGAGCCTAATTTGCTGTTAGGCCACGAGTGAAATATTTGCTAATTGTGCTGTCAGTCCTGCAGGCACACAACTTTGTACAGTGCAGTGGGTACGGTCCCATTTAGCTTCCACTGGCTGACTCTGTAAGTGCAGTCGGATAAAAGTAAGATTCAGGAACAAGCTACAAAAGTACTGAAAGCTGCTAAAAAATAGTAAATAAAACAGTTTCTCTCTTATTGCTTGGGGCCTTATTGTACATACACACATTTGGCTATAAGAAAACATCATAATCTCATCTCTGTACACAGCCAGCCATTAGGAATTATGGACAAAGGGACACACATCCACACCTTCTCCATCCCACTACCGCCACCCACCCTTAACTCTAACACTTGGTGTGGAGCTGCTGCTGCCAGCCCTATCTCTCTATTATGAGTTTACCTTTGATAAATACGGTACAGTAAAAGCCTTGTTAACCTCTGAATGGGGTCTGCCCACAGAAACGCCAGAGAGTCTTTAATCCGGAACAGACACAGGAGTTGTTGAGTTAAAAAAATACATGTTCTCTATTTTCCATGTCTGTGACATATTCTACAGATAGAGACACTGAAACTGTAGTGAAAGGTCTATGTGTCGCTGGTATAATGTCTATGACTATAAACAGAACCCCTGATTTTTAGTGAGGCATTTTGACTTAGCCAGTCATTTGGGTTTACGTTAGGGGCACGTGTATGAACATTTGCACATTTGACTGGGCAAGTCAAAGAAAGTAAAATGTGATTTAATGATGACAAAAAATTTAATTGTCATCTAAATACATATAAATTGTATAATCAGTCATAAGTGTGTAAGTAAATTGTTGTACTTGGATCTCCTTTAAGGGTCAACCGTACAGGACTCAGCATGGCTCAGCTACTGGCAGATATTTTTATTGGTGTAATCTAAGGGCAGAACGAAGGAAGAGCTTGGGAAAATGATGAAATAACCCTCAGTTAAAAATCTATGACTTTAATTGTTTAATTTACTTTATTTTTTCATGTTTATTTACATTTATCTATGTATGCTGTAATGTCGGAGAGATTGTATTAAAAACTGGGAAATATTTGCCTCTCATGGGATCATTTTTCAAATACTTTGCAATTTGCCATCCATGTAAATATGGAACTCACATTTTGCAGTCTTTTGCCTAATTAACACTTACTCAATACGCTGTTTAATCTAGGATACAGTAAAACTTCTCGCTCTAATTGTCCCCCACCTGCGATTTGAAAAAAAAAGGTCCCTTCCAGTTGTAAACCATCTGTTACACCCTTGAATATTTCAAAAAGTATTCAGCTATAGTTAGATTTTGATCTCATAGTTTAACTACATGCAAATAAAATAACAGAAAAACAGTATTATCACTCACCTTATACATAATTTAAGGATGAAAGCAGGCCAGGTTATTACCAGGGGAAACAAAGACGTCTGGGATTTTGTGTATGATGCAATGACGTGATTTCAGCTCTGGTATACATTCTACTGACTTTTTCCATCATCGTCACCGGAGATATATTAAAATTGCTGGCGTACAACAGAATCTCATTATCACATTCAAGCAAGCTCCAAACAAATTAGAATGTGATTCCTTTTCATCTCGATACAAACTCATTTTCATACTATAAACAAGAGAAATTGCAATCTTGGGGAAATAAATTGACTTTCTACACTCCTATTCAGAGAGGGTAAAATGTGGGTGATGAGCCACAAAGTGATTCACAGACGAGACAAACCGCTTTTCACAATCAATTGCAGGGGAAAGCCAGCTGCTATTGTTGAAAAAGGAAAGAAAAGTTAAGATAGCCTCTGTTGATCAACTGAAATATCTTTAAGAGAGCAAGTTTACACATACCCACACCTCCTTGACTTTGACTGAGTTTCACTGTAAATGCTCTGTCATTCTGAACACTGGGTGATTGAGGATACATCTATGCTGTATATCTTTGGTGTGTCTCTATAGCTACTTCAAAGTAATTATATTTCCAGAACACACAGATCACGGCTATTTTATCAAACTAAAGAAAGTTTGGTAATAAAGACACTTTTTTGCAGTTCTCTCATCCACTACAAAGAAAAATTAAAGCTGCAAGCAGCGTTGGGTGGTGCTGTGGCCGTGTCGCGTGCCGTCGTAACACGTTTGGACCACGACATGAAAATCTCATGTAAATCAGCTCAAAATCGCCATGCAGCGCTTACTTCCTGTTGCCAGTAGGTGGCGCTATCACTATATCTGAATATTGTCATGTAGACGTGTTCAGGGCAGGACTCTTATCAAACGTGAAGATTTGTTGAGATCAGATAATGTACACTGAAGTTGTGAGGATGTGTTCAGGGTGGGACTGTTACAGAATATCTGAAGTTGAGTACTATCTGTTTATGGTGAATGGTCGAAATTCAACGCAACGCCATGGGTACGCCGTTTGACGGAATGTCGTAAATAGCACAACTTTTAATCATGAATGTCTTTAGATTGCGCTGATTAAATTTGAAGTTGATCCGATAAATTCCCTAGGAGGAGTTTGTTCAAATACAAGGCAAAAAAATCACAGAATTCAAAATGGCTAACTTTGATGCCACGCCACGGACACGCCCTTTAATGTACATGCACAAATAGCACAACCTTTAATCAACTCCATTTTTTCACTGTACTGACAAATTTTGAAGTAGATCCGATAAATTCCCTAGGAGGAGTTCGTTCAAATACAACGCAAATAAACACAGAAAATGAGCAAGGAATTCAAAATGGCTGACTTTGATGCCACACCACGGACACGATGTTTGACGGAATGTCGTAAATAGCACAACTTTTAATCATGAATGTCTTTAGATTGCCCTGATTAAATTTGAAGTTGATCCGATAAATGCCCTAGGAGGAGGAGTTCAAATACAAGGCGAAAAATCACAGAAAATGAGCACGGAATTCTAAAACGTCTGACTTTGATGCCATGCCACGGACAAGCCGTTTAACGGAATGTCGTAAATAGCACAACTTTTAATCAGCACCATTTTTTGACTGTATTGACAAATTGAAGCAGATCCGATAAACTCCCTAGGAGGAGTTCTTTCAAATACAACGCGAAAAGTTCCCTGAAAGTGAAAATCAAAATGGCCGACTTCCTGTGGGGTTTGGGGTATGGGTCGAAGAGGCTTTTTTGTACGTCTCGACATGTTACGCGTGCCTACCAAGTTTCATACATACCGCACGATGCCTAAGGAAGACATAGGGAACAATGGACCCAAGTTTGGTGTCAATCGGAGATGCCAATGTGGAGAAATGGTCCACTTCCTTTTTTGACAAAAGATTTACAGGAAGTCTTCAATTTATAACATCTTTATTTCTTGAAATATCAAAATTCTTCAGACTACTGTTTTATTAGGACGGTCCCAAGGTGCTACGTGAAAAATGTTGTGCGAAAATTGTGGCAAAAGTGGGCGGGGCTTATGTGGGGAGATTCAGCTCCATTCACCGAACGTGTGGATATAAGGTTTTTGAATGTGCGACAAACTATGCAGAAGTTATTAGCCTAAACGCATTTTTTATGAAAGTAGCGCCACCTAGAAGCCAAACCGAAAGCGAATATAGAATAGAATATGAAATTTTTGACCAGGCCTGACAACTTTGCCAAATAAAATTGACTTTTCGTATATGTTCAGGGGGGCAAAAACGCAGACGAAGGCGCTAAATGTAATAATAGGGAAATCGAGCAATTACAATAGGGACCTCCAGTGGTCGCTGGCTCGGTCCCTAAATAGTGTGTCATTGTTTGTTAGTTTGATTGTGTTCTCCAACTCCCAAGGAATTCAAAGCACTTGTGACAGTCAGACAGGAATGAAGGAACAAGCAGTGTCTGATTGATTGAGTGACATCTTCCTTTGAGCTGCAATCAATGAATCTGTCAGTCAGTCCATTATGTAGGTGGTTTCACATCAGTAGATATTACTGCATTGTTGGATGTACCTAATCAGTTGTGAATCTCCTGCTGTCTTCATAACGTAGAAATATAATATCTGAAACCAATTTCCCACTTGATTATCTAAATAGAGTAGGACAGAGATTCCCAAAGTGTGTCCCATGAAGCTGTGATTTATCTGACATATTTTTTTTATCTGAAAGTATTTTTTATCTCGTAATTTGTGGGGAATTGTAGTTGACGGAATACCTCATTATTGGCGGGGAAGGAGTTCAAATGGAGCGGTGGCTATCAGGTGGTAAAAGGTAAGCTGACAAACAAATCCTCAGAAAATCAAAATGAGTCTGTGAAAACAAAAATGACTGGTACAAAGTAGTCAAGTGAGTACCTATCGCTGGGATTGTGTGTGTGCGTTCAGAAGTGCTAGAAAATTAGGCCCTGAAATCATGCAATCTGCGCCGGCCTCTAGAAACAAACCGTGGACAATATTCATCAAAGCCTTGAGATTTTTTTGAAAACAAGCAGAGAAATTAACTGAGCTTTAAGAAAGCAACTGAATGAATGATGTGTTCACCTTTGGGGAGGATTTGATCTTACCTGCAGCTGAAGAGATGGTAGGAGTGATGACTGGTGAGAAAGCAGCCTAACAACTTAATGTGATTTCTTTGTCTGATAACATAGTAAAGCACCGTATTGTTGATATGGCTGAAGATGTCTTGAAGCAGCTACTTCAGTGAACAGAATAGGAGCAAGATATGAGTCATCAGACATTGCAAGCTTGACAAATGTGCTTGCTTTTGTCAGATATGAATATGACATATACTGAAATATATGAAGAATTTCTGTTTTGCAAACCTTTACACTCACATACTGCAGCAGATAACTTTGATGAATGCATCCATGGTCTCCCATGAAATAGACTGGACTAAGTGTCAGGAATAAGCGCTGACGGAGCTCGGGCCATTGTGGGGAAACTCACTGGAGTTGTCAAAAGGGTCAAAGACGTGGCCCCCTGCTTACAACTGTGTATGATTTCAGCCTTTCCTTGTTTTACTCACAGCCATTGGATAAACGTCCGTGTATCTTTTGGTCATTGGATTTTCCTTTCAGAAACGGGTATTACAAAACAGAAAACGATCCATATATATATATATAAATATATACCATCAGTAGCCAGGAAACACTGAGCAATATGTTTTTACAGTACCTCAAATATGGTCAGATATGCAATGAAACACTTTAATGTAACATATTTTATTTTAAATGTAGGTTTGAATTATAGCTTACTGTTCTAAATACCTTTATTTTGAAAACCGGAAGTAAATACGCTGTTTCTCCGCATTTACCATAATGCTGAGAATACTTGTACACTTGAAATTTAAGTGTGGCTGATTTGACCACGGAGATCGGACTCACGGCTGGATTGACCGCAGTCTACTAGCCTACTGTTTCTTCTACACAGCACCGTCCTGTAAATGACAACATCCGGTCTCAGAATATGAAACAACAGGCCTTTTTTCCGTTTCTGTTTTCTAATGATTTTATTTTTTGTTATATGAAATAGAAAATGAAAATCGAATCATTTTTAAAATTTCGCTCATCCCTTTCTGACCATGAAAAAGAAAAACGCCTTGTATTTCAATTTTAATTTTTGTATTTTAAAACGAAAATCAAATAACCACTCGTTTTCTGTTTTTTAATACCCGTTTCTGAAAGGAAAATCCAATGACCAAAACATACACGGACCGATAAAAACCACATTTTAGACGAGTATTTGTCAGGTTTGACTTTTGAAAACTAGAGCCAATCAAAATGTGGGAACATTGTCTCAATGTGTGGGACAGGAGATAAAAATGCTGTGCAGTTCTACACAAAGTGGGACACCTGGTCATCCTAAATAAGGATTCCATCGCAGGTCTCTGTTCCAGGGAGCAGGAAAGCCTTGTGAAGTTATCTTGTGATACTGCTTTGAAACTGATCTTCAGACAGAAACACTTGGCACATTTCGAGATGCATGTTTACTCGGAATATACTGATCTGTCCAACAAGGCATTGATGTTTCTGTTGTCTTTTGCTACCAAAAAAATGGATTTTACATTAGTACAGGAATAAACTAGATGTCAGGCCTGATCTCAGCCCAAAGCGGATGTCCATTCAGCCAGACATCAAGACTCTGACAGCTGCTATGTTGCAAAAACACCTTTCTCATTAGGTGAGTTGCAGGTGACGCAATGCAACATTACCCAACCTGTGATTCATATCCAGTGTATCAAGATAAACAGTTTACGGGCCATCTCACAAACTGGACTAAATCTTGTATTAATTTATAGACTTGTGAGAATGATTGCTTTGTTTTGTGCCATTAATCACCTCAAATATTACACTGCAATGAGCCCAGCTGTGATGGATTGTAATAATTGTGTCTGAATGCATGTGTTGAAACATCTTCAAGTTTACATTTTACTTGCACTGCTTCACATAGAATTGTTCTGTTAATGAAGTCAAATATATTTTTGGAAATATTTCATCTTCCGCGTCAATCAGAGTTGTGATTAAAGGTTTGGGTTGGCCCTGCAAGATTTCAGATTTCAAGTCCTAAATGATGAAATGGTTGGGTTAGTTAACATTTTATCGCCATATATATAATATGTATTTGACATTTCTGCATTAAAATGTCTATGAACTCTAAACGTATGTTTGTTGAGTTGTATATTTACATTATCCCAAATGTTTCCAACAATCCCAGAGAGATCTGTAATTTTATTCCAGTAATGGTGCATTTCACCAGTCACCTGCCAATGGAGTCATATCCCCATTGTGCATGCGTTGTGGATGTCTGCCAGAAGCTGTCATAAATTGACTTTTTAAAACAGTTTTAAGCCACATTTAATAATACACTTAGTTTTTAACTTTATATTTTAACCGGATGGATAATTTTAGTCATCAGACATCTGGATTTTAAGTTCTCAGAGAAACAAGCCGAGCGATGTTAGCAGCAGCTCAACTCTGTGGATAATTGGGCTCTCTGTAGAAACCTCCTGAACACCAGAAGAAGCTGACTGAAATGCCGGCAATGATGGTGGAGAAAACAACCCCCATGATCCTTCGCTACTTCACAATGTCATTAAACTTTGTCATTTGTTATCGTTCAGATGTGAGAGACTTCCACCCCTAGTGGCAGAAATGACATATTGTACGTTCAAGTTAACTTATTTTGTTTTTTTTTATATATATTTAATGTTCCTATACTATTGCTATAATAATTTCAAACAGACAGTGTGTGACTTTACACTACCTTCCATTCATAATATTATGCTTTTAGCTTAGATTTTTTAATCAAAATTAGGTTTTTACGTGCCTTTGATTGATATTCTACAACTGCTGTGTAGACTGCAAAAAAAATCTTTCACCCTATTTTCCATCTCATTATATCACTTGTGGCTTGCTATAATAATGTATACATATGATCTGAAGTATACAAAAGGTACACACATTCTCATTTTACATTCCTATTTTTTAAATCTAATTGTATGTATAGGAAATTCCATACACATGGTTTTTGTTCATTTCTTTTATACATTTGGCCCCTGGTAAATGACCTGCTATTTGATACCATCACCAACTCTGATCTGGTGTTCACAGACAGCTTGGTGCCAGATGTATAAAATAGTTTAGATGATGACTGACACTGAACACATTAAGGCAGAAATATACAGAGACTATTTTCGTCAGATTTATAAAGGCACACGTATTCCTGTTCCTGTGCACATGCACAAGCCTCTTTTCACCTCCACCTGGATGTAGAAACGTGCGTAAACATCCGTTTGCATATCTATACTTGAGCCCACTCCACTACTCATTAGACCTGTCAATGAGAAGAACTAAAAAGAAGCAGTGCAATTTCACTGACGCTGTCGCATCAGAGCAGTTCTCCAACAGCACCGGCACAGCTGTCATTAGGCATGACTGTGGCTATTAATAGTGCTCATCCCAGAAATTCACAACATGTACATGTAAACCATCATTGTTATCTTAATCATTATTATTAAACGTCATTCATATTGAAACAGACTTTACAAACAGCTTCACAATTCAGGATAAAATATCATTAATAGCAATATCAAAATATCATCAAAGATCATTAGCAGGGAAAGGACGGCTCAAATGTAAGTAAAAAGAATGATAAAACACATAAATAGTTATTAAATTAGGTTTCTAAATGCGCCTTTGAGTGACTTTTAACGTGACGCTGTGTGGACTGTAAAATAAAAACAGTCATATCAACCACAGCTATCTATTCATTCTCTTATTCATAGCAGTTGTGTAGGAAATGGTTTATGCATGGCTTTTGTGTCTAAGCAAGTGTCTATACATCTGGCCCCTGCTGTTGTCTGTTTCAGGCGTAATTGTTCCATGCATAGGTCTCATGATGAGTGAAGTCCATCTGCTGAGGAAGACCACAAGATTCCGTTTAAAGCTCTGGAAAAAGCCAGTAGGTGAGTCTGTCAGTTTCAGTTCAATTTCAAGGTTTTAAATATTTTATCTAATTTCTAACCTTACCATTTAAAAATACTGCCTATATACTCCTATGGCCTGTGCACACTTCCTCCATGTCATTCAGTGTTGTTTATACACCGATCAGCCATAACATTATGAGCAGTGACAGTGAATAACACTGATTATCTGGTTATCATGGCACCTGTCAGTGGGGGGGGGGGTATATCAGGCAGCAAGTGAATATTTCGTCCTCAAAGTTGATGTGTTAGAAGCAGGAACAATGGGCAGCGTGAGGATTTGAGACCACCAGGGTGCCCAGGTGGTCATAATGTCATGACTGGTCGGTGTACATCATGAACTTTATATTTTTTTTAGTTTACGCAATCATTTAGTTAGCATATTTTTGCTTTTGTCCATAACATACACATTAAGTGTCTGAAGGACATTTATTTATTTAAAACTAATAAACACCTGGCGTTTTCCTGCCTTTTTCTTTAGTATCTTTTTGACATATGGTATCTTTAAAATTGTGCTTGTATAATATTTGTGTCAAAATAGGATTTTTTTTTTACACAGATAGGTCCTTAACTGCAGACAGATATAAAACAATTGTATCGATTTTGTTAGCTGGAATGATCACTGTTGCAAGCAGATTTTATCAGCTGTTGTTAGCTCGATAAATTAGTGAATTAACGCTAACTCTGTGAGTTGGCTTAAAATCTGAAGCTGGATTTTTAATGCTGCTGACAGGCTTTAAAACAAGACGCACGTCAATGAACTTGAGTATGCAGCATCTTCCCACAAAGGCCCTGATTGGGACTTTCTCTAGCGTAACCTTTAACCCCTCATAATAGTGCAGCTAGCTATCGTATTGCAATTGTAGATCTGATTGGGAGCTATTTTAAAGGACCAGTGTATAGGATTTAGTGGCATCTAGCAGCAAAGTTGCAGATTGCAACCAACTGAATACCACTCGCCTAGGTGAAACTACGGTGGCGGCAAAACTGTCTATCTAGAGCCAGTGCTTGGTACATATGTAGTTATAAACAGCTCATTCTAAGGTAGCAAAACCTGTGAATACTATATTCCATTTCTGCCAATAAACCCTTCTAAATCTTACACTGGACCTTTAAAGGAAACATGGCAAAGATGTTCTTTGACCGCATTTATTTTCACAAAACAGTGGATAAACATATAGCAACTAAGCCTGAAAAGGAATTCTATCAGTTGAACGGTTGAATGAGTAATTGATAGTCAGATAACGGAATTTAGATTTGAAGCATCTGGTTACTGTGTCAATATAGTACATTTTGTTGTGATGTTCTTGTCTTTCCTAGTAGTATCTATACATTAGTATACATTAGTTGTACCAACAAGACACAGATGATTAGCTGAATACCAGATGGTACATTATGCCACCCAAACCTCTGTTAAAATACATTTTTCATTTAACAGTATCAGTATGAGAATCCATTTCTGGGCTGTTTCACATCTGTCTGTTTTGTTAGATGAACTTGTTTTAAGTTGAATCCCACATGCTGCACATGGTTGACTGCATCATTAGCATGTTGCTTACAGGAGTTGTTGTCCCTAACTAAACATGTTGTTCTGTCTTCTTACGGCAAGAAAAGAAAAAGGAAACATTAAAACCCCTTTCTGCGACTGCGATTTTCCAAGACTAAAACAGTGCCAATCATCAATTCTCAGCCGGACTAGTCATTACTAGAAGAGTGAACTCAGCAGAGGGCAGATTTCTGCCAGGTGTGTTATGTGGGTGGGGAACAGGAAGTGCAGGGCAGAGTTGACAGGGTATATGGAGAAAAACATCAGACAATTCTAAAATACCAATGATGTAAAATGTCAATTTGAAAGTGAAAATGCCACCAAAAGAATCTGCCTACACAAACGAGACCGCAAACCGAGATGTACGTTGTCCATAGTGGAAACAAGATTCCAAACTGAGGCAGCTGTTGATCACTTGTAGACCCTAGGGAACCCGGGTAAGAGGATTGAGGAGGTCAGCATCAATGGTGGTATAAAACAGAGCACTTAACAAATAGGTTTTTTAAACATTATGACTCACCACAACCACGAGAGCTCCTTGAGCATACAACCATAAATGTGCACAAAAAATATTAGGCTGATTGGCCCAGTAGTATGTGAGATTAGCTGGGGACAGACACACACAGGGCCACATGCCCCCCCCCAGGCTTACACCTGGAAAAGAGATAATTAGGTGTAGACGATACATAGTTGTGTAGATACATTAGAAAAACGTTTTTTTTGTTTGTTTAAAAAGCAATCAGTTTTCAAGATTGAAATGACAGAGTTGGACAAACACAGCTCCCTGGTAATGATTTCAAAGATTTTTCTTTCCCCTTTGAGGCACAGACCTCCATCCTCGTCGACTCTCATCTATATAAATTGATTCCTGTCACATGGTATGAGTTATCTGGTGATTTGAAGGTCACAGATTTTCAGACAGATTCTTGCATGTCTCTCTTCCCTCATAAAGTATTTTTTTTTTCCCGCTGTGGGCGATATTGATTTGTTCCAAGTCAATTAATCATGACAAGAATGTTTTGCTCAGAAAATGTGTCTATAAATGTGACCTCACTGAAGGAGAGGAAAGAGCAGAACTGTACAAAACACCAACATTGTTTTGAAAGTACACCTCACAGGTGTAATAGAAATTAAGAAAGTTTATGGCAGTAAAAACGATTAGTTTTTAAAAAGCTGATAGAGATTCAAACCAGAGAGAAGTTGAAATCTTGAAGGAATCAAAACCAGTAGTCTGTGTATAATAACAATAGTTTCACCATGGTCAAATCTACCTGAAGACAGGGGTTTTTGAGGCTAGCCTCATATTTGAATTAAATAATTGAAAGGAGAAGAACACGGTTTGCATTCCTCAGCTCTATTTTCTTCTTTGTGCAGTGAATTGATGAGTACTTTTAGATTGGTCATGATTGTGCTATCTCATATTCGTCCATTCACTGAAAAAAAGAAAAGAAAAATATAATTACACTTTCAGCACACAATTATATGGATGAGCTGGAGTAGAGGCTGTGTTGTGACCAGTCATCCAGTGGGCATTTTATTTCTTCCTAGACACATGTATCAAATATGAATTATGCCTCTGAATTGCTTAGTGAATGTGGGCAAGTAAAAACAACGTTCTGTGGAGCAGCTCCTGAGTTTAGATTTCAGTTGAGACATTACATTACTGACAGATTCATTCATTCATCCATTTGTTAATTCGCTTCACTGTTTTTTTTCTCTTATATTATCATTCTACATGCTGCTGTCTCTGTTCACAGTGATATTTGCTTTTCTTGAGATCACAACTGAACAGTTTGTGTGTGACTTATGTGACAATTGTGAATGAATGGAAGCCTGGTGGTGTACCAAAGTTGTGGATCCCGCAGTGGACAGATGCACCATGGTCTCAGAATAATGTTCAGGCAGAAATTGCAGCTGTTACCTGTTGAAAGCATGATCATAGTTTCTCAAGTTTATGCTCGATTTGAACTGATGGAACCATCTTATGGTTAATTTTTAACAAATAGTCCCAGGAACCACGGAGCTCTATAAAGTACATGCATATAGTTCCCATTTACACCTGGTATTAACATGCAGTCTGTATTTGGATATCTTATCAGAATATGGAAAAATGTGTGTTAATGCATGGTGTAAATTCTTGCAAAATGCATTGTGTTATGGGACAGACCAGATTATTTGGAGGTAGTCATTATCAGGTTTCCATCAACGTATTCTTCTCATCATCAAGTGCATTTTGAAGTATTGCATTAGAAAACACAAAATTATAAAAAGCTTAAAGTAACTTAAACTAAAAAAGTGAATTACTTCATCTTGTTTCGTCCTCTTCTTCTCGTGTTCTGACTGGAGAATTGACATCACCTACTGCTTGATGTGCCAACTCATATTATTTAATCCTGATATTTGCATAAAGGTAGAGGACGGAAACAAGCATCCTTTGGCATTTTCTTTGGACGATGTATTCTAAAAATTTGGTTAATATACATTTGAATGGAAACACCACTATTTTTATATTGTGCCAGTGTTGTTTACATCTTGCCCCCAAGTGGCCTACAAATAATTTACTGCAGGTTTAAGAAAATTTGCCCAACAAGCTGAAATGCCACCTAACTCTCCCCAAAGGAAAAATAAGCAGAGCCCGTACTGCAGCATTCCTTCCCTCAACCAGGGATGCTCCAACCATACTCCAGTACCTCACTATCTGCTGATACTGTGACCGATCCCATACCAGCGCTATGTTTTAACCCTTTGTTTAAAATATGTATATTACTTGGAATCATTTGTATGTAAGGTAAGAAAAGTGCCACTGACGAACAGAGTCTCTGACCTGACTGAATGAATGTGATCCATAGCTGAATGTCAGAATTTTCATAATGACAGTAACAAAGAAACTATATGTAATGCAGATCAGTCATGTCATGGCCGATACGCGGTTTGCTCAGTAGGTCCGTATCAGCGCAGATACTGTTACGATTTATCAGGTCCCCGCATCCCTAACAGAATGTGCTATATTTGTAGAGCCAGCTATGCCTGCCTATTTTGCATGTTGAGATCCAATCACAATGTGGGGAAATTTGAGATAATGAGATCCCTTATTAGTACCAGGTGTAAATACAAAGGCGTGTGTTTAGATATCATTATCCAGATAGACCGCTAGATTCAGATTGCACGTTAATGCCAGGTTTAAATGGGGTCTAATCGTCTCTTTTGTGCCATCATGTTTGCATCTGAAGATGAAGATTAGACAAATTACAATGATAGGGACTAAAGAGCAGCATCCTTATTTGAGACATACTTTTTGCTCTAAAAAAACAACCAAGTCATCTTGTTCTTTGTAATATTGTGTAATGTAGAGTGAATGAAGTATGTATACTGATTTCCTGGAATCTATAATATGGTGATTATTTCTTGATCACAATGTCATGTGGTAGTGTATCTATGATTATTTAAAGTCTGAAGAGCTGTGTACTTAAAGTGTGTACTTCTATTAACCTGATTCTCGTAAGGAATGCATAAAGGCTTGAAAAAAGAAACTAACAAAAAAAAATCTTGATCTTTGATTGTTGTCCAGAAAGAAGTCTCCACAGCATCACACGATGGTTGAGACCAGCTGTACTCCAATGATGGATTGTGCATTTAATAATAAACCAAGGTGTTTCTGCTCGGCCTACGTCAGAGTTTGGGACTCTGAAAAAGATGATTTGTTGTAGCTGATTTTACTATTGGTTGGTCTTTTCTTCTCATTCAGACACTTTTGTTGTGCAGTGCAGCCGTGGCAGATTGTTCTGGACTGTCAGTCATTGTGTAAATAAAAAAAAAATGACACAGCTATTGTGGGGTGTGTTGAGGATGGGAGGGAGGCTGAGTACAGGGACCTGGTTGATCGCTTTGTGAAGTGGTGTGGGGAGATCCACCTGCAGCTGAACATGGCAAAGACAAAGGAGATGGTGGTGGATTTTAGGAGGAACAAGCCCCTGCCCTCTCCTGTCAGCATTGGCGGGACCGATGTGGATATGGTGTCGGCGTATAAGTACTTGGGTGTCACACTAGACAACAAACTGGATTGGTCCACAAACTCAGAGGCCATCTACAAGAAGGGCCTGAGCCGGCTTTACTTCCTGAGGAGGCTCAGGTCTTTCAAAGTCTGAAACAGGATGTTGCAGATGTTCTATCAGTCTGTTGTGGCGAGCACCATCTTCTTTGCTGCGGTGTCCTGGGGTGCAGGCATCAAGGCAAAGGACTGAACAAACTCTTCAAAAAGGCCGAGTTTGTTGTTGGCTTGAAGCTTGTCACCCTGGAGGAGGTGGTAGAGGAGAGGATGCTGGCAGAACTGCTGGCAATCATGGACAATCCCTCCCACCCCCTCCACACAACACTGCACAAGCTAAAGAGCAGCTTCAGCAACAGACTCATTCATCCCCGCTGCTCTGAGGAACAATATAGAAAATCGTTCCTCCCCACTGTCATAAGACTGTATAACTCATCTGCCTCTGTCAGAGCCACAATCACAGAACTGGACTAAATCTACCTGTGGAACATATACTTCATATCATATACTATCAGCAGTGATGGGAATAACGGCGTTATAAATAACGGTGTTACTAACGGCGTTACTTTTTTCAGTAACGAGTAATCTAATTGATTACTCTTCCCATCTTAATAACGCCATTACCGTTACTGCCAAAAAATGCAGCGCGTTACTATAATTGAAGCTGTTTTTTTCCATCAGACCACTCTGTAAGAAAAGATACACCATATCTACTCAATAAAAATGAGGCAACAGATTACAAGCAATATTATTAATTAAATTTCACAATGTTTGGTATTGAGTAAACATTAAAAGTTATCCATTTAATATGAGTAGATTTGAATAGAAAACAGTACAGAATTAATTATAACCTAAACAAAAATATTGAGTTGATTTGAAAAACATAAACTCCTTAATGTGTAAATAGTACTAATAAAAAAAAATGTAATTCTACATATCAATGATATATAATTGAGTAATTATCATCTACATTAATCTTCACATTGATTTGAATTTAATCAATGCAATGACTTAAATCTAAATATTCTTCTTTCTTAGGAATAACTAGTCTATGGCCCAGAAAGTACAGAACTTAACAAATATTCAAATAAGAATTTTATTAACAATTCATTTTTGTGCTTTTGACACATTGTAGCACATCAGTGTACACTGCAACCACAGTCTCATTTCAAGCCAGAAGTTGGATCTTGCATTTCAAACCAGACATTTGGAAAGGACAGAACGCTGACTTCAAACTATTTTGTAAAAACAAAAATAAATGCCATATTACAGAATGGTGATGTGTCCATAAACATGTGTTTCCATGCTTTCTCACCTCACTTAGCCACTAAATTGGATCAATAATGATCTTAAAGAAAAATCCTCCAGAAGTGCATGTACCAAAACAAAAGCAGAAAAGTGTAATTTGTATGGAGTAAAAAACATTTCATACTTTGAACTAACCACAATTGAAATGTCACTGACATTCGTGGGACAAATCAGTGCTAACTTACAAACATAGCACTTTCAAATGCGCAGTTCTCAAGCTCTGTGGAAGCTGGACATTGTGTAGCACAAAAGTTTGCACTGCAACTACAGTCTCATTTCAAGCCAGAAGTTTGCTCTTGAGGGACTGGACTTTGTTTGACAGCTTTGAATCATCCAGTTCCAAGAAAAGTTTTTGGAATACCTCAAAAGGTGTACTTCAGCTGTCTGGGATAATAGAGATTCAGCGCGTAGGTCAAGCCGAGGAGGACAGAGCAAGCCCTTGCAATATCTCCAAGTCCTGTGATGACTTCCACACCCTCTATGACGATTCCAATGTTCTTTGGGCTGTTGCTTGTAGAAGCTCCAGGCTTTGGGGTCACAGTAATGGCCTGTTCAAGTTCCTCCAAGTTCTCAGTGACAAATGTGTGCGGAGGAGCATGGACAATCATAATCAAGACAAGGTACCGAATTTCCAATCTCAAACGTCCTGTGCTGTAGTCTGTAATGCTGCAGAAGATCACCCGTTGTTGTCGCTCTGAATCCACAGACTTTACACTGCCATCTCATTTGGCGGCACCTTGGAACACACAGTTTTCGATATGAGAAGTGCCTTTCAGTTTCACATTTCTACAGATGAAAATTAAATGAATTCATGCAAAATATTTACATATTTATAGATCCTGGATTTTTTAATAAGGGAAAAGGAGTTGATGTCATTTTAAGGATTTTAATGATATAATTTAACTTGTTTTGTGGAAAAACCATATCATGTCCGCTGAAGGCGCCGAAAACACAGAAGTACAGCCACTAAGCCTAAAGTCATACAGAACTCCCCAATAAAAATACACAAATTGAAATAAGCCTTCAGGATGAGCAACATGATGATATTTTAAAGAATAAAGTAACAGTAGGGGCCACTGTTTGATTCGGCAACTATTTTGTGGGTAAATGTGGACTTATTTTGGTAAAAATGTAACTTAAATGACTAGTTAACAAGCCATTCATCACCAGTCATCTTTATTTTAAATTGCCATTTTTTCCAATGGAGTTCGGCGGCCGGCTCACGAAACTCCAACTATACCAGCTAGATGATAGCCTGCTGCATTTTAAAAAAGGCGTACTTTGACAGGAAGTGCTTTTCAATTAAAATTTGCCTGATTACATTCATTTTAATTCACTCAATATTCTCTCTATTTGGGATTAGATAAATATAATGCTGATGTTTTATTTAACTACAATGGGTGGATTTTATTCAAAACATTTTTATTTGAAATGTAATTAAATATTTGCCTCAAAATCAAAAACACAATCATATTGAATATATTTTACCTAATACATTAATTCAAATCTTGACCACAGAATCATTTCTTACAGTGCAACTAGATCTCTGAGCCAAGTGGCAAATACTTTTTTTTACTGTTCTTCCTTGGTTAGTGGGCAGTGCACGAGACAAGCGCATAAATGCTGAAGATTGGCTGAGGCTGAGTAAAATTTCATGGTAAGCCAATCAGAGGTAGAGTTGGGCGGGTGTTCGAAAGCACGCATAGTCGGACACACAACGAACAACACAAGCGAGTCAGTCAACGAGAGACAGGTATGGCGAGTTGTGCTGCATCTTATTACATTTATTAATTTAGATTTATTTGTTGGCTGGCTGCAGTCTCTTGAAGTGAGATTGTCAATGGCCAGAGAAAGAGATTTATATTTATGGAGATTTAAATTATTTCTTATGTATTACCTGTTTATATTTGTATTCCTTAGTTTTGCTATACATTGTACTTTTCAGTTAGATTGAAAGCACCTCATATTGTTACACTGTACTTTTTCGAGTAGTACAGTATATCTACAATTGTAGACAATTGTCTGAAGTTTTTTTTTGTTTTATTTGCACTACAAAGAGTGTATATGTTTGTTATTTATTTTTGGTATAGTGCTTAACAAGCATAATTTAATTTTGCCCAGTTGTGGCCTGTTGAGGGGCAATAAATATCAAAAGTTCCAAAACATCTATTGTGTTATTTGTATCGATCCACTATATAAACATAATATCTACATACATGGCATTTGATTGGAGGCTAGTCTCACTTTGTCCCACAGCAACATTAAAATAGTTTAGATTTGTGTACATTGTTTCTGTTAGTAATGTATTAAGTGTCCATTTCATTATAATATTCAGATTTATCATAAATAATTGAACATGCACATGTATTTTAAGTTCTGTTAAAGGGTGGAGGTGGGGTCACATTTGAGCATTTAAAAATTTACTTGAAAGTAACGCAATAGTTTCTTTCTAAAGTAACTAGTTACTATTATAATTTGTAACTGAGTAACTAATTTAGTTACTTTTTGGAAGAAGTCACTAGTAACTGTAACTAATTACTTTTTCAAAGTAACTTGTCCAACAACTGACTATCATATGTGATATGTGTTAATATATACCATGTTGATATTATATATCATATTTATACAATATATTATTATTATTATTTTAATAATAATTATATTATTATTATTATTATTATTATTATTATTTATTACAACTATTATTATTATTATATAGCAATAAGATATTATCTATTGTATGTATATCTTCTTGTATAGTAAAGTATCTATTATACATATGCTATATATCACATCATATCTTGCATATATATATATGTGTGTGTACATATTATATATATATATATATTGTATATATATATTACAGTATGTATGTATGCACACCTTGCACAGGCTGAATATATGACACAGGTTTACATTATATCAATATTAATGTATAATATCTATGTGTATACATGTATATCTGTTCAGCCATCATATTATATCTACATATTATTATTATATTATTATAAATATTATTAATATTATCATTATATACTGTTATTAAAAATAACACTACCATCATATAACATCAGTACTATTACCACCATCTTGCAACTACAACTCTTTGCACCTTACCTACCTATTTATCTTTTTTCTATCTAAGTATTTTATTCTATTGTATTTATATCTATCTAAATGCTTTTCTTGAATGCACCAGCATGCTAAGTATGCTGTCTTATCAATTGAATCATACAGTTGATTATCTGTGTGGCATGGATGGAGAAAAAAGCTGGTTTTTATCTAAGCCAAACACCACAGCAAGTTATTTCATTTTTTCTTATTTTTCTACCTCTGGTTGAAGGTGTGATAATTAGTAGAGATACTGTATTTAGTGAAATGACCCTGGACATCTCGGGGGAATTCAGCTTCTGGTTGGGTTTGGTGTGTTTTGCATTTTTCCCCATCCAATCCTGCACAATTGTTTACGCTTTGCTTTGTGAATGAGGAGAACTTTGAGGAGGAAATGCTGTTTTGCAAAGCACTCAAAGGTACAGCCTGGGGAAAATACATGTATTGAATTTCAGATGAGTACAGAGAATTGAATGGAACTGAGCAGTCTCAGTGTGTGGGTGTACAGTATGCGCTGATGGAACTGCTGCTATGACCAGCAAACAGAGCAGACTGACAGAATGTATCAGACAGGAAGCTCTCAGAGTAGTTGCCATGCTACGCAGGGAGGCACTCATGGCAAAACAAATTGACGATGAATTTGATCAAATTGTAACAAACTTCGCAAAACTCTGACTTGCCTCTGACTTGTTGTTCTTCTGGATCAGTTTTAAAAGCTTACTCCTCCACTGTTATATGTGCTGGCTTGTGAGACAGATAGTTATGGTGTGTTCCTACTGAACCTGAGCACATTTTAGAGAGTACATGACAGCATTTAAAATCCGAGTGAAGACACGAGTGAAACAAGTGCGAACCTGCTCTGGGCAGTGCAAAGTATTGTCCACAGTAATATTTAAAATTTTAAATAAATGTCTCAACTTCATGCTTTAATATGCCAATTCAAGAATGTATGGAGACAAGAAAAAAAGGAGAGGATTCAGGATAAAAAAATAACAGAAAGAACTGGAGCGTCTGATACAGTTTTGTGCACAGACAGTTGTTGCATTGTTACCCTAGCTACAGCTAACATCTGCATAGTTCAATAGACTTCATTTTTTTGAATGACCAAATATATTAAATTGATTGATGTGCACAATGAAGATGAAAAATCTTCAAGTCTTTGGCGATTAGACCCCATCGTGAGTCATCATATTTGAAGGGGTTGGTGAAGCCGTGATTAGTATAGGAGCCCCCGATGGAGTCTAGACACTGGTGGTGAAGGAATAAAGAGAATGTTGAAGATCTGGATGTGATGAGGAGTGGACTTCTGATGAGCTCAACCTGGGCACTGGATATGATGAACTGAAGGTGAATGGGCTGGAGGAGGGTTGCAACGATTTTGCACTGCAATGCAGAGAGGAGAACAGATTAAAAAGTTGACAGCAGCTGCATGATTGGTTAAAAGAGATTGTGGCTAAATCTGATTGGATTAACTGAAAGAGTAAACGCCCATAGCTGATTAGAAAGTAGAATGAGATAATTGTGATGAGGCTTAATGAGAAGGTCTTCCTGCTTGAACTAACCCGGAGCTTCATTTGGTATGTTGATTGTTTTTAGCAAATTAACACAGACTCCAAAACCAGTCCAGTCTAAATTGTGCAAATAAAGTGTAAGGAAATTCTGCTGCGTGTTTAATCTGAAAACATTGTCAGAGTTGAGTTATAATTGAGTCAAAAGGCTCTCACAAACCTGCCAAAGAGACATTTCTTTTTGATGACGACCTTAATGCCAAGCTCGAGGTTTCTAAATGATACTCCAAAAACTAATGAATAGGTTCAAACCTGCTTTCAGCAGCTGTTTTGGTTTTTACGACCCAGTCACTTTGCTGCCTTTATTCAGTCTTGCCACCGTCATTTCGTTTCCAGTCACAATAAGCAGCTGTTTTCAGTAATAAAAGCTCTGGTAAACCCACTGTATGATAGCTGCCCAATTGGCTGGTGATAACATAATGGAGCATTTAGCAACTAAAGAGCCCCATTTTTTTTTTCAGGAGTTAGTGAGGATCAAAACAAAGCTAAATGCAGAACGAGTATTTGACTTAAAGTCACCAATTTGCCAAATTAAGAACTCAAAATGAATGCTAACAACTTAGGTTCTACATGAACTGTACAGAGCTAGTATGTGACCGTTCTTTCAGTTTGTTTTCAGTTTCAATCAAAGCAAAAAGTTATTTAAAATGTATTTTCTTTGATTGTATGCCTTTTCTTTTATGTCCTATAACTTTTAACTTCTGAAAAGCTGCATATTTTGTGGTGTGGCCTATTTTGTGGGACTGACAGTACCGTGAGAAGATGCAATAGAAATGACCTATGACAGTACAAATCTTAGATATATATATAGTTGGCAACAGAGGAGCATGGGTGTTTTGTTGGCAAATCAGTTTTGTTCTGTTAACTGAACTGGGTATACAGTTAGAGGACTGAGCCTGAAACAGGCAGTGAAAACCATGGAAGACACTGCAGCCAGTTCCAGTGCCTGTGGGTTAGAAACAAGGCAAGTGACTGGGGCACAGATGGGTAAATGCTACGGACAGAAGGGTATGGTGTGTTGAGGTGGCTGAAGAGGCTTGGTTGGTTTGTTTGGAGGACAACGTCATTTTGATGCCATGTACCTTTGTTTAGTACGACAGGCCAAGGGACAAAGTGACGGTGGTTGGACAACTCAGGGGGCCATGAGTTGTCCATCAAGCCAGTTGGACCAACCCCTGCAGATACAATGTTGATATTAAGCCCGGTCAAGCCGCAGAGTATCCACTCTTTGCTAGAGTGAAAATAGGATTCATGGGGAGTTAGGTCAGGCCTATAGAAGGGTGTCACCTGCTCAGTAGATTTATGATGGCATAGTCTGATACTCACTGCAGAGCCTTGTGAAAGGTCAAAACGTCATTTAACATGAATACTGGGCTTCCATTGGAATGCTCACCCAACTTTTAGCACATTTTCCTATTGTATGTAGTGGCCGTTGTCATTGTATGTATTTAATGCAGAGCTAGCAGCTATACATTCAAAACAGCATCCCAGATTTTTTTTCCCACCCCGTTCATCATTACAAATCATACACTTTTCAATGGGACAAACTAGCAAACATTTTAAGGTAATGAAGTATATCCTATTGAGATACACAACCGTTTTTTAAAGAGAGACGTGGTCATGGCCATTAGCAGCACAAAGAAAAAAAAAAGGTAGACAGCACAAGGCAACAAAACAAACCCTCTGCCTCTGCCTGTGGTTGCTGCTCACTTTCTTCCTGCCTACTTCAACTTCTACTGAAGAATGTGCCTGTCCATTTCACTTCAATGTGTTTATTCACACCTATGTACAGACAATATAGCATAGCCCCAGTCTGCATGAAGTCGCAACTGCAATAAAAACACATAACACATTTTTTAAATATGCTATATATACAAATGATGTTGCCTGTGAATTACAGAAAAGAGGATGGAGCGTCTAGATTCTCTCTTCTTATTTTAACTTCATAGTTGTGAATACTGACCTGTAGCTATATAAATGAAATGTCAGTGACCACCAGATAACTTAGACTTTACTGTACAGTCTAATCAGCATTTTCCTAATTCTACTGTTTTACCAAACCATATTTCTGAGTCATGAAGTGATATAATATATAAGTTGATATAAGCATGGAAAGATGGAAGAAAAAACTTTAAGCCTCAACTATTATTTGTTTTTTTCCTACAGTAGGGAAGTGGGCATCTGACGTATAATGACCATTAAAAGCTGGCTGACATGTTGGGAAACAATTTCCAATTTCCTATACAGCAGACACTGAGCGACATTGGTTGCTCATATTTTGATCTTAGTCTAAAAGTCACTCTCCTTTTAGCTCTGTTTTTCTCTTTAGCTTCTAAATACTCCAATTTGTTTGCCAATTGGTGCTGGGCAAATAGTATACAGTTGGTGTATCAGAGCTCACTGACAATAGCTGCCTGCTGCAGCTAGAAACTAAAGGGTTAATGAGAATGGTGCTGTGGCCCAGAGAACCAAAACTATGAGCCAAAAGAGGCTAAGAAGCCTCATAGCGCTGAGGACAACTGCAGCGTCAGGTGTTACTTTTCCGTAGGTTTGTTACTAGGAACAGCTCCTTTCATATTACATATGTCTTATTAAAATAAAAATGTGATCAGTGCAGCTTCAATGTATATTTATAGACCATGTCACTTATATACACATGGTGACTTAAGTCTGATTTTGTAGCATGTATTTTTAAAGGAAAATTTGCCACAGTTGATATTCATGTATAGTACCGTGAGTCTGCACAGGGTGTTTTATTTTGAAAACTGACCAGCTTCCCTATGCAGTTCCTACGTCTGACTCCCTGCCCGACTCGATGTACTCCGCAGAGCAAAGAGTCGCTTCTGAAATGCCCTGTAGCTTCTGGTGGAATCACAAACATTGTCTAGAATGACAACAATCAGCCATTAAATTACTTAAAAGAACGGGAAACAGTTTTGCATGTATAAAAAGGAAAAATGCACTAAAACTGACCTTTAATGAAATCTAGTTGATTTCTACCTCTGAATGAGCCATCACGATGTTACGTTCAAAATATTTTGATTTAACTGTAAATACAAAAACTACAAAAACAAAATGCTCACTTAGCACTACTTTATTATAACTTTAACACATCAAATCCTGTGAATGCAATCCTACATAATGCAAATTGAATTCCAATCAATAACAGGAGCTGCTTAAAAATAAGGCATTTCTACAGTGGATGTAAGGGTCAAGAATGAATTAACTGCTCATGCCCGAAAACTGAAAGGTCAACCTGATGAATCACAACATAAGTGACAGACCTGGAGAGCTAGAGGAAATCCCCAGGAAGATTGAGTGCTGTGATCACCTTTTCATTCGCTTGTATTAAAGGAAAATAAGCCACTGTGCAGATCTGAGAGCAGATGCAGGATTATCGTCTATATGATAAAGAGGCCGGGATGGTCTGAGAGACCTTGAACACTGCATGTTCTTTAAAGGTGAAGAGTAATTTCACTGTTATCCTGAGCAGGTCACTCTTCTTGCGCTGTGATACAGATTGATTAGCATGCCTTGTCTGAGTTTTCTGAAGTGGAAATGGAGAGAGGGGAAAATACTCTACAACTACAACACTGTAACAACAGTCATCACCGCAGGCGTACGACCTTCTTTTGTGTTGTGTCTCCTTTTGGATTAATCTCACCTGGGACTGCATGGTTCATAAACAAACACAAAACAATTTCCTGACTAAATTACCAGCAACAGTCGCCAAGGAGATGGAGGGGCAGAGTGAGTATCCGAGGGTGCCCTCAATTCATAACTCCACTCCCAGTCTGAAGTTTGAGTCGCTCTCATCTGATTTCCATGTTGTGAGTGACACGGTCAATATGAAATGGCATCTGATCATGATGAATGAGTGGTGTAACCTTGAAGACAAACAAACAGGATGAGAGGCTGTCACTTTTATCACTGTCATTTTTTAGCAAATAATATCCAAGGAGATATACAAACTCGGCTCATATGACTGATGAAAGAAAAGTTATTTTCTAAATTGATTAATAATCATGAGCATGACAATGTCAGATGAGGACTGAGCAAGGTCCTAATTGCTATGTTCATGTCATATAAGAAAAAGGATTCCAGGAAGCCACGTCAGACAGTTTCAGAGCACTGGATGGCGTTCTGACATCAGAGGACCGAATATCAGCTCTGCCCCATAAATGGCTGCCAGCTGGGTTCTGGGGGTGCAGACTAGGTGTGATATCTGCTTCAGTTAGAAGCACCTGGGTTTGATTTGGGCTGCAGTGGGCCCATGATTCTGGCAGGTTGTTCATCAGGATCCCAGCATGAGCCAGGTGACCAGGTTTGCCAAATTTAGGCCGTTGTTAGGCAGAGCTTTTTTGGCATTGAGGGGCTCACGTATTTTAACCTGACTGGCAGCATGTGAAACTTTGTGTAGACTTTGTTTTCTACCATTAAGTATTCATTGAATCAATGAAACCAAGAAAATATATGAGCCTCCGAAGGGTTTAAAATTGTCCAATCTGGTTCCAACTATCTAGTTATGCCATTTTAACTTAAACCTGTCTTCACCCAAAAAAAGAAAGAAAAAAATCCATTGATACCTAGACCTCCACCCCCCTATACCTGCATCATGTTGTTTCTTAATGCCAGGCTGTGGTGTCCCAGAAAATGTCATCGATTTTTCAAAGATTTGTTTGGGCTCTAGGACAAAATTAATGGATTTCCTGCGGAAAAAGAAAAATAAGTTTTCTAAGGGAAACAGAAATGAACACTACAGCCGGGGACCAGGATGAAGTTATGGTGTAATAAAGTGATTGTACACAGCATATACAAACTGAAAGAAGTGGATTTAGTTTGAAGTTACTCTGTAAAGGCTTAACGATGAAAACCAATGGAAAACAAGGTGCCAGATCACCTTCGCCAATTCTTGCTCCTCACTGTGGTAATCTTGATAATCCTCAGATAAATGTTTATTCACCTGGTAAAGACTAAGATGCCTGAATCACTTCTTTGTCAGTTTTTCAGCAAATAACTACAGAGCTTGCAAACTCATTTTAGGCTGGCATAATTAAAAAAAAATGCTCTTGTCCCAATGGAAATGAAAAGGGCTGTAGTTTTGGGTTGCACATCTTCAAAAGATGAAGCCGTGATATAATTTACAGGTGAGTTAAATTCTAACTAACGCTGTTGTGGTGATCTGCTATCATTACTTCGGGAGGTTATTATATTTTGGCTCGTCACTCACACACTAACCCTTCAAACAATCGCTCATACTGTTACACCGTAGCCAACCTGAAGTGGCCATTTGAGGAACTGAAGATTTTGTTATATCCGTGTTGACTTCATTGTCTGCATGGATGGACAGTTAAAAAAGAATCATCAAAATCGATGCAGCAGACCCAGAGATATTGTCTATTTTTATTCCTCTCAATATTCTTCCTTGTCAAAACCTGGTGCCTTCATTACCCAGAATGCAACTTAAACACCAGCCGTTTAGTTGGAGATTTGGGTGTGTTATGCTAGTAACTGCTAATGTGTAGTGTCAAGCTTCTAGCTTCAGACAGAGATGTTGAGCGGGCTACAGAGGTCTGCTGATTTTTGTTCCATTTTCAAACTTGTAGTCTTCCGCCGACGCTGACCTGGTTGTCCTTTTAACCATGTTTTCAAACTACATTTAATACTGATACAAAAAATAATAATAAAGATGTCAAAGATGGTAAAAGTAAGTTTAAGGTTAAAGGCTGTGTTTCTTCAGGCCTGTTGGATTTCACTGTGAATCTATTTCCACAGCCTCTACAATGAGACGAAGTATAATGTTGTTGTGAGAATGATCACAATGCTTTAAAATAATGTTGGAGCAAATCGTTGTGGACAACAGAAGGCCTATTCCTTTTATTTGTCTTATGGATTGCAATGTAAATTTGGACAGACTTAGTATATATTCTGGACAAACGGTGGTTCTTTTTGTTTCTTTTTGATTTCCTATTTTTGTGAGATGGGTTTCTCTAGAGTTGTAAAGGCTTCCTGAAGCCCAACCAGCTTAAATCTCAAATGATATGAATCACCTGAAAGCAGAGGTGAACAGTATTCTCCAAATCAGTCTTTTCTCATGTGGCAGGAAGGCAAGCTGAAGCTAACAAAAATGGTTCAAAACTGAGGATGGAAACAAACACAACAGTGTGACATTTCGCTGTGTAGTTCTCAATTAGCTATATGTCTTTTTTAAATATTAATTGCACATTTTATAGTTTAGTATATCATATGTGTCTTATTGTATACTCTTCATACTATGAATTTTATGTCTTAGTGCGGTACTTTCACTATGCTGCTATTCACACATTTCAGGCTTTTCTGTCTTTTATCTCCACTTAATGTGTTCTGGTATCTGACCTAATTTGCCGACGGGGATCATTTAAGTTTCATATTATCTTTCATCTACGTCTTATCTTAATAGGTCTTGGCTTTTTCTGATTGCAATACCCAGAAATGTGTTCCCTGTAATGCCAGTCGCCTGAGCAGCATGTGTGGGAGGGTAATTTGGGCGCTCAAAGACGAGAAAATCATACTACAGATGACAAAAAGATTTATACACCTGATGATGATCAAAGTGTATAAATGACAAAGGATTTATCGTTGAAAGTGTATAATAATGAGAAAGCAAAGATAAAAGCTATTGTCAGTTTTTCTATTCGCCCTCCGTATTAATTATAGCAAACACTGAAAGGTTGTATATATGAGATTTAAAATAAAAATATAACAGCAAACAGCTGTTTCCTTTGTAAAGATGTAGTGGAGTCATGGTGTCCTGAGCAGAGAATTACATCTCACTCCCTGTTGCTATCGCAGCCTTTCTGTGGTTTGTTTACCAAGTCGGTCTGGCCACGCGTGCATGTGAGTCCCTTCGTGTACAACTGAGTAGAGGGACTGAAACTGCTGTTTCTCCACATTGTTGAATTAAGGAATTATTTCAACCAAACCAGAGTTGGTGATTGCTGTAAACACTAACAAAGACATTTTGGTCAGTTTTATTTTTTTTTTATTTGTTTTTTTTATTTAGTTACTGGTTTGGTCAATGGAGTCTGGTTGCCCATTGTTTTAGTCTGAGTTGTTGGTGCTCTTGTCTCATCTAGTGGAGTGAATTTCATATATATACCAGGTGTAACTTTTTTTGTAGGTTTGCGCATTATAAATCGTCAAACTTGTATGGAAGATTGCGTTGAAACGAAAAATGGCCACATTTTGGGAAGACATTCGCTGAAACTTGAGTACTCCTCAAGCTGAGTACACCTTGGAGTGAGGTCAGGTGAAGGTCAGATCTTGTTCCCAACAAACGCAGGTTTGAAAGCTGCATTAAGTCAGTTATACTCAGGTGCTGACCTTCACTTTGGTGAATCAAAAACAAGCTGTGAACACAATATGACATATTATCACCAAGTTAATATGGTGAACTGGATGGAGCAACATTATCATTCGTTTGGAGTTGTTTTTCTGATCACCTAATGAATGTAAGTCCAGTATTCACCCTACCATGAATACTGGCTCTAGTTGCTAAAACTTAACTACTGTGTGTTCACCAGCTAGTTGCTTAGTGTGTCTGCTGTTTGGTGCTGAGAAGGAAGTGTACAATTGGGTTTTAGAGCTTTAGCACTGAAAACCTTATGAGGGCTGTGAAAGTGAACAAAAACAGTAAATTTAACTCCTAATCAATGAGCTGAAACTCACTGTAAAGCTTTATAAAGCCGAGGGGAGCTGCACAATTCTCTCTAGGTTCTTATGAACGACCCCATACAGCATCATTTCCTACATTGTTATAATAAAAAATACTTTAAACTGAAGGTTAGCGGCAGCAGTGCTTTATGTGTCATTCCGACCAGTTTAATTCCTTCATTTGACTTTACGAAGAACTGCTGGGTCTAAGTTAAAGTAAAAAATGCTCATTCTAACAAAAGAACTATGATTCTTTTAAAAACATTATTACTAAAAATCTACCCAGACACAATAACTAGGACATTGTTATTATTACTTGCTTTTTACCTCACACCAAGAGACTTCAGAATCTGTTTCACAAACTCATTTAAAGCACATCATTCTCAAGGGCCCTTATTTCACACATAGCTGTTGCTGTTTCTCCCTTCTCTTCTTTGGTTAGTTTTACTCCCTTGCTAGAATGAACCGCACACAAAAAAAGATAAACAAAACTATTTTGCTAAACTGCTTTTCATTTGAATAATGTCAGCCTACCTGCATAATTACCCACATCACAGGCTGAGGATAATTATTTTGCAAATATGGTTCAAAACACAAATTTCTCTTGCATCTCTTACTCTTTTGAAAGTCACGTACGGTACATTTGCAAATCCCTTCTGGGGACATTCGACAATCGATGCACAGCCAGAAATTACGAGGCACTTTGTGACAGTGTCACCGTGGCGATGCAGAGAGATTCTTCACTGGCCCTGCTGCTGTTATCAGGTTTCCTACACAAAGACAACACGTTAAAGCCGTGGAAACAGTGATGGCATTCACCTGCTCCCATGGTTGCCGGCTACAGGATTAGTTAATGTCATGACTAATTAGCTCTGAAGTGATGTTGATTCATGTACAGTACACACACAGATAACTTCATGCACATCATGCACAGGCATCTTTTCCTGCAAAGCAATTTCCTTTGGAACGTCTAACATGATAAAAAATCAAGGAATAATAACAGGAAAAATCCAGGCAATCTGTTCACGCCAGTCATGGCCTCATCTCTCTGAGGCACCTCAGTCATTTCTTCAAATGTCACCATCAGAGCGAGAGCTGCTATAATGCTATAAGGCTCCCTTGAATTTGTCTTTAAAAATAGATTCAAAGCTGCATTCGAATGAAGGGCTACAGCTGTTCTCCCTGCTGATAACTACAGACTGAGGGCTTGGCTATAAAAATGAACTGGCTGATTCGCCTCATTGCACATCTGACATGTAGGCAGTTGAGTTTGTCAGTTCAAGGGTGAGAATTAACAAATGCTGCATTGTCACCTTTGGTGCAATTTGTTTCAGAATGCAAATGGAAAAGGTGCTACAGTCTCATTGTGTTTGTTTGAGGCAAGGCTGGCTCATTTATTTATCAAGGCAAGATACTGTTTCTTCTTGATCATACCGTTTAGACATGAAAATCAGTCACAACTGTTTGATGATGCATCTAAAGGACACTGTTTGGAAGAGACAGGCAGCACTATTGTGGAGACACAATAGAGATTCTATTTCCTTTAACATGCTTCCTTCTCTACCTCTTCCTTTGGGAAGTACTTTTAATTTTTTAGCTAACAAAGGCAAGCTGCCTAATCTGGTAGAAATTGATGAGCTTGTTAGCTTAAAAGGCTGGGTGGCTTGTGATGTGAAAGGTGAGAGGGCGGTGACACCATCATGAATACTGACATAAAATAAAAAGTGACAATTTGAAATAAATTTGGTCATTATGGAATTCAATTTGTTATTGGGAAAATGCATGTTTGAAAAGGGTACTAAAATAAAAAAAATGTATATACATTAAACAGAAAACGTCCTCTCTTATTGAGGAAAATATGACATTATAATATAATAAATAATAATGTATTAACATTTCAGAATGAATACATTTCTCAAATGATGTTTCTTTTAGACAATTTATTCAAGTGATTCATTTAATAGTTATGTATGTGTTTATTTAATATTGAATACTTTGACTTGTATCCAAAGAAACACAACCCTGTAGCATGTTATTTAATTGGAAATAGTTACAAAATGCAATGGCAATCCAGCAAATAGTTGTTGAGACATTTGATTCAAATCTACTAATGTCAGCCTCATGGTGGCGCTAGATGAAAAGTCAGAGTATCATTAAAGGACCAACGTGTAGGACTTAGTGTCATCGAACAGCATAGTTACAGATTGCAACTCACTCGTCTCACCCTCCCCTTCCAGAGAGAAACATGTGAAAAACAGGAACAGCCCTATCTAGAGCCAGTATTTAGTTTGTCCCTTCTGGGCTCCTGTAGAAACATGCTGGTTCAACATGGCAGACATTATGAAAGGCTATCTGCGACGTCTTTAGATAAAAACAGCTCCTTCTAAGGTAAATAACGGTTCCTATGTTCAGCTGATTATACACTATTGAAAACACACCTATGAATATTATGTTCTATATCTGCCAGTAGATGCTCCTGAATGGACTACAATACAATACTCCACTGGACCTTTAAAAGAGCAGCACGAAGGAACAATACATCCTCCTGCTATGATTAAAAGACTGTAGGAATTGACACTGAATGAACAGAAACTAATGATTTTCCTGCACAAAGACGGAGGTCTAACTTGTCTTCCCATGTGAGGGTGAAGAAGTCAGGAGGGGACTGTTATTGATCATGCAAAGATTAGGTAATCTTGAAGGCCAGAGCTTGGGAAAAGCTGAAATAAGCGCATATAGACAACACCTCAGGAGTGGATTTGTAACGTTTTTAACTGGTGATGTTATTGTAAGTTGGAAAGGGCTTTTTCTGATCTGTCAGTCAAAAGGAATGACAGGAATGGCTCATATCAGTGAATTTACACAAGAACACAAGGAGCATGTAAACAAAATCTCACCTTGAGTCCGAAAGTATCTTAACACAGGAAGTTTTTCTGTCTTCCAACATCTGCTGTTGATAAGGGACAACTTGTTATCTATAATCATATGGCATGGTCGAGAGGAATTATTTTCGCTGGATGCATTTATTTGTGACATACAGATGTTAATCATTTCACACTGATCCCCAGGGAGTTCAATAAATGAGCTGGAATTAAATGTTTAGAAAGAGAAACTAGAAGTGTGATCTAAGCATACCGTGCAACTTTAATTAATGTGTAATCCTGTAATCACGTAATCCTGCCTTTAATTTCTTTCCTATAATTTTCAATTAGTTCTTTGCGCTCTCCTCCAAGGCAGCTGAATACATTACACGCTCAGGTCGGTTAAGGCAAAATCATTTAGGTGAGATTACACCTGTGCTAGTGTTCCAAAATTGTCCCTTTCACCTTCTTGACAGAGGCAATTCATGCAGTTAGAGATATGTGACCCCCATACTTCTTCTCAGTGTATTTCCTTATAGAAGTTTTTATGTCTTTTTTTTTTTTTTTACAACATTAGATCAAAGTAGATTTAATGTGGCATTTTTGAGACTTGTCAACCCAGAACAGACCCTTTGATGTCCAAGTGAAAAAAGATCTCTACAATGTGATCTAACTGACTAACAAGTATAAAATACATATCCATATAAGTATTCGTCCACTTTAATGGGACACACCTAACTGGTTCAGCTAACTGACCGGGAACACTCCACAAGAGCTGCAGTTTTGGAGCTGCTCTGACCCAGTCATCTGGCCATCACAATTTGGCAAACATATCAACTTTCAGGACAAAATGTTTACTTGCTGACTAATATATCCCACCCACTGATCAGACTTAGAAAATGGATCAACGAGCCTCATAGGGCTTCTGCAGTATTTATACTACAATCAACTGAAACCACTTGACAACACACCATGATGATCTCCATTTAACTAATGATGGATTTTTTTCTTACTTGCCTCACAGGGCTTCCGTAAAATACAGCTGTATTAGTCAGTACTTAAAAATTGAGCAAGCATGAAAGAATAAGACAAGTGAGGAAGGCTATCAAGAGACCAATGACAACTCTGAAGGAGTTCCAAGCCACAGAGGGTGAGACTGGAGAGACTCTGCAGACAACAACACTTGGCCCGGTGCTTCAGGCAATGTGAAGGCCACTCCTAAAAAGAACTCACATGACCTCTTGGCTAGTTTGCCAGAAGGCTTGAGAGAGATTCTGATGTCAGCTGGAAAAAGCTTCTATGGTCTGATGGGACCAGGATTGAGCTTTTTGGCCATCGGATTGAAAGCCCATGTCTACCATAAACATCCCATCCCCAGCGTGAAGTCTGGTGGAGGCAGCATCGTGCCATGGGGATGCTTCTCTGCTGCAGGCCCTAGAAGGCCTGTCAAGGTAGAGGATAAAGGTAGGGACTGCAGAAAACTACAGGTAAATCCTGGAGGAAAACCTGATGCAATCTGCAAGAAACCTAGGAGAAGATTTGTTTTCCAGCCAGACAATGAACCAAGAATAAAGCCAAAGGCTCATGATCCACCATGCAACCTGGCAGAGCTTGTGCAGTTCTGTCAGTGTTCTGTAAGGAATAAGAAAAATCTAATAGAGATCTATCCACATACTCAATTGTGCCTCTACTTAATACTAACTGGGAGGGGGTGAATACATTTCCTTAGTATTTTATATTTGTAATATAATTTAGAGGTTTGTTGAAATCTACTCTGATTGAATGTTGTAAGACAGAAAACATGAGAACTTCCAAGGAAAACCTATGCTTTTGACACAGGGCATAACATCTCACACAGTCCTTAAAACAATTTCTTACTAATTATGTGGTTTGAAGCTCCATATAGTACTATAGTTGCTAAGCAAGAAAACACATCAGACAGTATAGGAAGACCAGAGACAGGCAATTAATGAGTCTTTCTGTCTGATAGAATTACAGTGAACTGTCGCTGTGCAAACAACTCTGATAATTGAAGAATTTAGAAAAGAATGTATTATTTTTATGTAATCCGTGTGACAAACCTCTTGTTCTCCATTTCGGATTTAATAAAGTGAGGATGCTGGGAGGAGATGAAATCTTACCAGGTGCTTTGATGATTTCAAGCAAAGTGACCGGAAGAAGTACAAAAAAATATGCATGACATGGTATAATTGCCCTTTGTCTTCAGTCAGCCATCCGGACTCTCTGTGTTCTGTAAAGAAAACCAATCTAAGACACAGGAAGATATCACAGGGGGAACAGGGGCAGTCATAATCGCCTGGAGTATTACTTGGAGTGAGTTTACTGTATATCTTCCATGCAGTAGTGCTTGTACTGCAATGTTGTGTTAAAGCAGTGTGTAGGATTTAAATGGTAAATGGACTGTACTTGTATAGCGCCTTTAAAGTCTTCCGACCACTCAAAGCGCTTTTACACTACGTGCCACATTCACCCTTTCACACACATTCACACAGCGATGGTAAAGCCCATCGAACAGAAACTCATGCATTCATACACATTCACACACCGATGCACAGCATCGGGAGCAATTCGGGGTTCAGTATCTTGCTCAAGGATACTTCGACATGTGGCACCAAGAGCCGGGGATCGAACCACCAACCTTCCGATTAGGGACCCGCTCTGCCTCTGCGCCACAGCCACCCCATTTAGATTTAGTGGCATCTAGCGGTGTAATTGCAGATCGCAACTAAGAGAACACTGCTTGCGTCTGTATTTGATAACCTGTGAAGTATGTAGGAGAATCTACGGTCGCTGCAAACTTGGATAAAGGCCTTATCTACAGCCAGTGTTTGTTTTGTCTATTCTGGGCTACAATAGAAATATGGCGGTTCATTATGGCAGACTTTTGCATTTCTGCCAGATTCTCCTAAATGTTACACACTGGACCTATTAAGGGGTCTATGTGTGATCATTCCAAGGCAAGTGAAGAACAAGACCTTCTTCCTCAGCTGATACAAGTATCCGGTACAGATAATGTTGTTTTTATCATCAGAGTACAATGTGTCAATATGTGTGTCTGAGTATGGATACAAATACAGATAATTGAACTGGCTGAACAGATACAGATACAGATAATGGTGTACTTGCTCAACCCCTCAGGACGTTAAAGCTGTCTACTGTTGTCCTCTACTGTTGTGTTTTTTACCATGATTTGCTTGGTATAAAACTTTATGTATTCAGGGTTGTTTCACTGAAAGCCCAGCAATCTTTTGAAGGCATTCCCTGACCACATTATCCAGTATTATCCAGTAACAGCAGGAAATAGTAGAGATTTTTTAACACTTGAATCCTGTACAGTATTCAGAAATATGTCACACTGAAAAATTATATTTGGTATGTTGTGGCATGAGGGATGAAAACCAGAGGGGCGTAAGTGACATTTTGTGCAAAAATTAGTTATAGATATATATATAAAATGAAAGCTCTTGATGAGCTCTTTCTAATGGCAAAAGGGCACATTTAAATTCTAAACCAATCCAGAGTCATTAATCAAAACCAAAAGACCTAACACCGAACACACTGAACGGTTTGAAAGGGTGCACGGATCGAAAAATATATTTTTTAGTAAAAGTCCAAATATTGTTGATCAAGTATATTGTCATCCAAATATGTATGAAATTTTAATAGACTGAATCTAATTATCAGTGTCAGTCAAAGTCAAATTATGGTCATTCTTCTCTTTGGCTCTCCTTTAAAGTTTGTCAAATGTCACTTACGCAAACACTGAGCTGCTCAACTGGAGCAGTTGGGGTTAAGGCTCAAGGGCAGTGGTAATGAGCATGTTAATGTACTAAAAGAGTGCCGTCCATTGAAGAAATTATTATCAAAGGAGACCACAAGCCATCAGCCGCAAAGTTTCTCCACCCAAGTCAAACTAACAGCATTTTGTAATTAAGCTATTTCTTTAAAAAAAAACTTAAGAAATGAACATGAACTGGTCATTTTACTCTGTGGGAACTGAATGTTGAGCTAGTGAATTGTGTACTGGCACAGCACTGGTAATGAGGGAGAGAAAATGCCTGAAAATTCGCTTGTAGTTTTAAATATTCTTTTTCAGTAAGACATACAGTATTACTGAGTCCTGTATGGAGTGAAAATGTAGTGGCATTCTACCTTGGGTCCTGCCTCAGTACAACCTTGTTATTGTTTAGTACTTTTAAGCTTTCCATCACAGTACATTAAAGCACTAAAGTGTTTTTTTTAATACATTTCTAATTCTAGACTTCTCTCCTTGACAGGGCTGGTGTTAGGACTGGACCCAGGAGCAGACACCCAGACAGTATGGAAGGTTTAAAGGGGGGTTTTATTCCACGCACACACACACACACAGGGGGGATGAGGGGCGGCCACAGCAGGAACGGGTGGGTGAGATGGCGGAAGAGACCGGAGACACAGAGGCACAGGAGAGCGGACACAGGAAGCCAAACTGCACAAGGGACCCTGGGGCACGGGAGAGAAACGGTTAGACAAGGGGACACGCACAGGGATAACACAAGAGAGCTTGAAGTTGCCTAACTCAATACTGAGAGGAGCCACGAGAGTTACCACCACATAGGCTGAAACAATCTGGCGATGAATGGGAGGAAGACCGGGGTTCTTGAAGACTGAGGCATGATGAATGATTGAGAGCAGGTGAGACAGCAGGCAGCAGGTGAGGAGAATGGAGGCCGCACCCTCAGACACACAGGGAAGGGGGAGGAGCAAAGGGAGCAGGAGGGGAGCAGAGCCATGACAGTACCCCCCCCTCAACGGACGCCTCCTGGCGGCCTACCGGGCTTGTCAGGATGGGATCGGTAGAAGTCCGAAAGAAGGGAGGAATCCAGGATGAAGTGCCGGGGGAACCCAAGAACGCTCCTCCGGCCCGTACCCTTCCCAGTCCACCAGGTACTGGAAACCCCGGCCCCGCCGTCGGACGTCCAGGATCTGGCGAACTGTGTATGCTGGGTGGTCGTCAATGAGCCGGGGGGCGGAGGGGGTCGGCCGGAGGGCACAGAGGGCTGGAGGAGACAGGCTTCAGGAGAGATACGTGAAACACAGGATGCACATGTAGTGACGGAGGGAGTTTTAACCTCACCGCCACAGGATTGATGATTTTGTCCACTTCAAAAGGTCCAATAAATCGTGGAGCCAGCTTTCGAGACTCTACCTGCAATGGCAGGTCTCGAGAAGACAGCCATACCTTCTGACCAGGTGTGTAATCGGGGGCAGGGAGTCGGTGGCGGTCCGCCAGGCGTTGGTTTCTAGCCGCTGTCCGTAGCAGGGCTGCACGAGCCTCAGTCCAAATCCGGCGACAGCGGCGCAGGTGGTCCTGTACTGACGGGACCGCCACCTCCCCTTCCTGAGATGGGAACAATGGAGGTTGAAAACCATAAGCTGCCATGAATGGGGACATACCTGTGGCAGCGCAGGTGAGGGAGTTGTGAGCATATTCGATCCACGGAAGAAATGTGCACCAGGAGACCGGATGTCGGGCGGCGACGCAGCGCAAGGCAGCCTCCAGTTGCTGGTTAGCCCGTTCTGTCTGGCCGTTGGATTGTGGGTGGTAACCTGAGGATAGACTGACAGAAGCGCCCAAGGCCTGGCAGAAGGCTCGCCAAACCTGGGAGGCGAATTGTGGACCACGGTCTGAAACTAGGTCTTGAGGGGATTCCATGTAGGCGGAACACATGGGTGACCAGGAGTTTGGCAGTCTCTAGGGACGAGGGGAGCTTGGGCAGAGGCACGAAATGGACAGACTTAGAAAAACGGTCAACAATAGTGAGAATGGTGTCATTACCTTCAGAGGTAGGCAGTCCAGTAACAAAGTCCAGGGCGATATGGGACCAGGGGCGACTTGGAACGGGCAAGGGGTGTAATTGTCCAGCTGGCAGCTGGTGGGAGGATTTCCCGCGGGCACAGACAGAACAGGCGGCTACAAAGGCTCTCGTGTCTCTCGCCATGGATGGCCACCAAAACTTCCGCCGTAGGAAATCCAGTGTTCGCTGGTAACCAGGATGGCAAGAGATCCTGGAAGAGTGAGCCCACTGGAGGACCTGGGACCTGGTTGAGTCTGGAACAAAGAGTCGGTTAGGGGGGCCGTTACCTGGGTCGGGTTGTGAGCGTTGTGCTTGCTTCACCAGAGCCTCTATCCGCCAGTTCACTGCAGCCACCACACAAGAAGCCGGGAGGATGGTCTCTGGTTCAGTCCCCGGCGTCTCGGGGTCGGCTTGGCGTGATAGGGCATCTGGCTTGGCATTGCGGGACCCAGGTCGGTAGGTGAGGGTGAAAACAAAACGGTCAAGGAACAAAGCCCACCGGGCCTGACGGGAGTTGAGCCTCTTGGCTGAGCGGAGGTACGCCAGGTTCTTGTGGTCCGTCCACACGATGAACGGGAGAGCAGCGCCCTCCAACCAATGCCTCCACTCCTGAAGGGCTACCACCACCGCCAGCAGCTCTCTGTTCCCAACGTCATAGTTCCTCTCCGCTGGGGACAGGCGTCTGGAGAGGAAGGCACAGGGGTGCAGCTTCTGGTCCTTGGGGGATCGCTGGGAGAGTACTGCCCCAATGCCAGTGTCAGAGGCATCCACCTCCACCACGAACTGGAGGGAGGGGTCAGGATGCCGGAGCACAGGGGCAGAAGTAAACAGTTCCTTCAGGGCTAGAAAGGCTGTTTCTGCTTCAGGGGACCAAGCGAACGGTGCTTTCACCGAGGTGAGCTTAGTCAGGGGGGCTGCTACCTTACTATAATTCCTAATAAAGCGGCGGTAAAAGTTAGCAAACCCCAAGAAGCGCTGCAACTGTTTGCGAGTGGTGGGTCTCGGCCAATCAGCCACGGCCTGAATCTTGGCTGGGTCAGCCTTAACCTGCCCCCGCTCAATAATAAACCCCAGAAAAGACACGGATGTCACATTGAACTCGCATTTCTCGGCTTTCACGTAAAGCTTGTTCTCCAGGAGTCTCTGGAGTACCTGCCGGACATGCTGAACATGTTCCTCCTGGGACTGCGAAAAGATGAGTATGTCATCTAAATAGACGAACAGGAACCTGTTCAGCATGTCTCTCAGCACATCATTGACCATGGCCTGGAACACAGCTGGCGCATTGGTCAATCCAAAGGGCATCACCAAATATTCGAAGTGGCCTAAAGGGGTGTTAAAGGCAGTCTTCCACTCATCTCCCTCTCTGATCCTGACTAGATGGTATGCGTTCCGGAGGTCTAATTTCGAGAACACTTTAGCCTTATGAAGGGGTTCAAATGCCGGGTCAATGAGAGGGAGAGGGTACTTATTCTTAATGGTGATGTCATTAAGCCCTCGATAATCAATGCAAGGGCGGAGGGACTGGTCTTTCTTTGTTACAAAAAGAAACCTGCCCCTACCGGAGACGAAGAGGGTCGAATAAGCCCTGCCGCTAGTGAGTCACCTATATATTTCTCCATGGCTTCGCGCTCAGGTCTGGAAAGGTTATACAGGCGACTAGACGGCAGAGTGGAACCAGGGAGCAGCTCTATAGCGCAATCATATGGCCTATGAGGAGGTAATGAGACGGCACGATGTTTACTAAAAACCTCCCCTAGGTTGTGGTATTCTACAGGGACGGCAGATAGATCAGGGGGCTCGGGAGGTTTGGGAACAGTGGGATGTGTTACACTAGCGGACTGGAGACAATGTGAATGACAGTGAGCACTCCAGCTAATGAGTGAGCCAGTAGACCAGTCGAATTGGGGATTGTGGAGTTTTAGCCAGGGGTAACCTAATACAACAGGAGTGTTGGGTGATGAAATAACCAGTAAGCTAATCTCCTCACGGTGATTACCAGAAAGGATAAGTGTGAGGGGAACGGTTTGCCGAGTAATGTTGGCTAAATGTTTCCCGTCTAAGGCGTTAACGGGTTGGTTGTCAGGGAGTTTGATAGTGGGAATGTTTGCCTGAAGCACGAATGCCGAGTCAATGAAACTCTCCTCGGCACCTGAGTCGACTAGTGCTGTGAGGGGAATGGAATTTAACTGCCAGTGAAGGGACGCTTTTAATTGCAAGCGACTAAGAGGGGCAGAGGAGGAAGCGGGGACTTGGCTCACAGGAGCAACACCATTCTCCGTTTCTTTCTTTGGCAGCTGGGGGCAGGCAGCCAAGAAGTGACCGTGCTGGCCACAATAAATGCATAACCCGGACCTCATCCGGCGTTGGCGTTCTGCCTGAGTGAGGCGGGTGCGACCCAATTGCATAGGCTCTTCTACGGGCTCGGGGGTACCTGGCTCGAGGGGTTTGCATGGGGCTGCTAACTGGGGATCTACTGAGATGGTGGCTCTGGGTAAGGCATGGAAAGGAGAGGCTTGTGAGCGCCCCCACTTCTCACGCCGTCTCTCACGAAGACGATTGTCAAGCCTAATCGCTAGTGAGATTAGCTCGTCAAGGCTAGCAGCGCTATCCCTAGCCGCTAACTCGTCCTTCATAACCTCCGACAGCCCATGCACGAAAACAGTCTGCAACGCCTCTTCATCCCAACCACTCTCTGCCGCTAAAACTCTAAACTCGACTGAGAACTCAGCTACTGAACCTGACCCCTGACGAAGATTCAGTAAGCGTTTAGCTGCCTCTCTGCCTCGCACTGGATGATCAAAAACTTTTCTTAATTCGTCAGAAAATCGCTGGAAGGTTTCACAAATAGGGGAGTGCTTCTCCCACAGGGCGGTTGCCCACTGAGCTGCTTTCCCTGACAATAAGCTAATCACAAAAGCCACTCGGGTGCTATCAGAACTGTAGGTCAACGGCTGTTGTTGGAAAACTAGTGAGCACTGAAGCAGAAACCGCCCACAAGCCCCCAAATCCCCAGCATACCGTTCAGGTGTAGGAACGTGTGGTTCCCGGGGCGGGGGGAGGAGAGGCTGCATGCGGCATGGCTGGGGAGGCAGAGGGAGTAGCTGCTTCAGTGGCGGTGGTAGGAGCTGTGGGAGGAGTGGAGACCTGATCGAGCTTGGATCCAAGGGCGGCCACACTACAGCGAAGGTCTTGGATGGCTGCCACGATCCCGTCGAGGACCTTCTCGTGTTGGCCCACTCGTTGTCCCTGGTAGGCCAGTGCGCCCGGACGGAGTCTGGGTCCGCTGGGTCCATGCTGGCCAGATTGTTCTGACAGGGCTGGTGTTAGGACTGGACCCAGGAGCAGACACCCAGACAGTATGGAAGGTTTAAAGGGGGTTTTATTCCACGCACACACACACACACAGGGGGGATGAGGGGCGGCCACAGCAGGAACGGGTGGGTGAGATGGCGGAAGAGACCGGAGACACAGAGGCACAGGAGAGCGGACACAGGAAGCCAAACTGCACAAGGGACCCTGGGGCACGGGAGAGAAACGGTTAGACAAGGGGACACGCACAGGGATAACACAAGAGAGCTTGAAGTTGCCTAACTCAATACTGAGAGGAGCCACGAGAGTTACCACCACATAGGCTGAAACAATCTGGCGATGAATGGGAGGAAGACCGGGGTTCTTGAAGACTGAGGCATGATGAATGATTGAGAGCAGGTGAGACAGCAGGCAGCAGGTGAGGAGAATGGAGGCCGCACCCTCAGACACACAGGGAAGGGGGAGGAGCAAAGGGAGCAGGAGGGGGAGCAGAGCCATGACACTCCTTTTCCGTCTTTGGTAAAGGTCAAGCAAAAACTAATTATTTTTCTGGTGTTGCGGTAGATTGTACCACTACATTAACTCATTCTGACCTGGGATTTGTTAGCGACTCTTCTGTCTGCCTGATTGGAGCTCAGTTATCAGGACGGCGACCTCAGCGTGCTGAACAATGGGCGCCCGCTAATGTCATGAAATCATCTTGAGAGAGCCAGGCGATCTTTTACAGACGGAGGGTTCCATCCAAAGCTTCACTCTGGATAATATCCTTCTCATTATAGTCATAGTAATTTCACCAATACATTCCTCAGTCATGCTTTCTTTCCATTATCTCCATTAATCCAATAGGTCATATTCAGCATTCAATCAATGCCTTATTTCCTCCTTTCTTTGCCAAGACGGGCTCTTTGCCATTAAAAAGTCTTTGTCATTAAAAGTAATTTAGGGTGTAATTTAGTGGAATTGTGTCAAAGTGGCAGTGGAATTTTGAGGCTGACTAAATTCTTCCAGGGGCTTGTTGTTACCTGCTGTGTTGCAGCTTTCAGAGATTGATTTTTCTTTCTGCACTTTAAGCTTGAAGCACGGATGTGACATAGATTACCCATAAATGCACCAATATAAGTTACTACAGTGAAAATGGTCTTTTCTACTGATGAAAACTACTAGGATAACAATAAGGAGACTGTTCATTCGCTGGAAATAGAATTCTGAGTTGACGGTTAAAACAAATCAGATGAAGACTAATGTAATCGCATGTTAAAGATCCCCTCCAGACATTCATTAAGACATATACAAATAGTCTACTTGGAACAATAATGTGTGTCTGATACATGATATGCACTGATATGCCCTGGTGGCTTAGTTTCTACATTACACTTGTATAAGTTACATACTGGACCAGGATAGACTAAATGAAAGTGGTACTAAAATCCTCTTCATAAACAACTTACAGTTTCAGTGAGCCGTGATACATTAAAGAGCTTTTCATGAGATCACAAGTTGCGAAAATCGTTCCTCATCCACTTATGCAGCCTGAAACAGAACTGCAGAAGAATCACAGATGACAGAGTTTAGTTTGCAGACGAAAATTATCATGAAAACTCTGGCAACAACATGGCCCACATTTACAGAAGGAGAACTACTTTTCTCTGTTTGTTATTTATAAGCAGATTTCTGAGAAAACTAAATAAAAATCAAATCTACCAACATTAACCTGTGAAACTAAAGATAAAACCACATACTTAAAAAATAAAAGTAAAAGATACCTCATCATTAGAAATATATGTATTTTCTTTTTCAGAATAGAAGTCAATGTCAATAAACAGGAGCAGTGGAGTCGTAACTATCCTATATTGATAGCAACAGGATGACAGTGCTGCTATGCATAACAGTCTCTTAAGAGTTATGTTAGAGAAAAAGATTTAAGAATATGACAAGAATCAATTCTTATCCAATGTACAGCGATACAGTATACAGAAAAGTGGGTTTCAACAACGCCTGAAAGAAAGCTGAAGGTCAGTGTAAATCCAAGAGGCATCAGTAAACCTGTCTTAATTGAACAGTGTACAGTATAATGTCACTAGTGGATGCTGTACATGGGGAGTTTGAAGCACTAGTACAGAATAACAAAAGGAAGACTCACTGACCACCACTGTTATGTTCATGTTCTGTCATATGGAGATCAATATGAAATTCAGTTACTACTCCTCCAGGAGAAGATGGGGTTCAATTCCTTAGTTCCAACACTAGACAAATAGCTTAAATGTTCCTACTGTTCCCTGTCAAAGTAATCCGACCTTTTGCATTTTTCAAGTGTGTAATCCCTTCACTGGCAGTTAAATCATCTTTTGAAATATGTTTATTTGCATTGTTAGAATGAGTTGAATCAGAAGATTGATACCACTCTCCTAATAATATTACTTAATAGCCGGCATGCTGTAAATTTAGCTCAGCATAAAGACTGGACACTGTGTCAAAATCAGATAGCCTGGCTTGATCCAAAGGTTAAAAAAAATCTTCTCACCAGTAAAACAGTCAAAATATGGAAGAGGTTTGGGTGGATGGATGGGTCAAACAAACTTGACTTTCACCCAGGACAACAGTTTGTGTCCCATGTGAAACTAAAAGTCAACTTTAACGTTTTTAAACTTGTATTACAAAAAACAGGATCTTTCACCAAAACTAACCAAGTTGTTTTCATGCCTATACCTAACCAAACTGTGACCATTTAAAAATATAGAATGAAGCCAAGCTTTATTTTGAAAATCAATATACATTTTTTTCTAACTTGACCACAACTTTGAAATGGTCATCTGTTTTAGACAAAATGTTTTCATCAAATATTGCTGCTTGGTCAGTGGTATGACGCTGTAGGTATCCGTTTACGTAATTTCTGTATGTGCAAGTCGCAAATTCTTGCATGGTTAACGTTGTTAAATGTTTGGTTGGATTAAGGCGCAAAACTTGCTTAGGTTTAGTACGTTACGTTGCGATACGTTACCTATCATACATAACTTTGGTCCGTTACGCAAGATAACTTGCATACGTTACTTCAAATATTTATATTTTATTTATATTTTTGGTTTCACATGGGCCACAAATGAGTCTCCTGTATCAAAATCCTCTGTTTGTTTGAGCCATCTATCCATCCAACCATCTCCATATGCAAACTTTCTCGCTCTTTATCACTGCGGACAAAGGACTTCGACGGCAGGCTCATCCAGAAATGACTAGACACTAGAGGGATACTGACAGCGTGATATTTTGAAGAGGAGTGCCACTGACAAAGCGCCCTGAGAGCTCACCTGGTAGAGCTGGCACCCTGTGTACCAGCGCTGAATCCTTGCTTCAGCGGCCATGGGTTAAAATCCGACTTGTGGCCTCTTACTGCATGTCATCCCCTCTCTCTCTGCCCCTTTCCTGTCTAAATTCAGCTGTCCTATCCAATAATGGCAAAAAGCCCCCAAAAAATCGATTTAATAAAACAAAAAAATCATATGCCGTCCTGCCAGTCAGTGGGACAGATCAGAAAAACAAATGCCATTTTGTATGGAGGACTTGTTGGCCTGGATGCAATCATGGTCAGTCAGGGAAGAGATCTGTGCACAAAATGAATAAATTAATGGTTACATCTGAAGCAACAGCCAATCCCATGATTCCAGTCACAGAGTACGTTTCCACCAGAGCTGATTTCCCCTTCTGACATGCCATTTGGAATAATATTTCCCAAAATTGTAAGCAGAGATACTCATCCAAATCCTGCACAGCTCTGACCAACTTTCTAAGCTTCTATTAAAAATCAGGTCGTCTTACATGTGCACCAATGGAACAATCAATTTGCTTTCAAACTGGGCATCGAGGTGGTTGAGTCAAACAGTGAAAATGTTATAAAAGAATCTTTAAAAGAAATCTCAGCCTTTAGTTGACTCACACATGAAAAGACTTGAAATACTGTGCATTCTCCAATGAATACCACAGCACTCTTGAACTAACACTACTGTATCAGCAAACAAGCTGTGGAAGCAGTGTGGGAAGAGCAACCACCTGGTGTGACTTAAGCTTCAAGCCTCCATATCCTTCTAATTGGTGTTTGTTCAGTTACTGTATGCTTGTTAGCACTTTCAGGACTGTCTGTTAATTGCACTGAGTTAATAGTGGGGTTTCTGTCACTGAATGGCTTTTACTTTCTGTAGGAAAACATGGAGCTGCTTGTACTTTGTGAGGAGACCTTAATGTAGTGGAGTTTGTCAAAATAGTTAAGTATGTGGTTTGAGTGAAGAAATGCAAATAAAACGGTGAAGCCAGGTTCGGTAGCAAACGTTAAACCTGGATTAGGCAAGTTTTTTCACCATCATAGAGCAAAAATGACATAATAACCTTTCAGTACATTGTCTCTGATTACAATAAAGAAAACTAAACTAACTTTAGAAAAACTAGCCCGTGGCCGGAGACTTTGACCACTCACTGGTCATTTCAGAGACACAGTGTTCCTACAGGCTGTTTTCGCAGAACTTGTGGATGGAATGATACAAGGTGGCAGAGAGAGACAGGCGGAAGGTTTCGTGTAGGTTTGCACAGGTTTTGCCTACTGCAGCCTTAAGACATGAGGTATTCTGTTCACAGAAGCACAACTGATACATAAGTAATTGTGAAAAATGATGTACAGTCGCACTACATATGTGAAAGAATTCACAGTTTATTGAGTTTCATTAGATAAAACTGCTTTGTTTTTTGTTTCAACTCAAAAGCACTTGTATTGCTTTTTCATCTCACTTCATCAGCAAATGGAATTGATTCAGGTGTCATCACTGAAGGATGGAATTTAGGTCACCTGATAACAGGTAGTTGTGTAGTAGAGATGTTATCCCTGTTTCTGGACCAGTGCTATAGTACTTGAGTCTGGACTCAAGACGTTTTTTCTATTGCCTAGGACTAACCCTATCAAAAGGTACGTTAATTAACAACATTTACTTATTATTTTAATAGAAAATAATTTGGCCGGCATTACATTTCCCTCAAAATGTATTTCCTGTCGCAAATTAGTTGTATATCAACACAATTTCTTGGACATAAGGCTGGCAGGAGTGTGTTATGAGTTGCAGATGTGAAACTAATTGGTAAATCACCCACAAAAACAGGCGCAGTTTGTGCTGGTTCTCACTAAACCCCCTTGTGGCCATAGCCAAAAATGCGTGTAGGATTCATGCAGTCATTTACTTGTTCATTTATGAAACAAAATACAGACAAACACAGTTGAGTTAAACTGAGACAATCTAAACTACTCAAATAACAAAGGAGTACACATTATGAAGAAAGGACAAATTATCCTATAACCATCGGAAAATAGCAGAAGGAAACAATGCCAGCCAGAAGCCAGTTTTACATCAGTGCGCTGCAGAGAGAGGAATAAAGCCGGCTCATTAAGTTAAGTCAGAACACCTGTGAGGACAATCGGCGTGCCAGCAGAAAAAGACAGAAGAGAGCAGGGTTCAGCTGGCGGTTGTCAAAGGAATGATAAATACTGATCAAAGAAGTGTTGGTTGTGTTAGGCCTATTGTTGCCAATGTTTGAAATGCCTATCATGGCAATAATTTAGCGTAATATTGAATTATGATCGATGATGATGTTGATAGTATACATAGTAGGCTTGCTCGATTTATGGTTGCGCTTTGTAGCTCTGTTAAGTGTTGATCTTGGTTATGAGTGATGTGAAGGCTATATTATTGTTTAAGTACAATGCTGCAGACATTTTAGAGAATTAAGGTTTATAAAATGTTAAAAGCATAGGCCTGTGTCTGAAACATTTGTTTAAATGTTTCCCTTTGTTTTCCTTTACAGGTTATCTGACTAAACTGTACCAAGTGCTCACACTTTTACTAAAAACAAAGTAAACAAAGCGAAGCAGATTGAAAATAAAAAGAGGAAACGCAGAGTGAGTTGTCCTGTTCGTATAGTATAAAAATAGCAATGTGTTGCATTTGTTGAATAAAAAATAACTGATACTGCACAAAATTTTGCGATTCTTGTTTTGCACCAACAAAGAAGCTCCCTCAGCCTGACATGTGCGCTCTGATAATACAAGTACAAAAACCAAAGTGCCTTTGTCTCTCCTTCACTCCTTTTCCCAACATGCAGTTTGATGCTGTGGTGACAATCTTTTAGTGAGGCTGAGAGCACACTTAAGCTTTTTCTCACTGACAATTTCCCCACAGTCTTCCTTTGCAGCTTGTACTTTATTTCAGATTCATACACATCTCCAACTACCTCTCCATCTATTTTATACGTTACATTCCCACTCCACATTGTTAGCAAACTACAGCAGGCACTACTGTCAGTTTCAGGCTCTGGTACAATGTAATGAAGTCTGAAACAAATCGTGTTTTACTTAAACCATGGAAATCTCTCCGGAAACAACCTGAGCTGTCCTGTAAAGCCTGTTGATGTACCAGGCTAAAACCTCTGAAGTTGAATTCAATTATTACTCCATTCCTCCTCTACATTTTTAATACGTTTTGATAAGAGACAGTCCATTGCAAAAAGTGTATGTAAGTAAGGCTGTGTAAGTTTTCCCAGGAATGACATGCTACAGCAGGTGGATTAAAGCTCATGCCAAGAAAATAAAAACTGCAGCAGCGGAAAAAGGCTGTAAACCTATAAAAGACATTAATTGCAGTGCAGACTAGTGCCACGGCATCATTAAACAATGGTAAATGCCTCAACAGGCAGCGATTAAAATGACTATTAATGCAAACTAATACCACTATATGTCTCCTCTGTCGGAGTCCATTAGATGCCCAATGAAGTTAGTGTGTTTCAGCTCATTCGGATCAATCTCTCAGTGAGTTAATGTTGAAGAAATCCAGTCAATTTCCCACTGAAGTTTTCAGTGGGAAAACCTCTCCAAACACAACATTAATGCTGGTTTTCTGTACAGGTTTCAGTTTATATTACAGTTTGACAATGAGTGGTGGTTACTGTGACATTACAATATCATTACATTGAGTTAAAGCTCACTTGGTTGTAGGAGCTAATGAGAGCTGGAAAAAAGTCATACTCAAATTTATTGGTAATGGATGTGCTAAGGGCTACGTCTCTTGATAACAGAATGGCTCTTATTCATCCTTAAATATTTAAAGCATGGGTAGTTTTTATTGCTAGATAGACTGGATTCAAATGGCAGTGCAGTATGTAGAAATCACACAACATCCGTGGTATCCCTGGTAAATGTACGTCTAATATTGACTCTTTTAGGTTTCAAAAACCTCCCATTTTCTTCACAAGCTACTCACTAAATGTGTCTGTCCTGCTGTTTGTCTGCTGTCAGTGAAACTGAACTAAAACAGTAACATTTTCCATGACTACTTAAAGGGGGGCTGCAATAAAAAAGGTTAAACTTGGTATAAAAACTATAGTGTTTTCCCCTTTTCTTACTGGGATACAGGCTATGTGTAGTACATAAGAATTTGTGGTGGTAAAGTGGATTTTCTTTCATAAGGCGCTATTACTGCCGCTGTACAGTCTGTACAATAGGATGTATGATTTGGTTATAGCTGTTTTTATAAAATATCTGGCAACTAGGGCTTGCTCTTAAAAATGGAGGTATGGCAGCAGAGTATTCATTTAACAGTGTTTAAATGTACCGTATTCCCTTTCTAAGCCCAATGTTTTGAGTAATAGTATGAGTATTTCAGAAATCGACTTTTCTTATCATTGTTCTCTCATGTTTCTGTAAATCAATGTGCCTTTTACTTAAATAGAAAAAAACTAAAAACAAGAACAATCAAGAACAAAAAATTAACGAATACAATTTCTAAGCCCAGGGTACATTTCTCTGCTTTATCAGTTAAGTGTATTAACTGCACTGCAGGCTGGATTCTCTACTAACAGAGAGATTAACAGACACATTCCACAGCAATAACCTTGTCTGTATTGAAGAAGTTGGTCAGATGAATGATCTCAGAATGTTTTTTTTTTCCTTTGTGATTTTGCTTCAAAAGCCCACAAAACATTACCAGCAGAAACACTCATACTGATACGTAGAAGCTGCACTGATAATGCAATCCTGTAACACAATTGGAGCTGAAACAATTACTAAAGAAGTCCATCAGTTGATCAATAGAAAATGTATTGCCATCTGTTTTGATAATAGATTAATCATTTTAGTCAACCTTAAAGAAAAAAATCCTCTTTTCTACTGCTGTCAAACTGTCAACATGAGTGATAGGAACCAGAGAATGGTTTTGGACTGTTGGTCAGATAAAACAATCAATATGGAGATGTGTCTGTAAAATTTCATATTCCTTTTTACAGGCCAAATAATAGCCCTGAATATAATATTATCATGTGGGATCCTCCCTCAGCCTGTACACTGGTTCAGCTGTGGAGGTAGCAAGGGCCATTTACCCATCAGAGTACAACCTCTTGATAGCAGGGGAGGTAGAAGGCCTCAGCAGTGAAGAGAAGAGGTGGAATCTGTGGATTTGTGGAAAAAACACAGTCTAATTCAATTTCTTTGTTCAATATTGTCACTGCCTACTAGAAAACATTGCCAACAGTTGCCAGGTCTTGCTCCAAAAGAGATGGAAAGGTTAACTTATTTTGAGTTAGACACCTCCTATATGGCATCAAACAAGATGAATATACATTTTGTGAATTTATCATGGGATCAATGGTGCCCATACATTATTACAAGAATTATCATGTTAAAGAGGGAGTGCTATTGATATATTGCCTCAGGGCGATTCTCCTCAAGCTCTCATATACCAAGTATATGATGGTGTATGGGGCTAAGAATATATGCCTTTCTTTCTTTTGGAGCACTGACAGGGACTTGGCTGGCCTTGACTTAGCTGTGGAGACATCACGCCTCAGACTGCCAGCCCATTGTAAATATGACACGCTGTCAGAGATATGCAGTCGTTATTGTTCGATTAATTGGATTTGCAGTCTGAGTGTGCAGGGACAAGGCGACAGAGGAAAGCTGATACCAGATGAACATGCTTTGGCAGGTTACTATATACTATTTATTTTAAATGTACTGACATAAAAGACAGACCTATTTTATGTTCATGATCTCTTTCTTCTGAACTGCAAAGACAGTTTTAAATTAAGCGAGTTGTAAATTAAACCAACACGAAAAACTTGTTTCCCAGCACATAGCTTACATCTTGTTATCCTACTTGCCTCCCAGTGATGCGGGCCCACCAGTCAATCAATTTTTGCTGCATAGCAAAGAGTATTTACAGTTCATTAATGAGGCAGCTGGGGACGGGAATGCCGGGACAGAGAGCTCCTGGGACAAGAATACGTTTGAAGGAGAACAAGCAGAGTGACAGTGTTACAAAATGTACATCTGAGAGAGGACATATTCTGGAGGCGGATAGGGGGTGGTGGAGTGAAAACTGAGAGGCTGAACTGAGCAAAGCAATGTGCTTCATGCTCTAGGTTATAGCAGCGTCTTCATTATACATGTGTCTGAAAGGAGACAGGCCCTGAACAGTGCAGGAGACATACTTTACTGTGCTGACCCATGATAATTAGCACTGCAAAACCTTAGTATAACTACACTTAACATTTGATTCCCAGATTTTCTTCTCACTATGACATCCTCTTAAATTACTACTATAACATATCCATGCAAAGAGCAAAAGAAATCTGCATCATTTGCTGTGGAAAATAATAGCTTGGGTAGAAAGCCCATCAAGAGTTGCTTGGTTTTGAGTCCGTGCAATGCATTGGCCTCCCAGCAGGGAGAAATAAGAAATACCATTTCAATGCATCTCAGAACACCCTGCAGTCGATAAGGAGTGTCATCTTTCCACACCTAACAAAAGCCAAACCTGTCAAAACCAATATGAGTCCTCATCGATTTAAATATCCCCCCTGTTTTCAGCTGAGCCAACAGCAGGGGGGATTAGGAGCATGGTTGTGGCTATCAGAGCGATGGATCTGGACACACCATCAGTTATTCTGAAGTAATTTGATTTAGCGACTGACAAGCAGGCTGTATTAAGTCCGGGGAGGAGGCCGAGTGGGTGGGTGGGGATTTGACATCAGGAGGAATGGTGGTGTGGGGAGGTCATAACAGATTAATAATCATAATTGACAAGTGGCCAAGTTACTAGCGAACGGAGCCGGGCCCCTTATGCTTGATGGATGTAATTTATCAGTGCAATAGTCGAGGGGCCTTGGCTGGCTGAAGTTGGCTGAGGCGAGTTTAGGACCCTGGTTCTCTTTTGTTTGAGGTCCTCTGTCAAAGTGCAAGCTGAGGTCTATCAGCTTTGAAACTTCAGCTACTCTAACATTCATCAGGAGGCTGTGGCCATAGAACTCACTTGGCTAGTCAGTCACTGCAGGCGCTGTCCATCCATCTCCGGCTGTTTCCAAGGTGTTAAGGCCATCTCTCACACACATTGGGGTTTTATACTTGTGAGGACAGGCAGGAGCAAAGCTTATGGCTCAGTATATGTTTCATAAAGTAAAACTATAGAGACATGTCTGTCCAAATACCTTACGTAATACCGTAACCATAGCAACCATCTTTCCAAGACAAATGTATTATCACCCATGTGGATATTGAGTTAAAACATAACAGACATTCAGTTGCTGATACATGAGGTGACAGAGATCCAGCTAACAGGTCTGCTCTTGCCCATTGTGGGCAGGACATGAGCTGAGGTGCTGGGTTCATTGGCAGTGGTTGGGCCCACAGTTTTGGCCCCAGCTCTGTTTGGGCTGCCCACTGTTGACCTTTCAAGCTGCCCCAAATGTTTTGTACATTGCCCCCATATGGACCCACCACAGGCAACTATTTACGTTTATCTGACTGCCTCACTCTGACACCTGTACAGCTCCCTTGTGGGTTTGTGTGGGCAAGCCTGCACAGTATTACCCACAGTAAATCAGCAGAGGTCCAGTGTTTGCTGGGAAAGCACAAAAACTAACTTATAGATGAGTCAGACTGTAGATTACATTTATGTAAAAAAAAATTGCATCGGCTAATCGTTTTTGCTGAAATTTAATGCTTAACGAAATGGAGATGGGGTTGGTTGATGGATTATTGAGGAAGGATTTGAGTGCAGGTAGGATGAGTTATAGTAGGCCACTGGAGATATCTCAAATATTGTGATTGAAAGTTCATGTTTGACCTCGGAAACAGCAGTTAATAAAACAATCTACTCAGTAGCTGTTGTGGAGCTTTAAATAACACGATCTTACTCTGTAAATAGAGTTGCCCAACTATCATGGAAATTTAAATATATATATATATACTGTTTTCTGTGCACTTCTCATTTATGCCGGCTTAAAAGTTGAGATTGAAATAATCAAAAGCTCTGAGTGGACTATCCGGTAACTAATATTTCCACAAATGTAACCTGGCTGTAAGTAGCTACAAACTCCTTTTCAAAATAGATAAATCCACAAGACATTTAGGAAGAAGACAAAATATCCAAACCCCTGCTTGCATATAAGTTGCATTTAAACAACAGAACCCAAGAATTAGCAAATGCATTGTTAGAGGCTTGGTTGAGGTTCGAGCTGGTAGTCAGAACTAACCAGCCATGAGCAGCTGCTGTCAGACTCTGTGTCCATGCTGGAGCTCTGACAGTAAGCACATTCACGCCAGTTAGTAAATGTTTTTGTGTGCTACCTGTGTTGTAGCTGAGCTAACGGCTCAGAGAGCCTAACTCTCCGGTATGTGTGTGTGTCTGAGGGTGGACTGCGTGTGATCAAGGTGAAGATTGCTGTCCCCTACTTTTTTAGACATATAAAGTAAAAGTTTGAACCGCCAAAATAAAAAAATACTAAGTAGAGAGTTAGCAAAAAATAGCATAAACTCATGGTAAATGGACCTGTACTTGTATAGCGCCTTTCTAGTCTTCCGACCACTCAAAGCGCTTTTACACTACATGTCATATTCGCCCTTTCACACACATTCACACACCGATGGCAAAGCCCATTGAACAGAAGCTAGCACATTCATACACAGATGCAAAGCATCAGGAGCAATTTGGGGTTCAGTATCTTGCTCAAGGATACTTCGACATGTGGCAGGAGGAGTCGGGGATCGAACCAACAACCTTCTGATTAGGGGATGACTCGCTCTGCCTCTGAACCACAGCCCCATGAATGATGCTTCTCGATCTGGTCGAGGCAGACGACCACCCACCTAGAGCCGAAGGATCTGTCCTAGGTTTCTGCCTTTTAACAGGCAGTTTTTCCTTGCCCTTGTCGCCAAGTGCTTGCTCATGGTGGTACTGTTGGGTCTCTGTAATTAATGTTATAAAGAGTTCGGTCTACACCTGCTCTATTTGAAAAGTGTCCTGAGATAACTTCTGTTATGAATTGGCGCTATATAAATAAAATTGAATTGAATTGAATTGAAAATCTACATACATTTAAAAATGAGAGCAGCGGTTTCACAGAGTATTAATTAATACTCAGGGCATCAATTACCAAAATTGGCCAGTTTTTGTAATTTTGGTAAGAATGTCAATATTAACACCAGTATTGATGTGTGTAATCACAGGATTGTCAAATTATTTAATTTACAGTCCAAAGAAATGTTAAAGTGTGGAGTACCTCTGTAAATGTTAATTTTTACAATTACATTTTAACCATTGTCATAATTAAGATTCTAATATTAACCCTAAATCTAATCATAACCCTAATCCCTGTAAAGGTGTTTCTTCACCTTTTGAAACATTGGTCCTCAGAAGGATAGAAGTACAGGACATACTCACACTGGCACAGGCAGAGCATGAACTAAATGACAGTTCAGAAGAAAAGTGATCAAAAGCATACAACACAGACGGAAGCAGAGAAAATCTCGCTAAGATATGAGCTTAGACGGGAAGAAGAATGCTGGAAATGAGAACAGGCATTACACAACCGTGAGCAAATGGAGATGAAAATGTATTGATTGTTTTGCCTGTTGACCAGATTAAATCTAGGGGTGGTGCATCGGAATTATTAAAAGAGTCTGTACTTGTTTCACATGAGCATAAAATCAATAACCATTTCAGGCAAGCACTGTTAACATATCCTTTCTTTTGAAGCCACAATTCCCCTGGAGAATTTCTTTAATGCCTTATTGTTGGCTCTTTCAGTTGAAGTGTTTTTGCAGGCCTTGATGCTTCAAAACATTAATCTCTCGCCCTGATCATATCAAAGGTGTATTTGTAGTATGTGTTATCTTATTTCTGTAGAGCATTCTAGACATTTTATGTTTGCTCTGAGAGGCTTTAAATTAACAGCATAGTTTGAATGCAGTAAAAACATAAATGATTCATATTGCACTTCTCGTGTTAACATTAACATTAAAAAGGAACATTAAAAAGTCAAAGAGAATATATACAAGGACATTGTCTCCTATCAATGTAAATGCTTTTACGGATCTTTTGAAGTGGGTGCTTGCCTCCCTCTTTACACAAGGATGGACAGGCAGACATACAAAACTCAACAGTATATAGAAAGTGAGAGTGCCTGTGTCTTCTTTATTAAGGCACAGTAGTAGAAGGTATAATCCCTGTTGGACTCCAGAGCATCTTCAGTTCGGCCTGGGTTCATCAAGTGGTTGAGAGTGTCCTGTTCATAGACACTGTTGTGATAATGCCCTTGAGCTCCAGCAGAGGTTTTGGCAGCACATTCAAGCAGCAAACATCCTTTCCCCCCAGAATCTGTGATTGTGAAGTCACTGTTCTGTTCCTGGAATCATTCTGACAAGGTGGAGAACTATCCTGCTGGAAACATCATTTGACAAAGACTGCACTGTGTCCTGGACGGGATCCTTCCACTCAGCAACAATGTTAAGGTACACTGTGGTACTATGGGGCATTTCTTTTTTACAATTCTCTCTTTGTATTGTGTATTTTTTTAACAATCATACATACTTCTTAATAATAGGCTTGTTTTTTGACAGATTCAGTGTTTTCTTTTCCCTAATGCTTGGTCATTGTTCTATTATCTTTTTGGCTGTTTTAACTGCTCTAATGCAGGGCAAGGCTGTTTTGTATATATAACTTCTGTACAGATCTTCACTGTGCCCTTATCCTGTGAGGTTGTTTCTAAGTTTATACTCAAATTAATTCAATATGTTCAAGGACTTTAATGGTAAACACCATTATGAGACCAATCACAGATCCTATGATGAGTTCATAGGTTTTCCTGTGCAGCCTTCAGTCATATGTTGGCCCCCAACATTGGCACTCAGTCATCAAAACTTTGAGAACCCCTGGTCTAAACGATGGACTCATCCGGATAAATTATTAGAGAAGCAAAAGAAGGTTTGATTTAAACAATTGTAGCCATCTTGTCATCTAACTCTGTGCAAGAAAGCAAATATGCATTTACCCAAAATAACGAGCCAATCCTTCAAATGAACAGCTGCCACTGATTATGTAAGAATACACAGAACAGCAGTATCAAGAATATTAGCCAGCTCAGACATTGATGACTAAATACCTTGTTTACCTAAGCAAAAGCAACCGCTGATACTTACTAAGCCTAACATCCAAATATACAAGTACCTGCTGCTGCAAAACCCAGATTTCTTTCATTTGTTTGCAGGGGGAGAACATTTTAAAACCTTGCTTGTTATAGCTTCTTGTGGATAAAAATTGAGGCAAAAACCCTTGGGTTATGAGGCTACGATGAACAGAACTCATTCCCATTTTTTAAAATTCCTGCCCCTTCATTCTATCAAATCAAACTGCCTTTCTCTCCTTGATTCCCCCCTAAATCAATAAACTCCCTAAGAGCCCATTGATTTAGTTGTTATGATACTGTAGAGCTGCACTGAGGATGGCAGTCTAGGTTGAGCAGCCGCCTCCCATTCATTTCCTATGAGAGGCAGTGAATCACTTGCAGGCGGCACAGAGAGAAAAGGAGTTCGACTGTGATCTGGTAGGGGTGTAAAATGGCAGCATGGTAACTAGTCACAGCTGAGATTTGTTGTAAAGGAATTGTAGCCTATTTTTCACTCCTGACATAGAACTTCATTCAGATACAGCTCTTTACTGATGTATGCTATAGGTGTGTATGCTGTAAATGCTATAACAATGGAGGCAGGCAATAACATGCATTTGTATTGACAACATGATGGATTTGCTTACAACGATTTCCTGCTGTGTGTGGGTGGGGTTCGTAGACCCTGGCTACACCCACGTAATGATTCCTCACTGTGGTACGCTACCACCCCTGCCTTAATGCTAACTATGCAGTAGCTGCTTCCTGCACGTGTCACACTCCCAAGACGCAGTCTCCTTCTTTGATGTTTAAAACAGTGCATTTTACACCAAAGTTAATATTTAAAGCAACTTCAATCACTCAACTTACCTGTTCCAACTCAACCAACAGGGACTGAACATATTGTCCCTATCTGCATGCATTGTGCTTTAATTATCGTGACTCGCTGTTTGGAGGCGTGTACGTCTCCCCAGAGTGATGCATATGTTGAGGTCTTAACAAGTGATCCAAAACAAAGACAAGGCTTCCTCGTCATGGGAGACAAACAAAGTGCTTCACTTGCAGAGTTATCTACCTATGCAGACAGAGGGGCACATTTACCACTAAGGAAGCACTATTGCACAGTGGGTCCCAGAGGAGCTTCTCTCCGACGGTCGCTGCCTCCTCAGCGCTTGCTCTTGTCATTGCCTCATCACATCCCATCACAGCCCATTTGCCTCTCAGTTAATCCAGTCCTCCAAACCCCTCTAAGTCTTTACACTCTCAGCATGGGAAAATAGATGCATTGGCTAAACATGTCAGCACAGACTGCAGGAACAGAGGTAATCATCCAGAACATTAAACAGCACTGCAGAAAAAAGTGTTTGTTGTTCTGTACCTCAGAAAATCTTTGAATGCTCATGAAAAATGTCCCCCCACAGTGTCAGTGAAATAGCTGAAAATGGAAAGACTTTAGAGCTTGAGGAAGGGGAGGCTTGCTGGGAATGTTAATGTATTACTGTATGTATATTTTACATATTATATGCATTTTTAAATTACACTTAAGAGAAACCTTAGTGAAATCCTGCCAGAGGTTTTTGCCTCACTAAGTCAGGTTTTAATCACTATGTTATAGATTCTCTTTTATAGAGTTATTTATTTCTGTAGAAATGATTTAGATCCTAATACTGTCATCATTTTAGGCCACCTTGGCTCACCTACGAGTGTCAATTGATCGGCATCGGCACTGTTTATAAAGGAGTGTCCTGCTGTCTCTGCAATGAAGGAACAAAGACGAGAATCAGCTTTTATAGTGTCAGAGCTGTCTGCCTGTCACCCCTTCCATTCCACCTATAAAAATCACTTCTGCATTTAGAAATTTAGCCATGTACCCTCTGGCCACTTCTTTAATACATCTAAACAATCTAATTATCAATGCCATTACCTCCACTCTATTGTAATGGAACTAATGTTGTGGCAAATTGTAGGGAATGCCAGTTTTCATGGACACAGTTATAGCAAGAGTTGTGTCTCATCAGACTGTTTGTAGTCCCCATCAACTGTTCACTCTACCTCTGTTTCCTTCTGTTCGCATCTAAAGTGACTCCACTGCTTTTGTTTCACCCCATTAGCTGCTGTAGTTCTCATATATTGCACTCTTATTGGAACTCATACCTTATCGTTAGCTGCGTACTTCAGCACAGAATTGCCGATTTGAAGGCTCCAGCCTTTGCTATTTCTGCTGATCAACCACAAGTCACGGGTCCTGTTACACATTACGGGAGTTGTATATATGAGCTGTGGGAAGCATAATGAGATGAAGGAAAATGTGAAAAAGCTCAAATGAGTGTTGTGGCCCAAACCTTTTAAACACAAATGCATATTATGCCATTTACAAGCTAAGCAGAAAACCGGAAAAGAAAAGTAAAGGAATTACTCTATAAGCAATAATTATAATGTAATTTGTTATTATATGTAAGTCACTCATCAGGCTCCTGTCCTACTTTTCAGTAGAATTTATTATCATCACTTCCCAATCTTTTCTGCTCCTCTTGCTCCTCTGTATTTATTCAACATTGACATAATCTGAAATAATTTATTTCACATGACTTGGCTGTCTGAAATGCAATAGGTTAGTTATGGGTTTATCTATCGTTATTTGTAGATTTGTTAATTTTATATCAAATATCGTAGTACATTAGGCTTAGCATTATCTTTGAAGATGGGCAGAGTACCCCAATATCAAGTTTGAGCTTTTCAGGGAAAGTAAGAACCTGTGAGAACGGGTTAAAGAAAGAAAAAAATAAATTAACAAAAATAATGCTGTATGCATGTCTCATACATCTTGTGCTATAACCAAGCATATATACAGCTAGACACTTTACAGTTTGATTGAATAAACTGAAAATGACACATGTAAACACAATAATCAATTACACCTTCACAGCAGATAAACAGCCAACAAACCTCGTTGCTGCTTATCACGAAGAGTACATAAGTTAACTTTTGTAATTTTGACAACAACAGTGGAAACGGCATTCTCTGTCACGGTCAAGTTTTCAAAGTTTCACCCGAGCGCCTCGGGCGGAACAACTAATTAATGCCGTCTAGCAGGTTCATCTACAGGTAGCTTTACAGCTAGGCAGAATTAATTATTTGTCTAGCTGTATGTTTACAGCTGTATGTTTACAGCTAGACGGAATTAATTATTTGTCTAGCTGTATGTTTACAGCTGTATGTTTACAGTTGTAAACATATAGCTAGACGGAAATGTAAAGGCGCTCGGGTGAAACTTTGAAAACTTACCCGCGAAAGAGAATGCCGTTTCCACTGTTGTTGTCATAATTACATAAGTTAACTTATGTACTTATGCAGCAATGAGGTTTGTTGGCTGTTTATCTGCTGTGAAGGTGTAATTGATTACTGTGTTAAGCGTAGGGCCACTGACCAAGCTGCAGTTTTTGACGCATTGGGAATGAGAACGTGTTGGCTCAGTTCTCACTAACTCAAGGGAGAAGAGGGTCTAAATTCAGTCTAATTGGGATTTTACTGTCCTATTGCTGCAGGTCTTTGGTCTGTACGTGTGTCAATATGTCTAATGCCCGAGTGGATCTGAGGAGACTCGCTATCGGCTTTGATCGCGTGGTTCATCAATCATCTCAGGAGGAAAATGTGTTTTAGAAGAAAGATGGACAGTGTGAACTGTGAAAAGAATTATATTGATTTTTAGGACATATATTGCTACTCTTCTTTATGGCTACTGCTCATTAATTGGTGGTTCATTGTCACATTTTTCAAAGCTTATTCTGGACCAGATGTGACTCAATCTTTTATTTGGATGAAGGCTTCTTTTTAAAATTCGTTTTTGATTATGGGTTAAACCTGGGTCAGACCTAGACTTCTTTTGGCTTGGGTTAAACCTGGGTCAGACCAGACTTGGCTTTGGTGAACACAACTACACAACATAGCAAAAAAGTTAGACTAAGAATGTCATATGAAAGTCTCTTGTGAAAGGGGCATTAGAGAGTGTGTAGGAATTCTAATCATCAGTTTCAGTGTCATCACCATGTAAACCTTCTCTAATTGCTTCTTTCATATAGTGTAGGATGTTGTACAATTAAAAACTGAATCATCATGAAATACAATTTCCCATCTTGGCCCACAGGGGCAAAATCTAATCAAATGATGTGGTCAAATCTGGTATTTAATGTATATCTATTTAGAGATCTGGAAACCTCACAGGATCTCTGATGTAAAACATTTCCGTTGAATATTAAGTCTATTTATTTAGAACCTAGCTGACCTGCGGCACCGACAGTCAGTAGTTCAGTCTGCAGAAACTGGAAGAAGGAGCTCATTCAGTATAAAGCAGGGGGAGAAGCAGGTGTAGATTTTTTTCAAGCACCTACTGTGAGCAGCGTTTGATCGTGCAGAATATTCACAGATGGAAAGTTTCAATTGAGCGTGTCATGAATCCTTGTGGTGTTCAGTGGAGACAAAATGATTGGAGGCAACCTCCCCGCTGATCATTCCAGAAAAGTAGAGAGAGCACATCAGCGGCCACCGCATTAAAATCACCAAGAGATTGATTTTCACAAAGAAATAATGTTCTGAACTTGTTGAGCATATCATTTGGTATTTTTCTTACCCTGCATTTTCCTTCAAATTGTCATATTTATAGAATAATAAGGTTTTCTTTGGTAAATGACTCACTGTAACTACTTCTCGGAATGAATATGTGACGATATCAATGTGAGTAATGACCACATGCCAACACTAAATATCAATATCATATCCAATCGATTGGATCTGAGGTGGAGTTGTTCTTTCACTCTGTCATTTTAGGGGCTTTTTCATTCAGGTACCACCTTGATGAAGGAGCTCTATCAGTCACCTGCTTCTCACCCATTTTCCTCCACGATTCACTGTACAAATTCAGCTTCCCGTATGACATTCAGAAGAGATAAACAGAAGGAGGATACAAAAAAATGGTATTTGTTCAGTAGATTGCTACTCAAAATGCAGATTTATTATTTTGCTCGTAAGCTATTTGTTTTTTTTCATAGATTGTTGTTATTGCTGTCAACAGACTAAAATAACTAAAATAACATTGCAGACATAACAGACAGTTGCAGTAAGACCATCATGTTAGCCAGACTCCTCATGGCCCAGTATGGCTCGTCAGTATAAAGATGCAAATTAGACTAGTGAAAACCTAAGATGAGCACTTCCTTTCCGAATCACACCTGTATTTTACTGCTGGTAATCTCTAACGTTTTTATCCATATATGATTGTAGGGATGGCAATGTTTGTCTGTCACTAAAGTGGTTGGTTGACTTTGTTGATCCCCTGACTTCCTTTAGTGTCACCTTGAAGTTGACAGTAATTGTTGGATGGGTTGCCATGAAGGTGTTACATTTTGAGACACTCACTCCCCCTTCAGGTTGAACTAAGAACACTATCATCAGACGAAAATTTTAGTTACATTGGCTTTTGACCAAATACTAAATTAAGGAAATTCCCATCAGCTATTTTCCATGTTTAGTACTAATTAGAACACGTTTTAACATATTAAACATTATATAGTACCTGCTAAACATCAGTAAGATAGCATTGTCGTTGGCGTGTTGTTTTTTTTGCTGAGAACCTAAGAACATGGCCATATGGGGCAAAAAAACAAAACCCTCAGAGTATCATGCAGTTTAACCAGGTTACCTACACTACTTTACTTGGAAGTAAAACTAAAAGTGAAATAACCCAACACTGTATAGGAAAAGTGAGTGTGCACAATTTTGGAGTTGGACAACTATGAAGTTGGTGTGTAAACTTGACTGAAGCCGTGACCCACTCACGTTAAGCAGCACAGAGCAGATCTCACTGGTAGGAAGTCAAACACAAAAAACATAGATAATCCAGTCATTTGTTTGTTTGTTTTTGTTTTTGTTTTTTTTTTGGGGGGGGTGACATTGCTCATGTGAACAACCTAGAACTCCAAACAAATGAGTAACACAAAGACATCATTCCCTGTGCATCAAATGAGTTTTGTCAGTAAAATCACAATCAATTAAGGATTAAAACACAAGTCACATTTATTACAAAGGAAATAGACCATTGACTATCACTGAGTCCGTAATGCACACAGTTGAATTTGCAGGTATACACAAGTTCACATTTACACACTTATAATGCCTTACTATGTCATTGTACTTAGAGGTATTACATATTCATGTGATACTTTATGTCCACCACAAAAAAGACTCTATGCTGTCATCGGTACTCAAGATAAGTGAAGCAGTGACTTATGACCTTCAATATATACTGTAATTTTGTAGTCAGTAAGACGTCACAGTCACAGTATTTTGGAGGTCACTCTTTTCTAAATGATGTTGGTTGGAAAAAGGAAACTATACAGCGGGTACTGCAGGAAAAGTCATTGACAATGGCAAATAACAAAAAGGTAACTGAACTCATCTGTGACGTTGTAGATGGCACTAAAATGGTTATAAAGGAAGGCACTTAACTGGCAGCGACTTACCATTTTAGTCTATTAGTGCAAAGCTTGATAATAAAAAAAAACGTTTTTAGTGACCAGCTGCAGTTAAGGGCTACTACACACTGAGTCTCATAAACCCTGTCTGGATGACGGTCTGTCTTTGTATTTTGTTGTCTGTTACCTCTGCAAGCCCCTTATTTCCTTGAAAATGTTCTGCAGTAGTTTGTTTTGAGGTCTGAAACACGCCCCGGCTTTTACAATGTGTTATGGAATGTAATTCTGTTTAATTAGAGATAGAGAACAAATACCAGGCTGTGTGCCCTCATGCAGAGAGAAGTGATTAACTACTGGCTTTGTTTAAATATAATCCTGTCAATCACTATGTCCTTTGTCTGGGGTGCTAATAAGTATTTCATTGTTCAGCAAACACGATTTCCCCCAAAATAAGATGAAGGATTAAAAATAATGAACTGTTCGCCTGCTCATTTGCATCTTGTGTTAGGTTGAAGTGTGGGTTTGGGGAACAAATTGATGAGTGCTTCTTTTCTATTAAGATGTCTGGAGAATGTTAATTTACATGGAAGGATGGATGATTGAAAGATTGGTACATTTGCATTAATACATACATTGTCACGTAACAAGTGTCACTAACAAAACCCCCAATATTACTTCCTTCTTTGATATTCCTTTTTTTATTGTTACAGCATTTTGATGAGTAAATCTGTGCTTTGCAGAAAGCACTAATTAGGTACTATCCATTCAAACATCCAGCCATCCATTCGTCCATTCATCCATCCATTTTCTATAACTGCACCATCCATCTATCATCTATCCTTCCATCCATCATTTCACCCATCAATTCAACAACCCATCCATCTATTCCCTCTACCTGCTTTATCTAGTGACCCATCCCACCATTCAACTATCCAGCCATCTTCCCATTAATCCATTTATTGTCTATGACCCCTCCATTATTCCTCCATACATGTTCCATACCTGTTCCATCCATCAAGCCTTCCATCCATCCATTTATCCATCCACCTCCTGTACCTGCATCATCTATCCATTAATCCATCAATCCAAACATCCATTCATCTGCCTATTTAACCCATTTCTTTCCAATCCCCAACCCAGCTGTCCATATTCTATACCAACTCCTTCCATTCATCAATAATTCATTTTCTATACCTAGGTAATCCACCCCTTCAACCCACCATCTGCCCATCCAGTTTCTATACTTGGTCCATTTGTCCTTACCATCCATTCAACTATCATCAGTCTATCAATACATCTGTCCATTTTCCCCTTAATTTTCTATACCCACTCCAACCATCGATCCAACCAACTTTTCATCCAAATATCCATACAGCCATGTCTCTTACCATTCATCCATACATAGCCTACATCTATCCCTTAATTAATACATCGTCTTATTGTTTTTATCCATCTATATAGCTAGTGATCAATCCATCCGTCTTTTATACCCATCCATCCATCCATCCATCCATGTATGTTCTACCCTTGGGACAGGTAGCCATTCTACTATTGCAGGCCTATCACACATTCACACTCCAGTCACAGCACTAGTCAATTTACCGTTTCAGTTACTGTGTTACCCCTGATTAATTAGGTTGCATTAATAGAAGATAATTAGAATTACTCCTTAACATCACATCAGAGCTTTCTATCGTCCCACTGATGAATGTTTACAAGAAGCAGTTTGGGTAAAAATAAATTACTGTTTGCCTTTGTTTTCTCTTTCAAATAAGTTTGGCAAACTTGGGAGTTTGTTTAAAACCTCATGTTTCTTGCCCTGTCTGTGTTTAGTGATTTCGCCACACTCCTGTGTCTCAGCAAACATTATACTTATATATAAATATAAATACTTTTTATGAAAACAGCTTTAAAAATTTTGCAAAAGCTAAAAACCATGATAAGTAACTGCTTGCTTTGTATTCCCACTCAGGCTGCAATCTCAGCCACTGACAATATCAAGTTAAAGCCAGATGGCGAGATAGTCAGTGCTAGTCATAGCTAAAGTCAAAAATAGATTTACATACTGACTTTCCCTACCTGTAAATGAAAGATATCCATTGTGATCAGTCCTCATTTTGTTATTTCAGTTTGTTAGTGTGAATTAGTTTATTGTAGTAGTTTATATGCATATATTAAGAGTAGGACAGACACCTAGCAAAAAAGAGATACTTTTAATTCCCGCAAGGTATGGGCAGTAAATATTCAAAATTAAGTATTTTTCTTAATTAAACTAGTTAAAATGGACAAGAATACTACAAGAACACAATTTGTTGGTAAATACTTAATTTAGTCCTTTTAGGCTATTCTGTCAAGATTAGTCAAAGGCAGAGTGCATTATTTTCTTGGTGTTATGTTTTATTGCAATGAATTTTGGGTTGAATAATTGGCTTGAAAAAGGCATAAAATGAGGGCATTACAACTTTTCTTTTTGTTACGAAGTGTATGTGCTTTACAACTCTCTATAGTTACTTCTGTCTGCTAACCGATAGGACTCGTGGCACAAAAACCTCCAGTCTGCCTTTGCAGCATATGATTCCTATCTGATAATATCCATTGGCTCAGCTTAACTTAATGGATGCCTTTGTGTAACTTTAAATGTAAAACTTCTCGTTAAAGAGCCCTGCATGATGTTTTATTGCAAATTCAAGTACTGTGAAAATAATTGCACCCTACTGAGGTGTGACCCGACATAGCATTTTGCCACGCTTTTCATATTTTCAAAGATTACATGTACATGGCTTTGGAAACTTGAATTTAAAGTTAATGGAAGGTCACAGCGTTTTAAGGAAAAGCATATAAACGATATTATAGGGACGTGACATGTTAGTGCTCAGGAGGTGTTCTCCAATTCCCCCACTGTGTTTGTGGAGGACCCTATTTCACTCAGAAGTCAGCCTGTAATTTTTGCTTGTAATTTCTTCCTCCTTACCACTAGAGAGGACAAACCACAGTTATTTGACCTCCACTTTGAACTTTTAAAATGGAACATCTCAGCTTTTAAAATGTGGTAGTCTGTGTGCCTTCCAAGACCTTTCGCAGACTTTGCCTTGTTTGTACAAAGTTTTGTTCGATTTTGAAAGTCACACAAGGAAATAGCACGTATAACTTTTACCACCTTTAATTGACAGCTTGTTGGCCTTCTGTTAGACCTCAAACATCCACTGGCCTTTAAAAAACTAGCACTGGGAAACTAACATTTTAGACAGTAACATCCCTGCTGAAAAATCCTACTCTTTAACAGCTCCAAAATATGATGCTAGAGCAAAATGTAGCTGCTATATCCTGGTTAACAAGAGTCACAGATAACCTTTCCCAGTTCAAAACACCTCAGCTAAAGCAAATTATCTGTGTGTTTAGGTTGATCGGTTTTACCACAGGCATCTGTGATGCAAAGCAGCAAAGCCACAGTATCATTTTTTTCCTTTGAGATCTGAATATCCACACTAATAAGAAATATTCATAGCAAGCAGTCTTGATCTAAAGACATACGTGAGCTCTCTTCCTATTCAACCTTCATCTCGATGCCAAAGCAGCCTCATTGGGGCTGACACTCAGTCCGCTTTCAAAGCCAGGTTTTCAAAGCCTGCCTCTATCGCTGCGAAATCCAGGAAATGCTGCACCAGAGGAATTGATGTCTTTGTAGGTGAAATTCATCCATAGTAACAATCTCAGCGAAATGGCAGCAGTGCTCCCCAGACCACTGTCTGAGAGATGACATTTTGTTGAACAGTATTTCATTCCTCATTATCTTCTCATGTTCAATCCATCATCTCTCCCTTTTCTCTCTGTGATGCACCCCTTTGCTCTTCTCCTCTTCTCTCTGCCCAAAATATCTTCCTCGCCTTGCATGATTCCGTCTTTTTTTCATTTCGTCCCACATGCGTGATTCCATTCCATGTGATTACCTTTGCCTCTGTGAAATGTGCTGTCTATACAGGCTCTAGTAAAGAAGGGATCCTCTAGCAGGTTGAGTTCGGTTAATGCTTGACGTCACCTTCAATATTGTATCAGACAAGTCTTTTATATCTATACATACTATTCGACTGAATTGTTATAACATCATGGGTCATGATTGGTTGGTTTGGTTCAAAACTCTATATATAGAATATATATAGTACATATCCTAGTATATCAGGATTTTTTTTTAAAAGCTGCAGATAAAAAATAACGTGTGATTTATTCCTGAATCTGGATATGGTGAAAAAGGGAATCAGGCAAATGTCAGCTGTGTGTGGTCAAGATCTCATCAAAAGTTCTGAATGCGTCATATCCAGACTCCAGATGACAGGCAATGCAAATGAATGACACGAGCATCTTAATGCTGTTTGGAAAAGGCAGTTGTTTAAATAAATGATTATAAAGTTGGTTTATACACAAATTCATCTACAGTCAGGTCTCAATTTGTACTTTATATTGGAACAGAGTGTGCATGTATGTGTCTGTATGTGTTTGCCCTGCATGTACTGGCAACCTGTACGCAGGGAGTAACTTGTGTCACCCAGTGCATGATGGGATAGGTCTCAGCCCCCTGCAACCACGTACTGATGCATGCATATATAGTTGTTATCATTAAAGAGTAACTTAACACTAGTAATATTTATAAATGACATGTCTTTCTACACTATCAATTGAACCTGGTTCCAGAAATAGTGTTCAATACAACAGAAGTTGTTTACCCTTTTTCAGAGAAAATCGATTCATTCTGTCCTCTAAGCCCAAAAAAAGATAATCTGAAAAATGTATGACATACCCTGGGACACTGCAGTTACAGTTTGGGTATATTAGGATATATCAAACAAGCATTTAAGATTTTGATATATTGATATTTTGAAGTACTAATATATTTGAAGTAATGTATAAATATGGGTGTAACGTCAAGTATTTCAAACATTCTGACCTGAATGTTATGGTTGGGTCTTTGTTATTTGGTCTTTGTTACTCATTATTGAACTTCTGTGGCATGGAATGTCAGTGTGCAGGCTTTATTGTTTTTTCATTGACCTGACTGTTGTTACCATGATGACGAAGGTCACCTGACTTTGTCCTTTCCTGTACGTCCAAAACTCATAATAGCAGCATTAAATGACACGCAAAAAGCTTAAAATGTGTAGTCAAGGCACGGAATGTCCCATTTATACGCCATCGAATGATATCACATTGGTCTGAGGCATGTGGGTGGGAGCAAGGAATGCATGGCATACTGTGGCCAGTGTGTGTGAAGGTAGTGGAATTAGTAATATGCAGGTTACATCATCAAGGTTTAACCAGAGTAGACAGGCTATATGGAGACAAACCGTGCAAGATTCCAAAATACCAACAATGTAAAATGCTATTTTCAAAGTGAAAATGCCAAAAAAAAAGTATCCTCTCACATTGCCGTGACCACCACATACGTTGCCTCTTGCAGAAACAAGAAAACAAGGTTCCACCAACAACTGTTGATCACTTGCAGCCCCTACTGGCCACTTAAAAGGAGTGAAGAGTCAGCAGTCAATGGTAGTATAAAACAGAGCAGTTAATAAAACAGGTTTTTCATAAAATGTGAATCACCGCAACCACGAGAGCTCCTTGGGCATACAGTCATAAATATGCACAAAAAATATGATGCTGATTGGTCCAGTAGTGTGCGAGATTAGCTGCGAACAGATACACACACGGACACATGCACACACAACCAAATGCGTAATCCCCTCCAGGCATACTGGTGGAGATAATTAATCAGAAAAGTAATATATTAGATTAATTGATAATGAATGCGTTGCAGCCCAAAATAAAATGATAGCTAAAATGATGAGGAGTTGTGATTTCATTTTTGTCTATAACATAACAGCGGTAAACTTTTGTCACCTGTCATTAGAGCAGTTTGGTTAGTGGCAGTAACACCTGTGATTGCTCAGCTGCTGTGTGTGTATGCTATGGAGACAGGTGAATTTATGAGTCTAAAAATGTAGATATTGTACACTTAATATGTATGATTATTAACTCATATTCTTATCAAGAATATTTAGACACAGAGCTTACCGATATCATTCACTGCACAAATGACAAATGTGATTGACAATTTTCCATTTCAGTAAACCTGCTAGATTCAGGAAATCTGAGCCCTTGATACTGCAGCATGAATCAAACCAAGAAAAGAAAGAAATAGATTTAGAATGTGATAAGCCACAATGATAAATTCAATTATTCATGAAACATTTGATTAGTTTATCTGAAAGCGTTTTTGGGTTGTTGAGCAAAGATGGTTCATGAGACTAAAACTGATTGGAGATCACTCAACTGCAAGAGGACCAACAAGAAGAGATGACATAAAACGATCCCGCTAATATGAAGCATTAAAGTGTCATTAGCCTCATCATCTAGCTTCTCATATTCATACATACATGATCCACCGGTGCACCCGTCTTGTTCCGTATGTGCCAAAGTATTTCTTATGCATGGGCTAGCTAACTGCTGTGTACAAGCACCATAAAGGGACTTCCATCATCTGTCTGGAACTGTGCTCTACTGAACCATAAGCACCATACTAGACTGTCTACATAAACATGATAATTACCACATGCTGTGAGCAATGTTTGATGTGAGGACAATGTTTTAAATGCTGTCGGTACGAGAACACAACTCGAGCACTGAAAATGCATGCAGGCTCAGTCAAAGCTCATCAGCACATCAAAACTATCTGAGCAGATAACAAGATTTTAAATCCATGGAGTGTCTGCACTGATCCAAGCCACTCTTTGTACTGTGAGGCTGATCCGTAAGTAGATGATGTTGAGGAAATGATTGCTCTGTGGTATTGTTTTCACCTTCCTTTCTCTCTCTCTCTTATGCTTCTGTTCTCTGCGGCACTTGCATGTTTCTCTCTTTCCTCTTTCAGTCACATCAAAAGCTGCCTTTTCCGCTTAATGGGCCATTAGCTCTGCTCGGAGTCTGTCAAAAATCTCCCCATGCTTCTCATCTTGCCATTTTGCTCATATGTTTTAAGGGCAACAAAATAAAAAAGATAGAGTTGTGTTTCTTTTGGAGGAGAGAGGAAAACAGATGTACCTCCATTACTGCAACAGCTCATATAGAAATCTTTAAAGTAGAAGCCAGACAAATTGTACGTTGTAAGTCAGCGTGAGAAAGTCTTCTCATTCCTCCCAAAGATTTCATTTTCATGGGGACATTAAGCCTTTCCATTCTCACACATTTTCATTTTTAAAATGGTGCATAAAAAACGGAGTGGAAACGGATCATCTGGTAATAATAATAATAACAATAAACTTCTAAACAAAGAGCCTTGCATGGTTGAACCAGGTTTAAATGAAGCAAATAAAACCAGATGTACTTACCACTGGGATTCTTGCAAAAAAGTATTTTTATAAGAGTTACCTACTGCAGCTTAAAAAGATTTCACTTGAAGGACAATTCCAGTGTGGTTTAAAATGTTTTTTTTTGGTTTTTACATTTTCCATCCCTTTCAAGTTAATTGGGACAGTTTTTACATGCATGCACCAGGAAAGAAGCAATTTTTTAAATCAGTTTTACCAAACCTCTTTCCTAGTAGCCTAAAAGACAACAACTCTGGAGACTTCTAATTCCATCAAGAGGTAAATACACAACAGTGAACGTTGAATTGTTTTATGTAAAGTTGAATCAGAATCAGGCTATATTCATAAAACTTTATGGGCCATTGTGTCATACTAATGTGTGTGTTTGGGAACAGTTCAATGAGACAACAAGGGATATTTTGGCAGCTGGGATGTTTCCCACTACAAAATAGGAATTTAACACAGAATCTAAAACATTCTGCTGAAATAGTACAGCTTGTCATTTACAAACCTTGATTGTAAAACAAAAGATAAATGTATTTTTTGGGCCTTACAATATCTATCTGTAGCTACTGCTACACAGAAAACCTTTATTCATTTATTTACCCGTCAATTGATAACCTTTAGGTTTTCCTTGATGTGTAATACATTTGTTAGGTAAGCAGCGTAACAAATGGTAATAGTTTGCTGCTATTGGATAACTGTAATTGTGTAGAAAAGAGGTCCCCATGCTGCTCTTCTTCCCAGTGTCGTAGGACCACATCCGGATGATCTGGAGACCTCTCCTCCTCATGTATTATGAGCACTGAATATCATAAGTGACTCAGACAATGATCCCATCCGTGACTACATTATCATGCACAGACACTACAGCCTTGTCTAGGTACACACTGTCTCTGTCAGGTATAAACCTGTAATGCATGGACGAATGGGCCATTTCATGCATGAATACACAGGAGGTATTATCATCTGAACTGATGACTGAGTCAGATGCCCCCTGTTTGATTCCAAGTGACACAGATTTCTCTGCTATGATATAAAGTTGTTGGAGTCAACTTGTGGTTCTGGCACAGTTTCACCTGTCAAGGTGCATGGAGAAGAGAGGAAGCCTTGAAAATACAAACTCCAGCAACAACTGTACTGAGAACACAAATTATTTTAAACCGAGGACTTCATTAGGGTTTACTTAACATGATGTACCAACATGTAAAGACATTTGAATAGGAAAATTTGGGGAAAAAATAACAATCCTTCATGGACTTAATGGACACATAAATTATATTTGGACATGAACTGTGTGTCACATTTTTTTAGTCGAATGGCTAAACCATCAATCAGCTGGGGAGGTTTTACTAGATGACTCATGACTGTAGCTGCTAGAGTCTTTTTCTAAATGTGCCTCTCAAGTGTGATATTATAGATTATAGTGTAATGTGTGTAGTGTAATGTTATAAGAGATCTTTAAAACCGCTGATAAAGCTAATAAAGAAATAGAATAGAACATAGAAAAAGTGAAGAACTATAAAGTGTATGCCCATGTAAAGTGATATTAAGCATATTAACATTTATAAAATCAAAACAAAATGAAAAAGTACCTACGTGTCCGTAAGAACATTCTATTTAGCTATTGTGTTGTGATTGATAAAGTTTATCCTACTTCATTCGTCCAAGTTCAGTTAGCC